>NC_091954.1:117966991-118266991 GCF_031021105.1 Erythrolamprus reginae | reverse complement strand
ACATACATACATACATATTCCCTTGCGTGCCCTTTACTGTGAATTTGGAGGCAATAAATATTCTTCCCTGCCATCATCTGGAATCAGCAAACCTTGATTCTACATTTGAAAGCCGTGTTTGATTTGCTGATGAACAATTTGGTGAATTTCTACCTTCCCCGTTGGAGAAAGAAATTGGGGCTTTTTTGCGTGTCTGTTTGAACCTGGGCATCAAGTCAGGTTCACTTCCCGACTCTGCTGCAAGCAATTTTGCTTTATCTCGGAGAAGCAAAGCGGTTTTTAACTTCAGAGAGAATCTCTTGACAGCCTCCACTCGGATCTGTTGCAAAGCCTTAAATCCAGCAGGAAGGAGGCGTCTCCGAAAGCTTCGGGCAGAAAGAGGCTCCTGCAGAAATCCCGCTTGACATAATAGCCTTTATAGCCACAGCCTTTAGACTTATGCACCGCTTCCCACTGCTTTCCCAGCCCTCTCGAAGTGGTTGACAGAGAGTCTTGCCCCCAACCACCTGGGTCCTCCTTTGACCCATCTCAGAAGGACGATGATACTACAGAGTCTGGGAGTGAGTTCCAGGCATCAACTACTCAGTTGCTAAAGTCGTATATTTCCTGCAGTTGAGTTTAGAGCGGTTCACTTTGAGTATGCATCTGTTGTGTGCTCGTGTGTTGTGGTGGCTGAAGCTGAAGTCGTCGTTGACAGGAAGGATGTTGTAGCAGGTGATTTTATGGGCTCTGTTTAGGTCGTGCTGAAGGCGACGTAGTTCTCAGCTTTCTAAGCCTAGGATTGTGAGTCTGGTTGTGTAGGGGATTCTGTTGTGAGTGGAGGAGTGGAGGGCTCTTCTCGTAAAGTATCTCTGGATGTTTTCTAGAGTGTTTATGTCCGAAATGCGGTGTGGGTTCCAGACAGATGAGCAGTATTCCAGGATTGGTCTGACAAAGGTTTTGCATGCTCCGGTTAGTAGTGTGAGATTCCCAGAGCAGAAGCTACGTAGGATTAGGTTGACAACTCTTGAAGACTTTTTGGCGATGTTGTTGTAGGGGTTTTGGCACTGAGGTCATTGGATAGGAGTACAGTCATCCCTCGCTACTTCGCAGTTCATCTTTTGCGGATTCGCTACTTCATGGGTTTTCAAAGAAGGCTTAAATCCATTGAAAATTTTAAATCCATTAAAATTCATAAAATTCTTGTACAGTCCTCCTGTCCTCTGTTAAAGAAACTGGTGGGACGTCACATGTAGTTCTGGCTGAGAAACATTATAGAACGTCTGTTTAATGCAAAGGGTGGGTTTTAAAAGTCCAAATACTCGTTAAATACATTAAAAATATCTTTACTTTCTCATGGGGGTCTTGGGACGCATCCCCCGCAAAAAACAAGGGATCACTGTATTCCAAGGATGTGTTGGATCTGTTTAGTGCTTTGAAGTCTTGGGCAAGCGTGACATGGGTGCACTTTAAATCAAAAGAGTCAATGACCCCCTTCCTTCGGATGCCCCTCCTTGCTTCCTCCCCAACCTTTCTGCGGTGGGGGGGTTTTGTGGCGCTCAGTGAGCGAGAGGCGTCCAGAGCCTCCCAAAACCTTCTGGAGATGATGGTGCCTCCCCCCTCCCCCCCTTCGCGTCTCTGAGAAGCCTGCAGCCCCGGAAAGTAGGTCTTGTTGATTGCGGGAGGAGGATGTATTTTTAATTAAGCGGCGCTCGGTCGGTCGGTCTGCAGGCACGTTCAGAGAAAGTCTTAGGAAACGCTGGCCTTTTATGCCCTTCAGTGGTGTCTCCAGTCTTCTGGCTTCTTACTTGACCCTCGGCCAAGAAACAGGATAAGATCCCCCCCCCAAAAAATATCAAATCCTCGGGTGGAAACTACATTGAGGTTGGTGCTGCAGAGACCCAGCCCCCCCCCCCCCGTTTGCATTTTCACTTTGAGAATAATGATTCCCAATGTGGGTTGGGTTCATCCTTCCTGATCCTTGGGCTCCTTGGGTCTTATTCGTCTTTTGGGGTCATTGCTTCAATTTTTCTTTTTTAAATGAAGCAATTGGGAATTACTTAACAATTGGGATCAAATCTCAGAGTTTCATATTTGCATAAAGTTGTACCAATAGCCATAGCACTTAGACTTACCTGCCGCTCCCTAGTGCTTTTCCAGCCCTCTCTAAGCGGTTGACAGAAGGAGCCCCCAACAATCTGGGTCCTCAGTTGACCCACCTGGGAAGGACCGACGGCTGAGCCCACCTGGAGCCGGTGGGGAGATTTGAACTCATGAACTACAGCTGGCAGTTAGCTTTGGGAGCCTGCAGTGTGGCACTATAACCACTGCGCCACTCCAGTTCCCTCCCTCCTTCCCTTCCCTTCCCTCTCTCTCTCTCTCTTTCAAGAGGGATCTTGGAGTCTTGGTAGACTACCAACTAAATATCAGCCAGCAATGTGCAGCAGCAGCCAAAAAGGCCAATACAATGCAACACAACCCAGAGGGATGCAATCTAGGACTAGGGAGGTATTAATACCACTCTGTAAAGCCTTAGTAAGACCACGCCTAGAGTACTGTGACCAGTTTTGGTCACCACACTACAAAGAAAGACATTGAAGCTCTAGAGAAAGTGCAGAGGAGAGCAACCAGGATGACCAGGGGACTGGAGACTATAACATACGAAGAGCGGTTGCAGGAACTGGGCATGGTCAGTCTAGCAAAGAGAAGGACCAGGGGAGACAGGATAGCGGTCTTCCAATACTTGAGGGGCTGCCCCAGAGAGGAGGAAGGGGGTCAGGCTGTTTTCCAAGGCACCAGAAAGCCAGAGGAGGAACAACAGATGGAAGCTGACCCAGGAGAGAGTCCAGCTGGAAATAAGGAGGAATTGTCTGACAGTGAAAGCAATCAGTGGGACAGAAGTTCCCTGCGGAGGTTGTGGGAGCTCCAACACTTCGGACTTTCAAGGGGAGATTGGATGGTCATTTGTCTGGGGTGGCGTTGGGCCTCCTGTTTGAGTGGGGGGGTTGGACTAGAACAGTGTTTCCCAACCTGGGCAAATTGAAGATATTTGGACTTTATTTTATCTCTCTCTCTCTCTCTCTCTCTCTCTCTCTCTCTCTCTCTCTCTCTCTCTCTCTCTTTCTATCTCTATCTATCTATCTATCTATCTATCTATCTATCTCTATCTATCTATCTATCATCTATCTATCATCTATCTATCATCTATCTATCTATCTATCTATCTATCTATCTATCTATCTATCTAACTATCTGTTTATTTATTTTGTCCAATACACCATATACATTGAAGAGAATAGACAAGGAGTAATATATATATAAAGAAAAGGATAGAAGAAAAGATATGAAAATAGAGGAGAAGATGTATGAAAGGAAGAAAAGGTAAAGGAGAGACAATTGGACAGGGGACGGAATCCTGGCTGGGGAATTCTGGGAGTTGAAGTCCAGATATCTTCAAGTTGCCAAGGTTGGGAAACACTGGACTAGATGACCTCCAAGGTCCCTTCCAACCCTAATTACAAAGATAAAAGAGGTCTGCAAGTAAAAGAGCCCAGTCCAGAGACGGGCAGGATCTCCTACTTCAGCCTCGGAGCTTCGGAATCTTCTTCCTTTGACCTTCAGCCGGGAGGTCCAGATTGAGCAAAGAAGCCGGTCAGATCCCAGTCCAGCAATTTTCTGCCAGGGTGAATTTTGCAGCAGGAGAACCTGGAGAGTGAGGAGGGGACCCCCTGGGGGCCCCTGAGATGTTCCAGGATGTTCCTGCTCCTAGAGAAACAGAGCCAGCCCACCTGGGACAGGGGAAAACCCTCCACTGCTCCCTGGTGGGTCCGGAGAGGCAGCCGAGAGCCGCCTGCTGCAGCTGCAAAGTGGCAGAAATGACAGCACAAGAGGGAGGGAAGGGACCGTGGAGGTCTTCTAGTCCAACCCCCACTCAAGCAGGAGACCCTACACTATTCTGGAGAAAAGGCTGCCCAGTCTCTTCAAAACCTCCAGTAATGGAGCACCTTCTGGTGGCAAGCTGTTCCACTGGTTCATTGTCCTCACTGTCAGAAAGTTTCCATCCATTGTTTCTCATCTTGACTTCTGGGGCTTTGGAGAAGAGGTGGACCCCCTCCTCTTCTTTATGACAGCCCCTTCAAATACTGGAAGACTGCTATCATCTCCCCCATAGCCTCGGTGGTGCAGTGGTTAGAGTGCAGCACCGCAGGCTACTACTTCCGTTAACTGCCAGCTGTAGTTCAGCAGTTCAAGTCTCACCACCGGCTCCAGGTTGACTCAGCCTTCCGTCCTTCCCACGGGGGGTCAAGTGAGGACCCAGATTGTTGGGGGCAAGAGGCGGAGTCTGTAAAGCGCTTAGAGAGAGCTGGAAAAGCACTTGGAAGTGGTATATAAGTCTAAGTGCTACTGCCATTCCCTCCTTCCTTCCTTTCCTAACTCTGTCCACTGTCAGCAGTTCAATCCTTACCAGGCTCCAGGTTGACTCAGCCGTCCGTCCTTCCCAGGTGGGTCAAATGAGGACCCAGATTGTTGGGGGCAAGAGGCTGGTTCTGTCAACCCCTTAGAGGGGGCTGGGAAAGCAGTAGGACATCTTTTATGGTGACTAAAACTGGATGCAGATTTCCGAGTGTCTAGGCTTTTTTGGGAAGGGCTTTGGAGGATGCCGGGGTTTCTCCAGGGAACGTAGTCCCCCTCCCCCCTCCCCATCCTCCCTTGCAGCTGAGCCTCAGGCAGATTATGCAAGGGAGAAGTGGGGGTGGGGTGGAGCCAGAGACTCTGAGCTGCCATTGTGAGGAGCATTGGCTGTGAAGGACAATTTATTAACGGGGGAAGCTCCTCGGCCTCTTTTCCCCTGCGGCTGAGAAGTTGAAAGGATTGAAACTGAGCTGGGCAGGAGGGAGGAGGTTTTGCAGCCGAGGCTCAACGTCTGTCCTGCTGCGCTGCTTTCGGAAGAAATGGCCCCCCCTGGGGCTGAGCCGCAGAGCCTCTGTTCAGAACAGAAGAGCCAGGAAACACCCTCCCCCCCAATTATCTTCTCCGGGGAATCTGTCCCGTGGAGGGGAATCTGTCGGGAAGAAGCTTGGGGGGGGGGAGAAGGTCTTGGAAGGGATCCATCCTCAGCCTGGGAGGTTCCCAGAATTGGCCTGGTTATTTTGGACCCGTTGCTGGTCCTTCCTTAAACACACACACACACACACACACACACACACACACACACACACACGTTGTGGTTGGATCCCAGCCAGCTCCTCTGAGCATGGGAGACCTGTGTGGCTCTCGGAGGATTCAGAGAGGGAGGGGGGAGGAGAGTTGGGAGCTGAAGGTGCTGCTGGCCTCATCAGCTAGCCATACCCTCACTGGGATTTGAACTGGCAGCCTTTGCCTTGCAAGGCAGAGAATTGATCTCTAGGCTGCAGGAGGCCACCCTCTCAGCTTTGGACCAGGGAAGGGCTGGGTGCTTTTTCTGTCGCATCATCCTGGGAGGAGTAGTTTACCTCTGGAGGAACACGGGCAGCCTTCCCATGACCTCTCCCGGTCCCTTCCCATGACCTCTCCCGGTCCCTGTATGACCAGACCCGTCTGGTGTTTCCTATGTTTTCTATATTTTGTTGAGAATAATAATTATTCTCTTGATCTCTGGGGAATTTTTCTAACAGTTTTGGTGCCCAATCCGGGGCCCAAGAACTTTTTTCCTGGCTGGAGAACCAGGGGAAGCTGGCAGGGCGGCCTTACTGGGGCTGGTTTTCTCTTGCTTCCGAGGCCACTTGGAGGTTTATCTGTGTCCTGAGGTCCACCTGAGTGGTGCAAATGTTTCCTGCAGTCTGCAAACACCTTCAAAAGAAAAATGCGAGCACTGCCCAGCAATCACATTGATGGACATAACTTAGCATCCCATAAATGATCACAACAACTAACACAACATTGCAGCTGATAGACAGACTGCAAAAGGAGAGGGGTGCAGCCAGTGACATTTCTCTCCCCCAGACTGCGACAGCCCCCCCCAGGTGCACTGAATTGTAGCCCCCCCTGCGCCAAACACCGTTCCCTCCTTCCACAACCCGTTCATTTATTCGCCCTAATGTTTTATGCAGCAGAAAACTCTGCTATAAATCCGGAATATCCCCTCCTCAAGGATTCTGGTCAAGGCTGCTGTCACGAAATTATCATAAAAGCTCAGAAGCTATCAAAGCTGCACATCAAAGCACACACCGCACAGACACAAACACACACACAGCAAGCGCATTGCCCAAAGCAAAGCCAGGTCCTTCCTCCATCCCCTCTTTTCAATACGTCCATTCTTCTGCGTTTGGGCATTTTCTCAGTCGGTGGTTCCCACCCAGAGCTCAGGTCGTTTTTTAATGCATTTGAGAGACCAGCCAGCCATCCACCATCCCACCCACATCAAATGGGCTGTGTTTGCTGTTCAGTGAATGTGGCAGCGGGCAGTGCCATAATTTTATAAGGTTCCGAAAAACATTACACTTATTTATTTACTAGATCTGTAGGCTGCCCCTCTCTGAAGACGCAGGGCGGCTTACGGCATATCGTATAAAACAGTGAAATACAAAGACAACTCTAATTAATTAAATCTAAAATCCCTAATATTTTAAAAATCAATCGTACCCATTCAGACCTCAGCCACACATAACATTCATCAGCCAGGGGTCAAAGATGATGATGATGATGATGATGATGATGATAATAATTATTATTATTTATTAGATTTGTATGCCACCCCTCTCACAACAATAACAAATACAATAACAGTAATACAAATACAAATCTAAGTAATACAAATCTAATTAATAAGAAGTAGAATTAAAACCCCTTAATATTAAAAACAATACAACACAGCCATACCATTCTCAAGCGCTATAGTCAGAACAGGGGGGAGTTAATCTCCCCATGCCTGGCGGCATAAATGAGTCTTAAAACTCTTGCAGAAGGCGAGGAGGGTGGGGGCCGTGCAAATCTCTAAGGGGAGCTGATTCCAGAGGGCCGGGGCCCTTACAGAGAAGGCTCTTCCCCTAGGCCCCGCCAAACAGCATTTATTTATTTATCTTTATTTATTTATTGGATTTGTATACTGTCCCTCTCTGACATTGTCTGGTTGAGGGGACCTGGAGAAGGTCGACTCTGTGGGACCTGACCGATCGCTGGGATTCATGCAGCAGAAGGCGGTCCCGCAAGTAATCTGGTCCGATGCCATGTAGGGCTTTATAGGTCATGAGCAGCACTTGAATTGTGTCCATAAACCAATGGGCAGCCAATGCCGTCCGTGGAGTGATGGAGAGAGGTGGTCCTGCCTTGGAAGGCCCACGACTGCTTGCGTGGCCCCATCATGTAGAGAGCAAACGGGGCATTAAAGGGTCAATGAAATCCAGAGCAGAAAGACAGAGTTGTGGGAGGGGGCCTGGAGGTCTTCTAGTCCAACCCCACTGCTTGAACATGGAGACCAATAGTTGTCCTGTCTCTTCTTCAAATTTCCACCGGTTCCCTCTTGTCCTGCCTTCAGGGGCCTGGGAGAATAAGCTGACCCCTTCTTCTTTGGGGCATCCCTTCAAATATTGACTGATTGATGATTGCCAGCCCTCTCCGAAGACTCGGGGCAGCTCACAATATATATAAAAACATAGTAGTACATCTAATCCAATTCATAGAATTAAAAAACCCTAAAAATCCTACAATAGTTTAAAACATTCATTATTATCATTCACTCCATAAAACACACTAAAAAATTACTCATTGGTCAGGGGGAAAGATCTAATGACCCCAGGCCTGGGGACAAAAATGAGTCTTTAAACTTTTTCGGAAGGCGAGGAGGGTGGGGGCAGTGCGAATCTCTGGGGGGAGCTGATTCCATAGGGCTGGGGCCCCCGCAGAGAAGGCTCTTCCCCTTGGCCCCACCAGCCGACATTGTCTGGCTGATGGGACCCTGAGGAGACCAACTCTGTTATATTATAATATATATTATAATATAAGATTATAAGAGCACCAGCACTAGGGTGGCGCAGTGGTTAGAGTGCAGCCCTGCAGGCCCTGGAGTGTGTGTGTGGGGGTGTCGTATGCGAGGGGGCGCATGCATGAGGACAGGGCACATGTAGGGAGCCATCTGTGCATTGCATTCTGTGGGTTCGCGCATGCACACACACATTTGCGCACGCACATTTTTGTACTTTGGGTACTCGGCCCAGAAAAGCTTAGTCATCCCTGGTGTAAGAGTTCCTGCTTTGGCCATTGGGGTTGGACTAGAAGACCTCCAAGGTCCCTCGCAAGCATAGCATGCCGATTAGATCCCACAGAGTTGGCCTTCTCCAGGTCCCGTCGACAAAACAATGCTGTCTGGCGGGACCCAAGGGAAGAGCCTTCTCTGTGGGGGGCCCGGCCCTCTGGAATCAACTCCCCTGTAGATTTTAACATTAGATTTGTATTTATATTGTATTGCTGTTATGTTGTGAGCTGCCCCGAGTCTTCGGAGAGGGGCGGCATACAAATCTAATTAATAATAATAATAATAATAATAATAATAATAATAATAATAATAATAATAGTAATTCAATTTTGCTCCTCTCCTTCCCTCCCCACACGATCCATTATGTGGCCAGGGAGCAGTGAAGCAAGCAAGGGTGTGTGTGTGATGATTTGTGTGTGTGTAGTGCTTAAGCAACTGTAATTCAGGAAGCTTTTAAAGCTTAGCAGCCAATGGTGTGTGTTGTGGGTTCCCCCGACTCCACTTCATTACTCCAGAAGATCCCGAAGTTCATCACTGTAACATTATGTTCACCCAGCATCTCTCCAAGGCAATGTTCACATCAAACACTTAACCTGGATTCTGAATTAACCCTCTTTGGTGTTTGTACAATCCACCCAGCGTTAAACAAACCCCGGCGCTTTAACCCTAACCACCATTAAACCACCACGTGATCGAGTAATTTCCCAGGCGATGGTGCAAATGCTCCAGATATAACAACAACAACAACAACAACAACAGAGTTGGAAGGGACCTTGGAGGTCTTCTGGTCCAACCCCCTGCTTAATCAGGAAACCCTACATTACTTCAGATAGTTAGCCAACATCTGCTTAAAAATTTCCAGTGTTGGGGCATTCACAACTTCTGCCAGGAAATTCCTCCTTAGTTCTAAGTTGCTTCTCCCCTTGTTTAGTTTCCACCCATTGCTTCTTGTTCTGCCCTCAGGTGCTTTGTAGAATAGCTTGACTCCCTCTTCTTTGGGGCAACCCCTGAGATACTGGAAGGCTGCTGTCCTGTCTCCCCTGGTCCTTCTTTGCATTCAACTAGCCAGGCCCAGTTCCTGCAACTGTTCTTCCTATGTTTTAGCCTCCAGTCCCCTCATCCTCTTTGTCGCTCTTCTCTGAACTCTTTCCAGTCTGAACATCCTTTTTGCACCGTGGCAACCAAACCTGGATCCCACATTCCAAGTGTGGCCTTCTTACCAAGGCCTTGTAAAGTGGCATTAACCCTTCACGTGATCTTGATTCTCTCCCTCTGTTGATGCAGCTTAGAACTGTGTTGGCTTTTTGGCAGCTGGATTCCAATGTCCCTCCAATGTCAACAGTTACTGCTGTTGAGTATATATATATTTTGATGGAGTAAAATACACCCTCAACCTGCTACTCGCAAGGCAGGGGAGCCTGGGCGGCGTAAACTGTAATAGCTAAGTGCTATTCTCATGTATCTGCCGCCCCACTGTGCTTTATATTCCCCTCTGAGCAGTTTACAATTTCAGCACCTTCCTCCCCCCTCCCCCCAAGTGTCTGGGCACTCCGATTGATGACCTGGGAAGAAGGATGGAAGGGTGGGTCAACCTTGAGCTGACGTGTCGAAGTCCTGGCTGCAGGAACGCAACGTTAGCCTTGAAGGCATATGAAGAACAGTTGCTGGGGTTGGGCAGGTCCAGTCTACTGAGAGGAAGGAGGGACATTTCAGCCATCTTTCGATGTTTGAGGGGCTGCCACCAAAAAGAGCCAGCCAGGCTATTCTCCGAAGACCAGAAGTGATGGAGGGAAGAGAGAGACAACCTGGAAACGAGGGGGAAATTGCTGGCAGAACCACGTGAGGTCCTTGGTACTCTCTGAACATACACAAACAAATGTAAACAAAACATTATGAAAACATTGGACGATGTGTGGTAGTCCCGTTTCTTATTTTCTAAAATGACATTTCTATATTATTTAATATTTCTAATACATTTTATTTTATATAGGTCTTGCATCAGTATCTCTTTTATTCCTACATTCAACCAATCCTCTTTTCTTTCCTTGTTATTTAAGTTGGTTGACTCTATGATTGGTTGTCTTTATTTTATATTTTGTTTTCCTTGACTTTCTAACCAAAGGTAAAATCTATTCTAGCTTTGGTCGTATTCTGACTCAATCTTTTATCATTTCCCCTGTTAATTTGTCCATTTCTGCACATTTTTTTCTAATGTCATCTTCAGTTGGTATGTTTTCACTTTACCATTGTTGTGCAAAGATTAATCTCACCGCACTTGTTATGTACAGAATTAAGTAAATTGTTGTTTTCTTGTAGACATTTCATTACCAAACTAGGTAAGATCATCACTTCTGGAAGAGAGAGGGGTTTGTGGAGAGGAGGAGGAGGATTGTGAGCCCCTTGGTGGTGTCTGGGCTTGAAGGCATTTCATTACCTAAGCTAGTAACATCATCAGTGCTAGAAGGGGGTGGGGTTTGCGCTCTTGTTTATATATGTTATATACTTACCCGATGTATCTGGAAAATGTAACATCTGTGAGGAAACAGCCAAATTCATAGACCACCAAGGACCCCACAGTCCAAACCTGAGCTACAAATACCCCCTCCAGTCAACATAAGGTAGCTGTATTCACAGAGTACATTTAATATACCGTAGCTCCTTGTTAACCAAGGAAACAGATTAACTAATGCTTGAAGAAGTTTTCTCAGTTCAATTATTCAGAGAGCTGGATTCACACAGTGTTACTACTATGTACACAACTGGTTGGGTTTGGCAATATATAACACAAAGCCCAATGTATGCTTCAATGTATTGGAACATTATTGCTTTAAGAGCTAGTGTTCCGGATGGCCATAAGGGGAGCCAGAGGCGTTGTGAGAATAATTCTAGGAGTCCAGGATAATAAAAGCAAAAAACCCCTTTATTTTAAAAACAAAATGCGCATATTGGATCAAAGAGACATGGAAAGTTATTGTTTGTCACTAAGGTAACTATTGAGAACAAAATACAGCACTTTTATACATTTTTCTGTCCCTCTTCTTGGACTTTTTATTACTGTTGTGAGCCGCCCCGAGTCTTCAGAGAGGGGTGGCATACAAATATAATAAATTATTATTATTATTATTATTATTATTATTATTATTATTATTATTATTATTAATTACTTCCCCTTCTGGGGTGGCTCCATTACAAAAGCACTTTCTCTTCTGGTTGCTCATCTCCTATTTTGCTTGTATCTCCATAGACCAGTGATGGCGAACCTAGGGCACGGGGGCCACAGGTGGCACGCAGAGCCATATCTGCTGGCACATGAGCCGTTGCCCTAGCTCAGCTCCAGCGTGCATGGGTGTGCCGCCCAGCTGATTTTTGCCCCGCACAGAGGCTCTGGGAGGGCAGTTTTGGCTTCCAGGGAGCCTCCAGGAGGATGGGGAGGGTTTTTTTACCCTCCCCTGGCTCCGGGGAAGCATTTGGAGGGCGAAACACAAGTCTACTGGCCCCACCAGAAGTTGAGAAACAGGCCATTTCCAGCCTCCAGGGGGCTCCAGGGGCGGAGGAAGCTGTTTTCGCCCTCCCCAGACATTGAATGATGGGTGTGGGCACTTGTGCATGTGTGATAGCATACTTACACGTTCTTTCAGCACACGCGGGGGAAAAGGTTCACCCTCACTGTCCTAGGGCTTCTTGGGACTTTCCAGAGCTTGGTCAATGAATCATTTATATCCAAGCTTGTGTCTCCACTTATTCTATCCCTTCTACAGTTTCCACATCATTTCCACATCTCCCGTTTACTCTTTCTAAAGGCTACGGACACATGGGCTTGCCAGGTATATTTCTTGGTATCTGGTTTACTATTTTGGTCCCTCTACTCTTTTTACAAGGACAGTGGGTTATGTTTTATTGATTGATTGATTTTGTCCAATACACAATGAGGGTTTTAGTGGGTATACACATAGTTAAATACATGATGAAGATTATAGAGGAGATACTCATAGTAAAATATATCTAAGAAAGAATAGAACAGAAGATATAGGAATAAAACGTATCAATGAAAGAATAGAGGAAGAGATATAGGAATAGAAGAAAGGTATAGGAGATATAGGAGAGCAATAGGACAGGGGACAGAAGGCACTCTAGTGAACGTGCTGACCTCTTAGGAATCTGGATAGGTCAATTGTAGATAATCTAAGGGTGAAGTGTTGGGGGTTTGGGGATGACACTAGGGAGTCCGATAATGAGTTCCACGCTTCGACAACTCGGTTACTGAAGTCGTATTTTTTACAGTCAAGTTTGGAGCGGTTAATACTAAGCTTTAATCTGTTGTGTGCTCTTGTGTTGTTGTGGTTGAAGCTGAAGTAGTCGCCGACAGGCAGGACGTTGCAGCATATGATCTTGTGGGCAATACTTAGATGTTGTTTAAGGCGTCTTAGTTCTAGACTTTCTAGGCCCAGGATTGTTAGTCTATTTTTGTAGGGTATTCTGTTTCGAGTGGAGGAGTGAAGGGTTCTTCTGGTGAAGGACCTTTGGACATTTTCAAGGGTGTTGATATCTGAGATGCGATATGGGTTCCAAACAGATGAGCTGTATTCGAGGATGGGTCTGGCAAAAGTTTTGTAAGCTCTGGTAAGTAGTGTGAGATTGCCAGAGCAGAAGCTACGCAAGATTAGGTTTACAACTCTTGAGGCCTTCTTGGCGATGTTGTTGCAGGGGGCTTTGGCACTTAAATCTTTCATTATTAGTATACTGTGACAGCTGTAGTAAGAACTGTGTGTTCAAATGATGGTTTGTGTATTTGTAAGCTGAATAAGTATATGCATTGACTGATCTAACTGTGAATGACTCGGACTGTTCTTGACTAAGATATTTACCAAAGTAAATAATATTTTATACACTTAAAGTATCTGGATTGTGTTACTGAACCATTACTCGTCTCTCTGGGCTGTCAGCTGGATACCTGCTAGGACTCCAGTGTGTTTCCTCTGTGTAGGTGTACCTTTGACCACTCAGAGGTCACTCTGCACACTCCTTAATACACAGGACGCTAAAGTGGAGAGCCCCAGAGAGGGTCCCGGTCCCCAGGCTTAGCTCTCTGGCCTGGTGGGGCTCCAGTCCTTCCCATCCGTCATCCAGCCGTTTGCTGAGCAATTCTCTCCCTTGCCCACAAGCAGGGAGAGTGCGGATTTGGCAGGCAAGTCTTTCCCCAAACAATTAATCACCAAAAGTGGTTGATTAATGGATTGCCTCCGCCCATAAACGTTGCCAAAACCCCCAAATCCCAACCGCGAAATCCACCCGGTGTTTTTCACAAGAGCAGCCTGGTTGGTAATGTCGGAGCCTCGTAGAACCACAGAAACTCACACCTGGAAGGGGCCCTGGAGGTCTTCTACTCCAACCCCCCCTGCTCAAGCGGGAGACCAGGGGTGGGTTCTAACTTGCTCTGCGTCTGGGTTGCTTCCTCCCCACTGCGTAGCTGCACACATGCGCAGTGACGAAAACCAAGAATTAAAAAACAAGGTGGCAGTGTATATGTAAAAAGTACATATTGAAAATACCATTAGCATTTTTTTCTCTCTGAATGTTTAACGTATCCAAGAAATATCATTAATTATTATTTTAAGCGTTGATTCTGTGTTTTTTATTGCTCGTGTTGTTTTATTGTATGTTGGAAGAAAAATAAAGAAAACATTTATAACCACCACCACCCCGGAAAAAAAAGAGATGGCACTGCCTAAGGGCAGGAAATTCCTGCTCTCAGGTTTACAGAACCAGTCTGGACTGGGGGCAACCTACCTCTGCAGGAGACCCTGAACCATTCCAGAGATGAGGGAGGGAGGGATAGCAGAGTGACGTTATCTTGGAGGTCTTTTACTGCAACTCCCTGCTCAATCATGGGACCCCAGACCAGCAGTTCTCAGACTGTGAGTCGTGACCCCTGTGGGGTCCGAATGACCCTTTCATAGGGGTCACCTAAAACCCTTGGAAAACCCATATTTCTGCTCTGCTGTCCTTCTCCAGGTGGGCCCACCAACATGCAAGCAGACTATTGCAATATTCCAACAGAAAAAACATATGTCCCCTCCCTGGTACAAAGCTAAAGGGATCAGATCTGGTGGCCTAGAGATTCATTCTCTGCCTTACAAGGCAGAAGCCCCGGGATCAAATCCCAGTAAGGGTATGGCTAGCTGATGAAGCCAGAACAAGGCCGAAATAGTGCTATCTTAGTCTCCCTTAATTTTAAATATTCAGCAAAAATATGTGATGCGTTGAAGGGGGGACTTGATCGAAGGGAATAAAATCCTGCATGGGATAGAAAAGGTGGAGAGAGAAAAAATATTTTTTCTATCACACAATACTAGGACGAGGGGCCCCTCCCTAAAGCTCACAGGTGAGAGAATGAGGAGAAATAAAGGGAAATATTTCTTCAATCAGAGGGTCCTTGGTTGATGGAATTCCCTTCCAGAAGAGGTCGTGACACCTGTCAGCCTGGAGAGCTTCAAGGCAGGATGAGACAGATTCAGGGATGCCAAGTGTATCATAAGTGGTTATTGAAACAGATGTCCAAGTGCCACCTCTATGTTGGTGGAGGCAGGCAGGGTTCCCTGGGGTCCCATTTGTTTGGGGTCAAGGCAAAAGGAGGGTCTTGTCTTCTCTTTCTGCTCAAGATCCCCATGGACAATTGGGGGCCACTGTGTGACACAGAATGCCGGACTCGATGGGCTTTGGCCTGATTCAGCAGGAATCTTCTTAGGTTCTTATGTTCTTATTGTTATCTTATGGTTGGGGGTCACTACCACATGAGGAACTGTATGAAGGGGTCGCGGCATTTGGAAGGTGGACACCAGGGCATTCCAGTTTCTTCTTAAAAGCGCCCCGTCCTGGACCCACAGCTTCTGGAGGCAGGTCGTTCCACAGATTAATTGTTGTCGCTGTCAGGAAATTTCTCTTGATTTTTAGGTGGGGAAAAATCCTTTTAAAAACCAGTGCTGGCTTAAAAGATGATTCGATGTCTCCTGTGGAAACGTCTTTATAGCAGCCATGTTCCACCATCACACACACACACACACACACACACACACACACACACACACACACACACACACCGTCTTATTTCTGGGGGCTGCTGGGTGCATGTGCTCTCCTGCTTGGTGGAGCTCCTGTTCCGGCCATGGTTGAGCTGGAATTCAATTTATGAGCGATAATCGTGGCTTCTCCACCCTTCGCCTGGGGGTCCCCCATCTGCCTTCCCGACTCCAGAAACGGAGTTATAGGTGTGACCTTTCGATTTTCTAAACAAATGAAATGAACCGTGTCCCCCGGGCATCCTGCGTTGGTGAGCTTCGTGGCGGATTAAGGGAGGGAGCGTGGAGGCAGGTGGCGCGAAACGAGCGGCTTCTGGTTGGTTTTGTCCCGTCCCCAAAGGATGAAACCTCTTTGGAACAGGACTATGGAGTAGGAAGCTCTAAGCGTGGCAACGTTAAGACTTGTGGACTTCAACTCCCAGAGGTCTCCAGCCACCACAGCTTCCTTCCTTATCCCTCCCTCTGCAATCTCTCCACTTTAGGCGATAAGAGAAAAGGAAACGGACACGGTTGGCTGAGGAATTCTGGGAGTTGAAGTCCACCAGTCTTAAAGTTGCCAAGTTTGGGGACCCTTGGGTTAGGGTAACTTTAAGACCGGTGGATTTCAACTCCCAGAATTCTCCAGCCAGACTAGCTGACTCTCTTGTGATCCCTTCTTCTGCAATCTCTGGCTGGCTGGGGAATTCTGGGAGTTGAAGTCCACAACAAGCCTTAAAATTTATTGATTGATTGATTAGACCTGTATGCCGCCCCTCTCTGAAGACCTGGGGCGGCTCACAAAATACAGTACAACACCCCACCCCACCCCATATTTCTGATGGTCTTCTATCCTTCTCCAGTTTGCCAAATTTGGGGACCCCTGGGCTAAAATATAATGACTATAACGAATATTGGCAGAAATGTTAAAATATTAAAATATTGGCAGGAGAACCAGGCTACTGGGGTTCTCCCCTGTCCTCAATCTGAGTCCTGTCCACGTGTCCCACAAGTGGGGAAAGATGGCTTCAATCTAGATCAGAGGTCCCCAAACGTGGCAACTTGAAGACCTGTGGACTTCAACTCCCAGAATTCCTCGGCCAGCCTAGCTGACTCTCTTGTGATCCCTTCTTCTGCAATCTCTGCACTTTAGGTGATAAGAGAAAAGGAAACGGGCACATGGCTGGCTGGGGAATTCTGGGAGTTGAAGTCCACCAGCCTTGAAGTGGCCAAGGTGTGGAGGCCTCTGCTGTAGAGGAATGCTGTTGGGTCCTTGATGCTTCCTTGTGGGAGGGGCCTGGAAGTCTCTTAGTCATATGAAGGATTCCTCTGGCATATTTTTCTGTTTAGATCTGAATAGGATGAGCAGCCTTTTTATCTTGTCTTTTCTTCCCTCTTCAGAGCAGAAAAAGAAAACTCAGCCTCTGGAGTCGGGTTAGGGGTGGAGTGGGGAGAGGGCAGCCCTGCCGGCTCCTTCAGCTACCTGCCAGCTGCAGTTCAGCAGTTCAAACCCCACCACTGGCTCCAGGTGGACTCAGCCTTCCCTCCTTCCCAGGGGGGTCAAAGGAGACCCAGGCTGTGGGGGGAAAGAGGCTGAGTCTGCAAACCCCTTAGAGAGGGCTGGAAAAAGCGCAAGGAAGCGGGATATAAGTCTAAATGCTAAATGCCAGATTGGGATATTGGGTGGCTGTTTTGCACAGGCCAAGGAGGAGGAAGAGGAGGAGGAGGAGGAAGGGTCTCCTGAGACTTGGGCAGAGGAAGGGCTGTCCTGACTGGGCATCGCCTCCCCCACCTCCCCCAACCCAGTGGGGAGGGGGCCCTACCTGCCTTGACCTTGACTTATTAAAACCACCTTCAAGGGCTGGAGCTTTGCAGGACCATCCAGGAACCGAGGGAAGGGCCCTCTTGGCCCCACCCATGGGGGGGAGGGCACCGGAATTAACTGGTGGTTTCAGAGACCATGGCAATGCAGCAATGCAGCCCCCTGCAGTGGGGACCAGGGCTACACTCTGAACATCTGGAAAGGGGGGGGGGGCTTTGGAGCTGTCCATGGTACCGAAAGGGAAGGCGTCTTCTCAGGGCCATCAGCCTTGCCTGGTAGGGGTTGGGGGAGATGGACAAGGAGGAGGGGGAGACATTAAACCAGACTAGATATAGGCAGCCCTTGACTTATGACCCAGAGGAGAGGAGAGTGAAGAAAGGAAGAGGAGAGGAGAAAGAGTGGAGGAGAGAAGAAAAGAAAAGAGAAGGAGATGGGAGAAGAGAGAAGAAGAGAGGAGAGGAGACAGAGAAGAAGGAGAGGGGGAGAGGGGAGAAGGCAGGAGAAGAAAAGAGAGGGGAAGAGGGCAGAACAGAAGAAGGAAGGGGGATGAGATGAGAACAGAAATAGAACAGAGCTAAAACAGACAGAATGTTTTCATTTGGCCACAGAAGGAATTTGTCTCGGTTACGGAAGGTCTCCATGCACATGCACAGCAACAGAACAAGAACCAGGCCCAAAAGGCGGCAAGCGTGGTGAGAATTCAGCCGAGGGAAGAAACTGTCTTTATGGCACCAAGGTTTCTCTCTCTGCATCCCGGTGAGACCTCTGCACCACCCAGGCTCTCTTCTTTCTTTCTTTCTTTCTTTCTTTCTTTCTTTCTTTCTTTCTTTCTTTCTTTCTTTCTTTCTTTCTTTCTTTCTTTCCTTCCTTTCCTTCCTTCCTTCCTTCCTTCCTTCCACCTTCTTTCCTTTCTTTTCCTTCCTTCCTTCCTTCCCTTTCTTTCTTTCTTTCCTTCCTTCCTCCCACCTTCTTTCCTTTCTTTCCTTCCTTCCTTCCTTCCTCCCACCTTCTTTCCTTTCTTTTCTTCTTCCTTCCTTCCTTCCTTTCCCTCCCTCCCTCCCTGCTGGAAGGAAGGAAAGGTTTAGGTGCCCCTCCCTCCCGGGAAGGACAAGAGAGGGAGGAGTCCAGGCTGCAAGAAAACCGAACTGCGCCTGGGAAGGTCGGGAGTGGAGACAATGCAGACATTTCCCAGATTTGAGCCACAAGGAGAGGAGGGGGCTGGCCTGGGGGGGTCTGCAGCCTCCCTTGCTGACAGGTCCATTGGCCCTCTGGGGGCAGCCCTCCCTCTCCCCTCCCTCTCCCCTGCATATCCAATGATGCAGGCCTGACTGACAGGTGGCGGCCTGAACACCTGGTGTCATCAAATCTGCCAGGTGGGAGAGATGCTCACGGCTCTCCTCTGTCCCCCACCCCCCGGCTCCTTAGAAATGGGCCGGACTGGAGGGTCCCACTGAGCCCGCGGCTGGGGGGCCTAAAGGGGGGCAGGGACCCTCAGAAAGCATTCTGAAGAGGGTGTGTGGAGATTTGGATGGTCAAAGTGAGGAGGCAGCCAGGTGGACCCCCCCTTGGGGAAAACCCAAGTCAGTTGCTTGGCAGCTGGTCCTTGACATACGACCATCATTGAAACCCAGGATTTCAGTCTCCCCCTCCCCCTCCCTCCTCTCACTATGTCTCCCTCTCTAGGTCTCTATCCCTCCCTCCTTCTCCCTCTCTCTCCCTCTCTCTCTCTCTCCCCCTCTCTCTTTCTCCCCTTCACTTCACTTTCCCTTCCCCCCTCTATCCCTCTCTCTCCCTCTCCCTCCCTCTCCCTCCCTCCCTCTATCTCTCCCCCCTCCCTCTCCCTCCCTCTCTCTCCCCCTCCCTCTCCCTCCCTCTCCCTCCCTCTCCCTCCCTCTCTTTCTCCCCCTCCCTCTCCCTCCTTCTCCCTCCCTCTCCCTCCCTCTCTCTCTCCCCCTCCCTCCCTCTCCCTCCCTCTCCCTCCCTCTCTGCTTGATTTTATCTCTCCCTCTTTGGCTGCTCTGAGCAATTCATCCATTGGATAAATAACAGGGAAAATTGATGGGGTTTAATTAATAATAATAATAATAATAATAATAATAATAATAATAATAATAATTTAGAAAAAATTATTAGATTTGTATGCTGCCCCTCTCCGAGGACTCGGAGCAGCTCACAACAACAATACATAATGTACAAATCTAATGTTAAAAGAACAATTTAAAACCCTTATAAACAACACACAACCTAACAAACCATACATAAAAAACCATAGTAGCTAATGGGCCTGGCGACATAAGTGGGTTTTCAGGAGCTTTCGAAAGGCAAGGAGGGTGGGGGCAGTCCTAATCTCTGGGGGGAGTTGATTCCAGAGGGCTGGGGCCACCACAAAGAAGACTCTTCCCCTGGGTTTCCTGCATTTCGCCTTTAACCACACAGGCAGTGCTGCCCCCCGGGGCCTGCGGATCCCTCGTGCCCTCATCTGGCCAGAAGGAGGATTGGCAGGAGGAGGAGGAGGAGGGAGCTGGCAGTGTCAGGATCTGAACCCATGACCCCCACTCTGCTTTGCCTTCATGGTCAGTTCTGCCTCGGATTTGGTGCCTTTTCTCAGTGACAGAGCCGGCCGGCCTTAAGACCCCCTCTTGGCTACTTAGCTTGAAGTGGCCGATTCTTGGGGGCCAGTGAAACAATGAAGAGACATTGGCCACCCACCCATTGGGGGAAGACCCTGGGGGAGGGAGGGAGGGAGGGAGGGGCACCCCTCTAGCAGGCCTTGGGTCCAAGGAAAGAGAGTCTCCCTAGTTCAGGGCAGAACGGAGGGGGCTCCCTGGGGCTCTCTGGACGGGTGGGGTTTCTTGGAGACGTTTCAATGACCAAACTAGAGAACAGGAATCAGGGGGGGGGGGCAGGAGGAGGAGGAGGAGTGTATGTATGTATGTATGTAAGTATGTGTGTGTGTGTGTGTGTATGTATGTATATATGCATGCATGCATGCATGTGTATATATTCATCACATGTTTTTTGCTGATACATACATACATACACACACACACACGACTCGTGTTTAAGTCTGGTGCAGCCTTGTTCTGGGCCTGATTGTTCCCCGGTTGTTTGAGGTCAGGATGCTTTGAAGGAACCAACTAAATAAGTACAAATATGAATTTCAACCGTGAACTTGGCTAATTTATTTGGACTCCATCCTTGCAGTCTCCACCCCTCCTTTGTAAATAGGGGGAGGGGAACTGTCAGTCATGACCCCTGAAGTGGAAGCCGGGGGTGGGTGGGTTCTCCCCTCCCTTTTCTTTTTCTTTTAAAAATTTTTATTTGAGTTTTAAAAACAATTCAAAAGCAATAAAAGACAAGAACGAAGTGCATAAACATCCTTACATTTTACATTTCTACGGCCTCCAAAAGAAGAAGAATTTATATGCATATATTTCTATCTACCAAATTGTGAATCTATCACAATATTAATTTCCATTGGTGTTAATATTTTGCAATTGCTGTTTATTTCTGTTTGTTTGTTTAGCCACTTATAGAAATTTCTCCCATACAGTAAAAAACCCCCACCCACCACTCTGTTTATTCTGTAGTTCATAGGAGAACTGCATCACTCCATCAATTGATCATGTTTTCTGTGTGGGGGCAAGCATGGGGGGGATTTCCCTCCTTCCACATCTGGGCCAATGCTTGCCTGGCAGCAGTTAATACATGTATGATGAGAGAACGGTTTCTTTTTGGTGGCTTCCCCATTAATAATCCCTAGGAAATTTCCAAACCAGGAGGGACGAGTTCAATCGTCTGGTAATTTGGAAATGCAGATATATATATTTTTTGGGGGGAGGGGGCTTCCAGGGGCAGGAGGGGCCTCGATCCAGAGCCCCAGAAAATTAATGGAGCAGAACATCCGAGGGATCCCGGTCCCTCTTGCTGGGCTCCATCGCACGATCTCTCTTCCCGCCTGCAAGCTTCCTGAACATCAGCTCAAGTGTTACGCAATTGGTGAAAGCTAAAATTAGCCTCCTGTTTGGGACGGAGGAGAGGAGGCTCTTAGACGTGGAAGAGAAGGAGGAATCGGTGGCCTCTTTGAGGAGCTAGGGGTGGGATCTGTGGGAGCGGATCTGGCCGGGACCCTTGGCAGGACCTCTAGGAAACTCAAGAATCGTGGATGGGGAGGGAGAGCTTCTTCTTCTTCCTCCTCCTCCTCTGTTGTTAAAAGTGAGGTTCTACATTTAGGCAAGAAAAAACAACACACACAGGTGCAGTGTATATGGTACCTTGCTCAACAGTAGTAACTGTGAGAGGGACCTTGGAGTCCGAGTGGACAACCATTCAAATAGGAGCCAGCCGTGGGCAGCAGCTGCCAAAAAAGCCACCACAGTTCTAGGCTGCGTCAACAGAGGGAGAGGATCAAGATCACGCAAAGTGTTGATGCTGCGTTCAGTTTTGGTGGCCACGATGCAAAAAGGATGTGGAGACTGTAGAACGAGTGCAGAGAAGAGCCACCAAGAGGATCAGGGGATAAATGGAGGCTAAAACATATGAAGAACGGTCGCAAGAACTGGGCATGGCTAGTTGAATGAAGAGAAAGGACCAGAGGAAACAGGAGAGCAGCCTTCCAACAGGGGCTGCCACAAAGGAGTCAAATCTATCCTCCAAAGCACCTGAGGGCAGAAGAAGAAGCAATGGGTGGAAACTAAACAAGGAGAGAAGCAACCTAGAAATATGGAGAAATTTTCCTGAAAGAGAGAACAATTAATCCGTGGAACAGACGTTGCCTCCAGAAGCTGTGAATGCTCCAACACTGGAGGTTTTAAGCAGATGTTGGATAACCATCTGTCTGAAGTAGTGTAGGGTTTCCTGCCCTAAACAGTGGGCTGGACTAGAAGACCTCCAAGGTCCCTTCCAACTCTGTTGCTGTTATTGTTATGGCCCTGGGCAGCTGAGGTTGAAGGGAGATAGGACATAGAATATTAGGGTTTGAAGGGGCCCTAGAGATCTTCTAGTCCAACCCCCTGCTTGAACAGGAGACCCTGTGGCATTTTTTTAAAAAAAACATAATCATTAATGAATATGTACATGAAAAAAGGACATGAAAAGAAAAAGACTAAGAACCATATAGAGAAATATAACATGGATTCACACAAAAAAGTGTTTTCCATATATACACACAGTATTTATACTTGTAATTTGTAATCACTCGGGACTCTGTGTAGATATCTTTATTTATTGTATTTATATGCCGCTTATTTCCAAAAATGAAATCAGAGCTGATAACAAGTGGGATAAATACCACAATACTAAAATTATTATTATTATTATTATTATTATTATTATTATTATTATTATTATTAATTGGATTTGTATACAATCAGAACACAATAAATCAGTATTGTCCCTCTGTCTGTCCATCCATCCACACATCCACCCATCTTATCTATCTATCTATCTATCTATCTATCTATCTATCTATCTATCTATCTATCTATCTCTATCTTTCTATCTCTATCTATCTCTATCTATCTATCTATCTATCTATCTATCTATCTATCTATCTATCTATCTAATCTATCTATCTATCTATCTATCTATCTATCTCTATCTTTCTATCTCTATCTATCTATCTATCTATCTATCTATCTATCTATCTATCTATCTATCTATCTATCTATCTATCTATCTATCTACCTATCTATCTAATAAAACAATATCCTAAAAGGAACAACATTTACACAGCAGTCAATCTATTCCAGGCCTGCCAGAAAAACCAGGTCTTAACGGCTTTGCGGAAGACCGGTAGGGAGGAGATGGTGTAAATCTCTGGGGAAATTGTTTGCACAGGGTTGGAGCCACCACAGAGAAGGTCCTTCCCCAAGGTCCAGTCAATCGACATTGCTTGACGGACGGGACCTGGAGAAGGCCGACTCTGTGGGCCCTTTCTGGCCGCAATAAGGCCTGAGGACAGAGGTGGTCCTGTAAATAATAATAATAATTTATTAGATTTGTATGCCGCCCCTCTCCAAAGATTTGGGGCGGCTCACAACAACAATAAAAACAATATTATAATGGCAATATTAAACAATACTAGTCTGGCCCTGAGTCATTTAGGGCTTTAAAGGTGATAACTGACACCTGGAATTGGGTTGAGAGAGGATGGTAGGGGAGAGACTGTATTTCTCAACCGTCCTGTTGACTCTGATGTTAAGCGACCCTAATAATAAAATACCTGCTATCAAGTGTGTCTTCTTCACATTTGTACCTTTATCCTCTTTGGTGTCGTATGTTAAAGCAGCAGTTTGATTTAATTATAATGGACCAGGATGTGACTTTGGGGTTTTATCTTCAGTCCATAATGGTAGGTGGGTTTAATATTTTCCCTTTAATCAATTGGCTTTGGCTTTGTTTCTTTCCACGTGGAGGGAAGGAAGGTTTGGCCTTATGACCGGCTTTGCCCACTGCAATGGTTGTCCATCCTCTTTTAAAAATGATGAATACCTACCACTCCTCTCCTCCCTCCCTCCCTCCCTTCTCCCTTCTTTCCTCCTCTTCCTCTCCACCCTTCGCTTCTCTTCCATCTTTCTTTTCCTCTCCTTTTCTTTCCTCTTTCCTCCTTCCCTCCCCTTCCTTTCTTCTTTCCCTCCCCCTCCTCTTTCTTCCTCCTTCCCTCCCCTTCCTTTCTTCTTTCCCTCCCCTCCTCCCTTCCTTTCTTCTTTCCCTCCCCTCCTCCCTTCCTCAATCTCCGCAGGGACTAATAATTCTCCTGCCATGTTCGGCCTGTCACATATTTGTCAGCCCCTGAATGCAGAGTCTTGGCAGGAGGCGGGGGGGGCACCATTTAGTGACAGAGACAATCGACTTCCCGCCTGCGGAAGTTGGCCTTGGTGCCATGGCAGGAGAGGAGGGTCAGCCAAGCGGCCTCTCTTCCGCTGGCTCTGGTTCCGGATTCCAGTGAGCGCTCCTCCTTGGAACCACGGCAGGAAGGCCACAGGCCAGCGTTGCAGAGAGCATCCGCGAAAGGAATCCGCCTCGGCCTTCTTTGGAGTCCCCGCTTATGAACAGGGCCTTGTTAGCACAACTGGAGAAACCCCGAATCTGAAGTCACGAGGGTAAAATCTCCACCTAGCTTAGAGGGTTCTTTCCTGGCCTCTCCTCTCTCAAGCCCATCGCGTGAACCAGGCATCTGCTTCTACCAACGTATCCCGCAACTCCCAGCAGCTTCTGGCCAGGTGCTGAACAAAGGCTGACCTTGAGAACCTAAAAGGAATGTGATCATTCTTCCATTACTACTACTACTACTACTGCTACTACCTCTCCTCCTCCTCCTCCTCCTCCCTTTTCCTCTTCCTCCTCTTCATCTTGAGAACTGAAAAAGAATGTGAGAGGGAGAAGAAAGAGAGAGGAAGAAGGAGAGAGAAAAAGAAAGGGAGAGAAAAAAGGGAGAGGAAGGGAAAGAGAAAGAAAGGGAGAATGAGAGAGAAAAAGAGAGGGAGAGATAAAGGGAAAGGGAAAGAAAGAAAGAGGGAGGGAGAGAGAGATGAAAAGGGCGAGAGGAAGAGAGAGCGAGAGCAGGGGGAGAAAGGGGGCTGTGTGTGTGTGTGTGTGTGTGTGTGGTGGGAGGGAATCTAATTCCCTCGGCCCTAATGGGAGGTTTAAAGAGAAGCAATTTGCTGGCGGCCCTGCCAATTAAATTAAAGGGCCGCTTCTTACCCCCAGGGCCTTTTGGGGTAATTGCAAAGCCCAGCAGGTCCCGAGCTTTGCACAGAGGCCTCCCCCGGGCTGAGCAGACTCTGTGTGTGTGTGTGTGTGTGTGTGTATGTGCAGAACACCCAGACATGGCACCTCTCCACCCCTTGGTCCCCTTGGGCTGCCTCTCTTGTCTCTCTCGCATTCGGTCTCTCCTGCCTTGCAGGGTTGTTGTCAGGGGGAAGGACGGGTGCTGCGCTGGAAGACAGAGGGCTCCAGAAGGACAGGGCCTCACTGGGGAGACTTGTGCAGGGTGTGGTTGCGGTGACAGAGCTGCAGCCAAGTCAAGAGGCATTCACTTGGCTTCCTTCAGAGCTATGGAATTATATAACAGCAGTCATCCTTATAATCTCTTCTTCTTCTTCTTCCTCCTCCTCCTCCTCCTCTTTTTATATTGGTTGTTTTATTTGATGGATTGATAGAGAGAGAGAAAAGAGATGACCAATAGAAGATAGGTAGATAGAAAGAGAGAAAAGTAGAATTTTAGATTTGGAATAGAACAACAGAGTTGGAAGGGACCTTGGAGGTCTTCTAGTCCAACCCCCTGCTTAGCCAGGAAACCCTACACTACTTCAGACAGATGGTTATCCAGTATCTTATCTAAGAACTTCCGGTGTTGTAGCATTCACAACTTCTGGTGGCAAGCTGTTCCACTGATTAATTGTTCTCACTGTCAGGAAATTTCTCCTTAGTTCTCAGTTGCTTCTCTCCTTGTTTAGTTCCCCACCCATTGCTTCTTGTTCTACCCTCAGGTGCTTTGGAGAATAGCCTGACTCCTTCTTTGTGTTCCTGAGATATTGGAAGGTTGCTCTCATGTCTCCCCTGGTCCTTCTTTTCATTCAACCAGCCAGGCCCAGTTCCTGCAACCGTTCTTCATATGTTTTAGCCTCCAGTTGGTTGCTCTTCTCTGCACTGGCCAAAACTGAATGCTGTATTCCAAGTGTATTTGGAAAGATAATAGGAAGAAGATAGATGAAAGAAAGTAAGTAAGAAGATAATCAATAGATGGTAGATAAATAAATGAAGATAGATGATAGATAAAGATAGATAGATAGATAGATAGATAGATAGATGGATGGATGGATGGATGGATGGATGGATGGATGGATGGATGGACAGATAGACAGACAGACAGAGGATGGATAGATGGATAGATAAATGGATAAGTAGGTAGATAGATAAAGAAAAGATAAATTTTCTTTTCTGTCCACTGAGAGCATTTGCACCAAAGACAAATTCCTTGTGTGTCCAATCACACTTGGCCAATAAAATTCTATTCTATTCCAGCGCTTGATTGATCACTTTCTGAGATGGATGGCAACAGAAAGCAGATAAATAAAATCTAATGCATGCATGCCTGGATGCACACGCTCATACATGCATGCATGCATGCATGCATACATACATCAATACACACATGCGTGTAGACAGCTAGCAAGCTCCTCCCGTCCACCCCATGGGCAGCCTTGTCCACAAGGGAGCAGCAGCAGCTGGCAAAGCCCAGGACGTCAGCCTTGGACGTCAGCCTTCAGCCTGGGGGGATTTGACTTTCTGTGGGGCAGAGACGGGCAGGGGGGGCAGACAGATGTCCCAGCCTCCCCTCCTCCTGCCACTCACCTGGCCCAGAGGCCTTTGGGCAGCTCTTTGGAGTCTGGGCTGAGCAAGAGGTGGTGGGGAAGTGACCGAGGAGAGATTCCACCCGTGGAAGAGAAGTGGCCTTCCGAGGTCGTGGGACCTTCATCACTCGAGGCTTTCAAGAAGGGACCGGACGGCCATTGTCAGAAGTGGGGCTTGGGCGGGGCTGGAGTAGATGACCTCCAAGGTCCCTCCCAACCCTGTCAATCTGTCCTCTCCTCTCCTGCGCAGTCTTGTTTCTGAGGCTTTCCCCGTTTTCTGGCCCCGAACCCTGAAAATGGGCTGAGTTGGTTCCCCAGAAAAGCCCAAAACTCAGCAGCTCCCTGGACAAACTTGGGTTGCTGCACAAAGTACCCGGTTCCTGCAACCAGGATTTCAAAGGGTGGCCTAGAAGGAACGGAAGGGGGTTTGTGTTTGTGTGTGTGTGTGTGTGTGCTTCCCTTCCTTTTATTCTCCTCTTTTTCCTGCCCTTGGCTTGACTTTCTGCCTCCCGAACAGCAGCTGAGCGAGGAATTTAATAATTAATCGTTTCATTTCATTCATTCAATCCTGGATTTTTGCAACTCCTCCTGATCTGCAGACTCTGGCCGGGGGACGTCATGCCAGAGGAACACAGCCCCCCCTCCCCAAAATAAGAGATACGAGGGAGTCCTCGCTTTACGGCCCCAGGTTTCTATGGCCCAACAACCGAGTCTACAAAGAGGGGCGGCATACAAATCTAATAAATAAACAAACACACAAACAAATAAAAATTAAAATAAACCAGACTCTTCATCTCGGGCATTTGGTCCCATCACACGACCTTTTTCGCCACCGCTGTTAAGTGAATCAATGCTGTGGTTACGTTAGTCACAACAGTTGTTAGGTGAATCTTCACCAAGGAGAATTGTGTGATGGCAGGGACCCCACAAACGTTACAAATACGAGCCGGTGCTATAATCCTGCGCACCCACGCATTGAGGATGGGATCAATAATAATAATAATAATAATAATAATAATAATAATAATAATAATAATAATAATAATTTATTAGATTTGTATGCCGCCCCTCTCCAAAGACTCGGGGCGGCTCACAACAATAATAATAACAACGTTACAATGGAAACAAATCTAATATTAAAAAACAGCTTAAAAACCTCATCATTTAAAAACCATGCAACACACGCATAACATACATGAAATGTAAAAGCCTGGGGAGGGTGTCTCAGTTCCCCCATGCCTGGCGATACAGGTGGCTCTTAAGTAATTTGCGAAAGACAAGGAGGGTGGGGGCTGTTCTAATCTCCGGAGGGAGTTGAATCCAGAGGGCCGGGGCCGCCACAGAGAAGGCTCTTCCCCTGGGGCCTGCCAAATGACATTGTTTAGTTGATGGGACCCGGAGAAGACCAACTCTGTGGGACCTTATCGGCCGCTGGGATTTGGGCGGTAGAAGGTGGTTCCGGAGGTACAGTGGTACCTCAAGATACGAACCCCTCGTTTTACGAACAACTCGTGATACGAACCCGGGGTTCAGAAAAATTTTGCCTCTTCTTACGAACTTTTTTCGAGTTACGAACCGGCGTTCGGAGACTGCTGGGAAGCCACGCGGCGGTTTTAAAAGGTGACAGCCGGGCGGCGGGGCTTCCCAGAAGCCTCCCGAACGCCGGTTTGTAACTCGAACAAAGTTCGTAAGAAGAGGCAAAATTTTTCTGAACCCCGGGTTCGGTTCGGGAGGTTGCTGGGAAGCCCCCCAGGCCGGCTGCGACCTTTTAAAACACCCGCGCCGCTTCCCAGCTGTCTCCTGAAGCCGAACGCTAAAGCAGAACTTCCGCGTTCGGCTTCGGGAGACAGCTGGGAAGCGGCGCGGCTGTTTTAAAAGGTCGCAGCCGGCCTGGGGGGCTTGCCAGCACCCCCCGAACCCCGAACCCAGGTTCGGGTGGGTGCTGGGAAGCCCCCCAGGCCGGCTGTCACCTTTTAAAACAGCCGCGCGGCTTCCTAGCAGTCGCCGAAAGCCGTTTTTTTGCGGGGGGTTTTTTGGTTGCACGGATTAATTGACTTTACATTGTTTCCTAGGGGAAACAATGTTTCGTCTTACGAACCTTTCGTCTTACGAACCTCCTCCTTGCACCAATTAAGTTCGTATCATGAGGTATTACTGTATTCTGGTCCGATGCCATGTACGGCTTTAATCCTCCTCTCCTCATCCGACCCAGACAAACCCTAGCTGGGGGTTCCACAGGCACTGGGGGGCCTCCACCTCTCCAGAACCTTTAGCTTCCCCCCCTCCTTCCCGAGAGCCACACAGGTCTCCGATGCTCCAACGGAACTGACTCATCTGGTTCAAAATCTGTGACCAGAGGAGCTGGCCGTGAGCCCACCACAATTGGGGGTTGTGTTTGGGGAAAAAATTGTTCTTGTGTCTAGTTGTTCGGGTGTGCAGTGCTCAATAGCGACGCTTTGAGTTGAAACCTCTGCAAGAAACCCACCAAACTCGGGAGCACCAAGGAGCCCTTCCGTTCTGAGTAGGTTGCTAGAGGTTGCAGGGCAGGAGGGATCCTTGGTTCTTGGTGGCCCCTTGGCAAGGTTCGGCTGGGGGCTGCTGACGGACCTCCCCCAGGCGACCTTCTCCTGCTTTCCTGGAGGTCCTCAAGCCCCCTCTCAGGACTCTGTCCTTAACTGTTGGGTTGGCCATATATCGACTGCAGGTGTTGCAGACAGCCACAAGGGGGAGCTAGAGTTTATAGCTTATTTCTCTGAGTCACCCTCTCTGTTTCTCTTTGTCTGGCTACTCACCGTTAGGTTTGCTCTGCAATCTCTCTGTATTGTAGTCATGTATTATATAGATTAAATGGGTTTAAGCTTCACGTCTTTGTTTGTTGATTGTTACAAAGACAACTGGTAAGAAAAACTGTAATAACTAATCATATTTGGATTGTTATTCTGACTTCTTATGTGTACAGACTGCTTATCTGAATATGTTATTTCTCTAAGTAAACTTTTAATTCAAATTAGGGTAAGTGTGTGCGGCTGAGTAATTATTCACAACTAATCTCAATGTAAACTTTTGTGTGTGTGCACAACCTCAGTAAACACAAGGGTTCCTCTGCTCATATATTAACCCTCCCATCCCCAAATCTCCTCCAAATCTGCCTCTGCCTCCTGTGACAGCATCCTCCACCCATCCGAACGGTGCGAGATGGGTTTTGTGGCCTCTGATGTGCTCACCTCTCTCTCTCTCTCTCCCCCCCCCCTTTTCCCCTTTTGCTCTCTGGCCCAGGACATCTTCACCCCCGAGTGCAAGTTCAAGGAGTCGGTCTTCGAAAACTACTACGTGATCTATTCCTCCACGCTGTACCGGCAGCAGGAATCGGGGAGGGCTTGGTTCCTGGGGCTGAATAAAGAAGGGCAGGTCATGAAGGGCAACCGGGTGAAAAAGACCAAAGCCTCCTCACATTTTGTACCCAAACCCATAGAAGGTACGAGGGGCGGGGGCGGCATTGGCTTGGGAGAGGGGCAGGGGGTGTCGGTCACTCTTCTGGGCTCACTGACTTGAGCGAGCTAAAGGGCTACACAAAAGCTCTCCCCCTGGCCTTTCCACACCTGACTTGGAGGAGAGGGCTGTTGAGCCCGGAAGGGAGTGGGGGCCACCAAGAGATTTTTGTGCCTGGGTCCTTGTGCATTTTGAGAAACTCCGAAGAGCTGGGGCCTTGTGGCGACGCCATTTGTTCCTTGCTCGTCCTTGCTGGTTATCTGGGAACCCAGTTTGCAGGGGTCCGTTCCTGCGGGTGTGCTCTGACAGCTGTCACTCACAGGGAAGGAAAGGAATCAGAACCTCAATCGGAGGCCTGCCGAAGCCGCTTGGTTCCAGGGGCTCCTCCAATTAATTTAATTTAATTTGTTAGATTTATGAGTAAAATCCCAGGGTCCCCAAACTTGGCAACTTTAAGACTTGTGGACTTCAACTCCCAGAATTCTCCAGCCAGCTGGAGTTGTTGAATTCTGGGAGTTGAAGTCCACAAGTCTTAAAGTTGCCAAGTTTGGAGACCTCCGAATTAACCCCTTGAGAGGCATGGGGAGGCGGGTGGGGGAGGGGTTAAATCCTCTCATGATGAAATCTGAGCCTGTGGATGGGAGACCACGAGGAAATCCCAAAATGGAGGGTGGGATAAGAAGTAGAAAGCCAAAAGAAAAGACTCAGAAGGCGAAAGGACACTTAGGAAGCTTGTAAAACGGAGCAAAGCTCACTTAACAACCACTTTGCTTAGTGATGAACATTTGGGGCTCCGTTGTGGTCATAAGTAGAGGACACCTTCTCTATAGTCCTTGATTAGTAACAGTTCACTTAGTGACCATTTAAAGTTACAAGCGTGACTTACGGCCGTTTTTCACAATTACCTAACGTTGTGACACCCCCGTGATCATGTGATCTGATTCGTGTTTACGACGGCCTGCCGTGTCCCGGGGTCAGGGATCCCCTCTAGCGGCCTTCTGACAAGCAGAATCAATGGGCAGAGCCGGATTCGCTTAACGACCATCTCAGCAACTGTGAGGATTCGCTTAACAGCAGCAAGGAAGGTCGTAAAACAAGTCGAAGCTCCCTAACCATCTTCAACAGGGAAGAGAAATCCACTGAAGAGCCTATTCGCTGAACAGCGGCAGTGATTCACTTAACAACGGTGGCACGGCAGGTCTTAAAGCGAGGAAAAATGCCCTTTGCAAAGGTCTCACCACTCAGCAACGTAAAACCTTGGCATCCATTGTGGTTGTATTATTCAAAACACCCTAGGATGGCTTGAAGGCCACCAATCCACACATCACAAAAATTCTGCAAGCTTTGGAGATGTGGGTCAGAAACATAGAAACATCAGAGATTGACAGCAGAAAAAGACCACCTGGTCCATCTCATCTGCCCTTGTACTATTTCCTCTATTTTATCTTCGGATGGATCGATGTTTCTCCCAGGCAGGTTTAAATTCGGTTACTGTGGATTGACCAAGCAGGTCTGCTGGAGGTTTGTTCCAAGCATCTACCACTCTTTCAGTAAAATAATATTTTCTCACGTTGTTCTCACGTTGCTTCTGATCAACTAACCTCACATTGTGCCCCCTTGTTCTTGGGTTCATTTTCCTATTAAAAACACTTCCCTCCCGGACCTTATTTCTTCACCCTTTAACATTTAAATGTTTCGATTATGTCCCCTCCCCCCTTGTCAGTCCAGGTTATTATATTTTTTTAAAGCACTTCCACCCTTTGAAAAGATCTAGATCTTGCATCACAATGGTCTGATAACCGGCAACTTCAAAGCTCAACCAATGAATACTCCATCTTACATATTGGCAAAAAGAATCAGAACCGAAAATGCAAACTTGGAGGATATGACCCTGTGAATGACCCTCACTCTCTCAAAGACCTTGGACTACTCATATCCACCAACCTGAGTGCCAGAGCCCACTCGAACAACATTGCCAAAAAGGCACAAGAGTTGTTAATCTAATCTTGTGTAGCTTCTTCTCTGGCAATATTACACCACCGCTAACCAGAGCATACAAACCATTTCCCGGACCGATCCTCGAATGCAGCTCAGCCGTCTGGAACCCGCACTGCATATGGACATTAGTACAATGGAGAGAGTCCAGAAACATTTCACCAGAAGAGCCCCCCCCTCCTCTGCTTGCAACAGAATGTTTTATGCCACCAGGCTTGAAATTTGGGGAGCTACGTCGCCTTCAACCTGATCTAAATGTAGGTCATAAAATCATTTGTCACAATGTCCTGTCTGTCTGTTCATGATTTCTTGAGCTTCATCCGCAACAACACACGAGGACACAATAGATTCAAAACTCAATGCAAACTGCTCCATCTCAACGGCAGAAAATATGACCTTAGCTCTAGAGTGACCAACGCCTGGAATGCGCTACCTCATCCTGCCTTTTCTTCCCCAAACCCCCAAACCCCCAGACTGTCGACAGTTGACCCCTCCCTGTTCATAAGAGGCCGGTAAGGGGTGTGCATAAATTGTCATTTATTAGATAGGACCAGTGTGCCTGCCGTCCCTGCCCTATTGTCCAAATTTACCTATACCTACTTTGCTTCTCTTTATGTTTATGCCATACCTATTGTCTCATACACATTTTGGCAAATAAACAAACAGTTTCTGGAGCAGCTGCAGCTGAGAAAGACCAACTGGATCCTGCAACCACACCGCCTGCCTGGCCGATTCCTTCTGCAACACGGGCAGAATTTGCAGCCTGTCTAATCGGCCATCAGAGGTGACACCAAGGACAAAGTCCCCTCCCTCTCTTTATAATCCCCCAAAACACTCCTGGCAATTTATGGTTGGAGGGCGCATGGAAGAGAGCCGGTTAATTCAATAACCAAATTAACCGGGTGGCACTCAGAGAGGGAGGGGGCAGACACCCCCCCCCCCCAAACGTCGATGCATTTAAACGCCTCCTCCAGCCCCAATGGAAGAGCCAGATGGGGTGGTTGGAAAAAACAACCGTAGAGAAAGCTGGGAGGGTTTAAAAAAAACCCAACATCTTAGACTGAAAATAAAATGTTCGGGGAGCTTAGATCGATAACAGTGTCAGGAAATTAAATCATAAAACTCAGTATAAAAGCTGAGAGACAAACAGCTAAATTGGGTATTTATCGATCGTCCAAATTGGGTGACATAGAAATTGAAGGATGTTCCCTCTATGGCTGTGTCTCCAAAACTTGGCAACTTGATAAGACTTGTGGATTTCAACGCCCAGAATTCCATGCTAGCTGGGGAATTCTGGGAGTTGAAGTCCGCAGGGCTTTTAAAATTGCCCAGATTGGACTCTCCTTTCTTTGATGAAAGTTGTGATTCTGGGGGCTTTTTTAGCCTAAAGAGGAGATTAGATTTATAGGCCGCCCTTCTTCTCGCGGACTTGGGGCGGCTTACAAGAATAAAAAAGACCAGTTAAAAATAGAATACAACTAAAACATTAGAAGAAATGGATAAAACCCACTACAAAAACAATCATTCCTCATTCATACTAATGCCTGGAGCGGAACTATCAATCACAGACCCCCAGATTGATACACATGGTGTACATGTGTTTTTAATGTCTTTTGTAACGCGAGGAGAGTGGGGACGGTATGAATCTCCGATGGGAGTTGGTTCCAGAGGACTGGGGCCGCAACAGAGAAGGCTCTCCCCTGCGGACCTGACAGTCGGGCATTGTTTGGCCAATGGGACCCAGAGGAGGCCAACTCTGTGCAACCTAACCGGTTGTTGGGACATGTGAGGCAGACGATGGTCCTGTAAATAATCTGGTCCAGTGCCATTAGGGCTTTATAGGTGATAACCAATGCCTTGAATTGTGTTCGGAGACCGATTGGCAGCCAGTGCAGCTCGTGAAAGTGCTGGACTAATGTGGAAAAAGCTAGGTACGGCCAACACGGCTCTCGGGGCTGTGTGCTGTACTAGTTGAAATCTCCAACCATTCTTCAAGGGTAGCCCCCAAGCAGAGTGCATTGCAATAATCAAGATGAATGAATGTCTACTGAAGCATGGAAGATGTTCATCAAGTGCACAAGGAAGAAGCTGCCTTCCTCTTCCCCAAAGACCAGACCCACAAGTGGACCCAATGACATGGACTCCTGCAAGAGAGAAGACAGACTAAAGGCTTCTTCTCTTTTTTAACACAACACGCAATTTTAACGGTGGATTTCCCTGCTTTGAGAGGTAGTGCCACCAGCAGTTGGAGGACTGCATGAAAATCCTGAGGACCTTGATGCCATGGGACTTCCAGGGCCGGATGGATGACACCCCCAAGGTTCTGAAGGGACTGGCAGACGAGATCTCAGAACCAGTGAACTCTCTCTTTCAAAGATTCTGGGGCATCAGGGAACTGCCAGAGGATTGGAAAAGAGCCGATGTAGTTCCCATCTTCAAGAAAAGGGGGAAAAAACAGATCCAGGAAGCTACAAACCTATCAGCCTGACTTCAATATCAGGGAAGATTCTGGAAAAGGTAATAAAGCAACAAATTAATGAACACCTAGAAGCAAACAAAGCAATAACCAAAAGCCAACATGGGTTTGTCAAAAACAGAGCATGCAGACTAATCTTATTGCGTTCTTTGACAAAGTGACAAAATTAGTGGACCAGAGGAATGCTCTCAACTTAATTTACTTGGACTTCAGTAAGGCATTTGATAAAGTAGACCATAATCTACTATTAGATAAAGTGGGAAAATGGTCATAAGTTGCTTTTTTCAGTGCCGTTGTAATTTTGAATGGTCACTAAATGAACTGTTGTAAGTGAAGGACTACCTGACTTACTTTCACAAACCACAAACAAATGCAATAAGAAAGGCCACACCTACCTATCATCTTAGACTTTAGTAAGGCGTTTGACAAAGTAGACCACAACACTATGGTACTTCTTGATAAGCTAGATTGTAACTGGCTGACAAACTGTACTCAATGAGTAGTCCTCAACAGGTCTAAATCTACATGGAGGGAAGGAAGTAGTGAGGTACCACAAGATTCTCACTCAGGCCTCTTACTCTTCAACCTCTTCATCAATGACTTAGATGAGGGGATAGAAGGGGAACTCATCCAATTTATAGATGACAGTAAACTGGCAGGAACAGCCAACCCATCAGACAAGCTCAGGATCCAAAATGACCTCAACAGACATGAACAATGGGCCCCACCCAACAAAATTAAATTTAATGTAGAGGGAAAACCCAAAGATACAAGTACAGATTAGGTGACACCTGGTGAAAAATCAGGACCTGGGAGATGGACTTTGGAGTCCCTAGTGGATGTTCACTTAAACAAGAACCAGCCCCGAGAGGTAGCAGCCCCAAAAGCTAACACAATCCTTGGTTGTATAAAGAGAGGCATAGAATCAAGATCACATGAAGGGTTAGTTCAGCTTTATAAACCCTTAGCAAGGCCACGTCTTTTTCCATTTCCCAAACTTTGGGTGGCCCATTGGGCTGGTTTTTTGCGCACTGAGGCTTCAGGAAGCATCCCTGGACCCCCCGGAGTGCACAACCGGCAAACCCAAAATCTGTTTTTCCGAAACTCCCAGTTGGCTCGCTTTTTCACCTCCCAGGCTTCAGTGGCTTCTATGCGCATGGATGGGGGTGGGACTGTGCCCATGTTAGCACAGGTAGATACACACTTTTGGCACGTGGACCAAAAAAGGTTCCCCCATCATTGGTGGAGGGTCCCCTGCTTTGGGGGAGGTTGGCAACTTGAAGATATTTGGACTTCAACTCCCAGAATTCCCCAGTCGGGATTCTGGGAGTTGAAGCCCAAATATCTCCAAGTGGGCCAAGGTTGGGAAACACTGGACTAGATGGCCTCCCAAGGCCCCTTCCAGCTCTGTTATTCTTTTAAAAAGCCCCCTTGTTTCTTCCCCCGTGTTCCTAACCACAGGGGACTTGCTCAGCCACAGAGGTTTTTGTACTCCTCCTGGTGGGGCGCAGGGGGTGGGCAGCTGCTAAGTTGCGGTGCAAGGGGGCTGTGCGTTGGAGGGGGGGCTGGTGGGTCCCATAGGCTTTGACTCCCTCTCTCCCCCCCCCCTCTCTCTCCCAGTGTGCATGTATAGAGAACCTTCTCTGCATGAGATCGGAGAGAAGCAAAGCCCGTTCCCGGAAGAGTTCAGGGACGCCCACCATGAACGGAGGCAAAGTGGTCAACCAGGACTCCACATAGCCTGACCAAGTGCCCGCCACCAAACACCCTCCTCTTCTCGGGGGGGGGGCTCTCCCTGCCACTTGCCCTCTGCCCCCCCCCACCCCCAGCGTGGCTGGAGCCAAGATCCATGGGCGACTTCTCTCTGCGTAGGCTGAGGCGGTGCGCGCCTCCTGCTCTGGGACAAAGTCCAGCATACACAAACAGACACCCCCCCAGACACACACACACACACTCTCTCTCTCGCACACACCCACACGCACACTTCGCCCCTGGGAAGGGAATGTATATTCAGCCGAGTGTGGAGGCCAGGAGAGCTTCATCGAATATAGAATCCATCCGGGACTCTCATTTACATTCGAAACTATGCTTGGATGGGGGAATTGGTCAACTCTGCATAACAATTATTGTTGTTATTATTATAATTATTATTATAAATAAATTATTATCTATCTATAATAAATACATAATAAAGGTGTTATCTTTAAAAATAAAGAACAGATTTGCCTTTTGGAGATGTGAACTTTCTTTGTGGATGGGGAGAAAGTGGAACGAAATCGGAGACGGCAGGACCTTTGGGTTGGGAGGGGGCGAGGGGGGGCCAGGAGAGGCAGCCCTGGGCGCGAATAAGGCGGAGGGGCAAGAAGGAAGGGACTCGGGCAAGATCCAGCCTGGGTCAGCCACAGGGACCAGAGCTTTTGGATTCGTGCTGGGGCCCATCCTCACGCCACAATGAACAAAGGACTCGCATGACGGAGGGGGTTGGACTAGATGACCGGCAAGGTCCCTTCCAACTCTAATAATAAGTAAAATAAAATAAAATAAGGACATCCATTGGGAGTGGAGATGTGAGCTGGAGGGCGGCGGATGGTTTTTCCCCAAAACCCTGGGGAGGGCCAGCTGAACCACAGCAGCTTGGTGACACAATTTTGGGTCCAGACCGACTGGGAGGGCTGGTAGAAAGGGAATCACCTGGCAGACCACAGGGTTGCCACAAAAACCCTGTTGGTAGCCAGTTCCCTGACCAGCAGCCGTTTCCGTGGAGGCGACATGTCACTTCTAGCTCCGGAAGCAAAGTGGGCACTAGAAAGGCGACAGCAAAATGGAAGCCATCCAGGTGGGAAATTCCCTTTTCTGGGCTCTTTGGGTTTCTGGACAGAAGTGGAAGGAGCCGGAATTAAGTCCTGTCTGTAATTTAGTCTCAAAGCAGCGAGAGAGAGAGAGCGCTTCCTATTTAGCGGCGGGGAAAAAGCGAGTGGAGTGGAGCAGAGAGCACTCTGGAAGGGGAAGGGCCTTTTTTAAAGAAGAAGGGGATATTGGCGGTTGCAAACTTATCAAGTTTAGAAATACAATTAGTGACACTTTTCTTTTTTTAATGAACTGTGAACAATGACATTCATTGGATTATGCAGCTATTGAGATTGTTGGTCCAGCAGGTACAAAAACAGCCAAGGGACATGATAGAAGTCTGGGAAATGGGAAGCTGGTCAATCAACAAAAAGGCTGATTTATCACCAAACTTACTAGGTACTTAGGAGCCGGCCATCCACACACACAAATCAACAACTAAAATGCCACCCCACAATCAGGCAACCACAATCAAGCGCAATCAGTGTTGGGTTCCTATCTGGATGGGGGGAGGGGGGGCGTTTTATTCGTCTCAATCTTTGGTGTGATTTAAGGCCCCCGTTTAATTTTTAATTTCATCATTTTATATTTTGTATAATTTATTTTTTTTATTTGATTTGTATCCCACCTCGTTTCTTTTATCACCTTCTTTCTCCAGGGGAAATTGAGGAGGGGGTTGGTGGGCTGTTTGTCAGGGGTCCAAATAGGATCCAAAGCTAAATCAGAGCCCGAGGCAAAATATTCCTCAAAGTTCCAATTTATATTGGCACGTCCGGATAAACCCAAATCTGGCGTCCCAGGGGTTTCTGCACCCAGTTGTAAGTCCAAGCCCTTGTCCCCCCCACCCCCCAAGTCCATCACGTTGACCAATCTCCATCTGTCAACTCTCATCTCCTTCCGTGCAGGTGCAGGAGTGCAAAGACAAGGGATGACCTTGACCATCTAGAAGGAATTTGTTCTGGCTACCTGCAGGCATCCCTCGTGCAAGGACCCCCTCCCCCAATTCCCACAGCAAAGAATCCACTTTAAGAGAGCAAAAAGTGTGTGATGGGCCAAAGACCCCCAGGGAAAATGGCTTCAGACTGGCACTGTTTTTGCAAAATGGATCTGTGGAGATTGGATGGGGGGGGGGCTTTGATCTGTTGCTTTGCTTGTTGTTTTGGGGAGGGGGAAATGTGGGGGAAGGGTGTGAGATGGTTGTTTGGCACTGAAGGCGCATTGATGTTTTTAACCTCTATGGGGACCCTTTTGCCCCATTGGCCTGCGAGAGGTTTCATTTTCTAACTCAAACTGTGATTTCTCTCTCTCTCTCTCTCTCTCATATCTGTCATTTCTGTCATCTATCATGTCCTTCATCTATCTCTTTATATCTGCCATCTATCATCTCTAATTGTAATCCTTCTCTTTTCCCTCCTCCCTTTTCCTTCTCTTCTTCCTCTTCCTCCTCCTTTTCCTTTCCTTCCTCCTCCTCCTCTTTCTTCTCCTCCCCTTACTTACTTCTCCTCCTTTTCCTTACTTCTCCTTCACTTACTTCTGCTTCTCCTTTCCTCTCCTCCTCCTCCTCTTCCTTCCCTTCCTTCTCCTTCCACCCCCTCCCTCCTTATTTCACTATCCAAAGTCAACTTTGGGCAGCTGACAATTCCATCAAATCATAAAATATAAAAGCATTAAAATTAGCTGCAATTAAGCGAAGTCTAAAAATAAGAGCCCGGGAGGTGTGGAGTTTGTCAATCATCCCATCAAATACGCTACTAGTTCAGCTCAAATAGAAAAGCAGAAGGAACTGGGAAAGGTGCAAAAAAGGGGCCACAAGAACGATCAAGGCAACGGAGCCCCCCCCCCCCTTAGGAAACCAGGGTGCAAGGCCTCCGTCTCTCCAGCCTTGAAAGAGGGCGTTTAAAGAGGGGACTTGATCGAAGGGAATAAAAGCATGAACAGGATAGAAAAGGTGGAGAGGAGAAAATCCTTTTCTCCATCCCACAATACTGGGACAAGCCCCCCCCCCCAAAGCTCACAGGTGAGAAAGTGAGGATAAATAAAGGGGGATATTTCTTCCTCCCCCAGAGGGTCCTTGGTTGATGGGATTCCCTTCCAGAAGAGGTCGTGACAGCTGTCAGCCTGGAGAGCTTCAAGGCAGGATGAGACAGATTCAGGGATGCCAAGTGTATCATAGGAGGTTAATGAAACGGATGTCCAGTGTATGTTGGGGGGGGTGCATGCACGGGGGAGGGCATTGCATTATAGGTATGGGCAGCAAAGGGCTGCCATCGCTGGCACCTACTGGTATGCCTCCTCCCTGCTCCCCGGGGGTGGTGCGTGGTGGCATGGGTACAAGATTTCGCTTCTGTGCATACACACAATGCGAAGTCTTGTGCAATTTCGGTGATTTTCTGCATGCGCAGAACCATAAATCCGTTGAAAATTGCCAAAATCTTGCTAGCGTGAGATTTCGGTGGTTTTTGTTGATATTTTGATTTCTGCGCATGCACAGAAGTGAAAAATCAGTGGAAATCGCTGAAATTGTGTGAGATTTCATTTCAGGCACATGCGCAGAGAAGCAAAAATCTCATGTGTGCACATGCCGTGAACATGTCAGTGGCGCAGAGATGCACACAGTTTTTCTAACGGGTCGCCAATCCCCTCCGTACCAGGTGCAGCCCATCACTGCACAGGATGCCGACCGGAAGCCTTTCAGGTTCACCTGGGCTGAAGTCCCGGTGTGCAAAAAGAGCCTTTCCCTGGCTGTGGTGTGAGCTTTTCCACAGCTTGGGCCACCCGTCATGCGCTTCAACCACCAGACAAAATGTCTTGAGGAAGCACTGACAAAAAAGATATGAGAAGATCTACTAGGACCAGTTGGTATTTGTCTCTAGAGTTGGGTGTGTCCTTCTTTTCATTAAACTAAACATATCCAGTTCCTGCAATTATTGCTTCTATGTTTTGGCCCCTTCAGTCCCCTGACCCTCTTTGCTGTTCTTCTCTGCCCTCTTTCTCGAGTCTCAACATCTTTTCCTACATCGTAGTGACAAAACTGAATGCAAATATTCCAAGCGTGGCCTTCCTGAGGCCTTGTAAAGCGCTATTAACCCTTCGCATGATCTTGATCCTCTCCCTCTGTTGACGCAGCCTAGGACTGTGTTGGCTTTTGGGGCAGCTGCTGCACACGGCTGGCTCCTATTTCAATGGTTGTCCACTAGGACTCCAAGGTCCCTCTCACAGTTACTCCGGTTGAGCAAGGAACCACCTATACTGTAGCTGTGCGTTTTATTCTTCTTGCCTAAATGTAGAACCTTATTTTTTTCATTGAATTTCTTTATGGCATTGTCTTTACGGCAACCCCCCCCGAGATATTGGAGAGTGCTCTCATGTCTCCCCTGGTCCTTCTTTTCATCAAACTAGCCAGGCCCCAGTTCCTGCAACTGTTCTTCCTATGTCTTAGCCTCCATTTACCCCCTAATCCTCTTTGTTGCTCTTCTCTGCACTCGTTCTAGCATCTCAGCATCCTTTGCGCATCGTGGTGACCAAAACTGGATGCAGGATTCCGGGTGTGGCCGTAGCAAGGCCTTGCAAGTCGGTTGAGGAGTCCAGATCCTGCTTTCCTGAGCCCCTTGCTCTCCTCTCCGATGCCACACAGGGGAAAGCTTTTGGCTGCCTCTCCAGCCAGCGACTCCAGCCAGAGGAGGAGGGGGTGGGGGTGGGGGGGGTGACAGCTCTTTATCGGCTAAATGATGCCTTCCTTCCTTCCTTCCTTCCCAGGCTCCGTTTGGCCACCTGCCAGCTAATTAAGTGCATTAAAGCCTCCCTCGCGGGCTGCAAGCCGCCCCTTGCAAATTCCCACAGTCGCCTTGTTGCAGTGGCTTCCTCTTGAGGTGGGGAGGGGGAACCCAGCAAAGGCAGAAGGACGAGAGAAGAGCCCACCTGGGTCTTCCTTTGGTGGGGAGCAGCCGGACCCTCCAACCCTCACAATGGAGGCCTCTCTTCTCTGCAAAAACTGCACCTTTTCAGGGTGCAGGGAATCATTTGAGGGCAAAGCTGCACTCTTCTGCCAGATGAACCGAAGAATGCAAAAAGGGTGAGAGGTCTTCAGCATAAAAGGATTGATACCGAGACATGCTACAAAGGTCAGAGACTTAGAATAAAAGGTATCAGGAAAGACTCCATGGACTCCATCTGTCTAGTCTGGAGGACAGAAGGGAAAGGGGGGGACAGGATCGAAACAGTTAAATATGTTCAAGGGTTAAATAAGGTCCAGGAGGGAAGTGTTTTTAATAGGAAAGTGAACCCAAGAACAAGGGGACACAATCTGAGGTGAGTTGGGGGAAAGACTGGAAGCAATGTGAGAAAATATTATTTGACTGAAAGAGTCGTAGATGCTTGGAACAAACTTCCACTCTTTCTAGAGTCACAACGTCCTTGTTACATTGTGATGACCAAAACTGGATGTCGTATTCCAAGTATATTTGGAAAGATAATAGAAAGAAGGCAGATGAAAGTAAGCAAGAAGGAAGGTAGCCAATAGATAGTAGATAGAAGATAGCTGGATAGATGATAGATAAATAAAGATAGATGGTCAATAAAAGATAGATAGATAGATAGATAGATAGATAGATAGATAGATAGATAGATAGATAGATAGTTTTCACCCATTGCTTCTTGTTCTACCCTCAAGTGCTTTGGGGAATAGCCTGACTCCCTCTTCTTTGTGGCAACCCCCTGAGATACTGGAAGCTGCTCTTGTGTCTCCCCTGGTCCTTTTTGCATTCAACTAGCCAGGCCCAGTTCCTGCAACCGTTCTTCGTATGTTTGAGCCTCCAGTCCCCCTGATCGTCTTTGTGGCTCTTCTCTGGCCTCTTTCTAGAGTCTCAACATCCTTTTTGCATCATGGTGACCAAAACTGGATGCCGTATTCCAGGTGTGGCCTTACTAATTCTCAGAATTCCTAATTAAGCTGCTTTTAAAACTTTCCTGGTCTTGATTACACCTGAATGCTGCCAGTTGTCCTCTCTGTAGAAGGTCTCTGACCTGCCAGTTTCGGTTGCTTTGGCCCTGCCCTGTGGCGTGGAAGCGGACCCCAACCCAGCCCAGCCCACCCCTGCGCTTGGCCCCCCTGTCCAGGGCTGGGATTCAGCTGAAGGGGAACAAGCTGCTCCAGGAGGCTTTTGCCTTTCATGGCCTCCAACAAGATCATTTGCAGTAAAACAGGGAAGCCGTTTCCCCAATGGCCCCCCAGGGCGGAGAAAGTGGCATTTTCCTCTGGTTGCTTGATCCAAATGATTAGCTCAGACAGTTTCCAGAGGAGAAAACGGTGGTCTCTCTCTCTCTCTCCCTCCCTCTCTCTCTCTCTCCCTCTCTCTCTCTCTCTCTCTCCCTCCCTCTCCTCTCTCTCTCTCTCTGTGTGTGTGTGTGTGAGAGAGAGAGGGGGGGGGCAGGGGGCTGAACGGCTGCCATTTAGAAGCCAAGCTGTATGAAATGACCTTGAACAATCCAAAATCCACAGAAAGAAACGGGTTTCATTTTTCAAAAAAGCCCAATGCTTTGATCCTATTCAGTTTGGCACAAATTAATGATAGATAGATAGATAGATAGATAGATAGATAGATAGATAGATAGATAGAGGACGCACCAATTTTATCAATCATCATTAGCTCTCTCGGTCTTTTAGCCTTCCATCTCTTTCGTCTCACACACCAACTCTCCTCTCTCTCTCATCTATCTATGTGTCTGTCTGTCTGTCTGTCTGTCTATTATCTATCTATCTATCATCTATCTATCTAATTATCTATCTATTATCTATCTATCTATCTATCTATCTATCTATCTATCAATCATCTATCCCCCTCTCTCTCAATCATCTATCTTATCTACAGTATCTACTACCCACCCATCTACCCACCCACCCACCCACCCACCCTCTCTCTCATTCTCTCTTTCTCTTTCCAGTCTTGCCTCTTGCTGGTTCAAAGCAGTGGCCACCCATGCCAACCTGGGCTGCCCAGGGGACGTGGCTCAAAAGGGATCAAGAGGGGGACCATGAGCCTGGAGTCAAAGATTCTTCTTCCTTTTCCCATTATCTGTGCAGCCGCCCACACTCAGGAGGCAGGGAAGTCTCTGGAAGTGGCACCACCTGGCTCCTTCCGACGGCCCCCTTGGTGCCTGACGGCTTCCTCCACACAGGAGCTGCCTCTCTCCCTGGGCCCCGTCCAGCCGGTCCAAAGACATGAGGAAGAAAGCAGGACAATATAAATACAGGAAGTGCAGCAGGATGGAAGTGCGGAAGAGGCGAGATTAAAGGCAGCGAGAGCTTTATCAAAGGGCAATAAAACTCCCCCAAAATCAAAGCAATAAAGTAGCAATAAAATAATAATGTTCAAAAAACACCGAAGCGGATTTTGAAAGCACACTTAAAAACCCCAAAACCAAATACCTGGGAAGGCGAAGGCATCAGGTGAGTGTGACCCAACCGCATCTTTGCAGATCCTCACAGAAAGGAAGGTTCTTGGTCCTTGACCCACATGAGAAACACCAATTGCCCTTGACTGACATCCGTTCGTTTAGTGACGGTTCAAAGTTACAATGGCTGTGAAGAAAAGTGGCTGATGCGTGTCTTTCCCACTTAATGACCGTTCCAGCATCCTCAAAATTATGACCCTTGGTAACTGATTCACGTTTATGACCGTTGCAGTGACCTGGGGTCACGTGATCCCTTTAGTGACCTTCTGACCAGTAAAGCCAGATTCACTTAACAAGAGTGTCACTTTTGTCAACTGCAGAAATGCACTTTAACATCCAAGACCAGGGAGGTATTAAGACCACTCTCCTACGCCCTGGCCAGACCACACCAGGAGTCCTGCATTCAGTTCTGGTCACCCCACTTCACAAGAGACACAGAAACTCTGGAGAAGGTGCAGAAAAGAGCAACCAAGATGATCAGGGGGACTTAAAACCAAGGCTTATGAAGAGAGATTGCGGGAACTGGGCCTGGACAGCCTAGAGAAGAGAAGGGCCGGGGGAGGGGGGCATGATAGCAGTGTATAGGTACTTGAGGGGTGGCCACAGAGAGGAGGGGGTCACTCCATTCTCCAGGGTGCCAGAGGGCAAGATGAGGAGCAATGGTTGGAAACTGACCCAAGGAGAGATTCCACCTGGAAATAAGGAAGAACTTCCTGACGGTCAGAGCGATCAACGGCCTGCCAGCGGAGGTGGTGAATTCCCCAACTCTGGACATTTTCAAGAGGAGATTGGACTGTCATTTGGCTGGGGTGCTGTAGGGTTTCCTGCTCGGGCAGGGGCGGTGATGGGCTACCAACATTTTTACTACCACACTGTGGGCATGGTTATGCGTTTTGTTTCAACATCTTTCAGTGCAAACTGGATGCTCTGGGATGGAGCTCCAAATTTTGCTACCGGTCCTGCATAACTGACCGTACCTGTAGGAGCCCCTCACTGGGCAGGGGGTTGGACTTGATGTCCTGCAAGGTCCCTTTCCACTCTAAAAATAAATAAGCAAACAAATAAACAAACAAATAAACAATTAAATAAATGATTCTGGTAGTTAATCCAAAGCAGGGGGTCCACAAACTTGGCACCTTTAGGACTTGTGGACTTCCACTCCCAGAATTCTCCAGCCAGCTATGGTGAGCTATAGCATAGGATGCCGTAGCTGGCTTGCTGGCTGTTGCGGTCCACGGATCAGCCGAGCACGGATCGAGAGACGGGGGTGTTTTTGGGGTGCTAGGCCAGGGTACTTGGCACCCGAGTCTCAGAGCGGGGAGGCCGGAGAGGGGGGTGAGGTCAGAGGCTGAAAGCCAAGCAGGGACTCTCGCATCCCCAGAGGTGCCCAAGAGAACCGAAGCTGCACACACAGCGCACCAATAGAGGTGGCAATGGCAGTCCACCCCTGGTCCACAGGCTCTGGGCCAGAGAACTCAAGAAGGTGGCCACAGCCCACCCTACACCTGAGGGCATAGCACGGCCTGCGGTGGAGTCCCTGCGGGGTATCTACCCAAGATTGATTGATTGATTGATTGATTGATTCATTCATTGATTCATTGATTGATTGATTGATTGTATTTATATGCCACTCATTCCTAAAGGGACCCAGAGCGACTGACAACAGTTATAAATACAACAATAGTAAGAAAAAAAACAGTAAAAAAAATACAACAATAAAGTCATCAGTATGATAAAAATGATAATATTTTTTAAAAAAGAACCATGCAGACATCACAACCACTCTGGTTCTCACTTTCTGCTGGAAAAGCCAGGTGTTAATGGCTTTCCAGAAGACCGATAGGAGGCAAAGGGTCGGAGCCACCACAGAGAAGGCTCTTCCCCAAGGCCCCGCCAACCGACATTGTTTGGCAGGTGGGACCTGGAGAAGTCCGACTCTGTGGGCCCTTCCTGGCCACAGTGAGGGAGGCGGTGGTCCTGTAAATAGTCTGGCCCTGAGCCATTTGGAGCTTTAAAGGTGATGACCAACACCTTGAGTTGCTTTCGGACTGGCAAGCAATGCAGCTCACATAAAGATGGAGTAATACGGGCGTAACCTGGCACACCCGTTATTGCACGTGGTGCTACATTTTGCACCATCTGAAGTCTCCGAACGCTCTTCAAGGGCAGCCCCATGTTGAGTGCATTGCAATAGTCAAGACAAGAAGTGATGAGGGCCTGAGGGACTGTGTGGAGCCCCTCCTGGTCAAGGTAGGGCCGCAGCTGGTGGACAAGTCAGACTTGTGTGAAAACCCCCGTAGCCACAGCTGAGCGATGTTGTCCTGACCTCAGCGGTGGATCTAGGTGGACCCTGTCCGAGGGGGGAATTGCTTCTGAAGTTACAGACTTGGAAGGGGCCTTAAGAGGTCTTCTAGCCCAACCCTCTGCCATTTCAGAGAGGTGGCTGCCCAGTCTCTCCTTAACCCCCCCCCCCCCCCCCAGTGATGGAGCACCCCCAACTTCTTCATGGAAATTTGGGCAGTTGTGGTAGGGAGCCCACCCAGTGTCATTGTGATCCTGGGCCCATCCTCGGTGATGCCTGGTGGGCAGATGTTCCGCAGGGTGGGTGGGGAAACACCCCCCCCCCCCGTCCTCCCCGCCTCCAGAGACAGCGATCAGAATCTGTCCTGCTGCAGGCTTTGATCTCTCAGATCAAATAAACTCCTTTGACGGGACTTGAATATTTATGAGCTTGTCAGGAGAATCTGGTCTCAGCACAACACAGCGGAGTTTATGGATCACACACAACACACACACACACACACCGTGAAACACCAGGTCCGCAAACCTGCTCGTCCAAACCCCCCAAGCGCAGCTGGTACATAAAATGCCCCTTGGGAGCAAGAGAGGAAGCAAAGCAACTAGGAATCCATGGGATGAAGAAACCACTTTCTTCAGCTAAAGGCCTGGAAAAACCCTCTCAGGGAACAGACTTCGGCTGAGACGCATCCGGCCATCAGAGTTTTCCATGTGCGCAGGCCAGAAACACACAACCCATCCGCCAGCACAATTCCAATCAGATGGCGGCTGGGGATTATGGGAGTCGGAACCCTTGCCCCCCCCCCCCCAAGGGATGAAGGCTGAAGAGCCTCAGTGGCACAATGGGCAGAGGGCAGGAATGCAATATGCTGACTTTAAACTGCTTAGAGAAAACACTGGAAAACACTGGGAAGTGATATATAAGTGTAAATGCTAAATGCTTTCCTCCCCTCCCTCCCTCCCTCCCTTCTTTCCTTTTCCTTCCTCCCTCCCTGGCTCTCCTTATCCTTTCTTCCTCCCTCCCTCCCTCCTTCCTTCCTTCCTTCCTTCCTTCCTTTTCCTTCCTTCCTTCCTTCCGGAGCCATTTCACTTGGGGGGGGGTCTTTCACCTGCCACGCTTTATAGGATGTCAATGTGCATTCCTTACTGTGGGAATTTGGGAGGGGGAATTGCATGAGGGGTGTCTGTATGTAGCCATAACAAATTCCTTCTAGAGTATCAAGGTCGTCCTTTGTCTTTGCACTCCTGCACCTGCCTGTCATCACCTGTGTTGTTTTCCTCTTCTCTCTTTCCCTTTTGAAAAGAGGAAGGAAGCCAAAGACATTTGCTCCCCTCCCACGTCCACAAACAAGGCCAGGGGCTTCCAGGCAACAGAGAACTCCCCCCCCCCTTATTTCTTCCCATCTGGTGGGGGGGCAGAGAGACCCAATTAGTGATGGATGAGGCGCCTCTTTCACGAGCTCTGCCATTGATTAGTGGGCCAGCCAGGCTCCCTCGCCCTAAAAATAGGCCATTAGCATCCAGATGAGGGGGGAGGGGGGATATTAAGCTGGGGGGGGTGGGCACATAGACACAGACACAGGGTCAAGACGGTGCAGGAGTTGGGGGTGAACCAACCGCTTGCCTCCCTCTCTCTGGAAGGCCTGATGCTGATGGGAACTTTGGGAGAGAGCAGATGCATTCTTTCTTTGTAGGGGTTCAAGGCCATCCTGTGCCCACCCACCTGGGCGGAAGTGGAAGGAGGAGTTACCATGCTGGCACAACCTGAGTGGGCAACGTGATACATTTGTGGGTGGGGGACAACAAGGGGTGGGAACTTCCAGCTAGGTGGGAAACTCCGATTCAGGCTTCCTCTGATTTAAATTTGGACGTTGCCTGGAACCTTCACACATGGACAGAGACACAGCAACACCCCCAACTGACCTTGTGTGGCCTGTGCAACAGAGAAGGCGACTTTCTACCCCCTGGGTTGGCTCAGAAAGCGGTGCATCCTCTCTCGCACTCAGCACCCACTGAGTGCCCACCTCAATTGACCCGTCTTTTGCAGATAGCACCCTCGACTTAAGGCCACCATGGAGCCCGGGATTTCCGTTTGCAACCAGATCGCCGCTAAGGGAGTTTTTTTCCATTTTATGACCCTTCTCGCCACAGTCATTAAGTGAATCATTGCTGTTGTTTCAGTTAGGAACGCAGCCATTAAGCGAATCCAAGAGGGACCAGAATGGGAACTAACCAAATTTGCAGACGGCACCAAGCGGGCGGGAAGAGCAAACACCCCAGAGGACGGTCCAGGACCCTGCAAGGCACGACCTTGAACCCAGGGCTGGGTTGCTCCAAGGCTGCAATGACCCCCCCCCACTTCGCCCACTGCTGAGGTCCTGCAGTTTCCACCCCACGTCCTGCTGAATAAAACACGTCCCTCCATAAAATACTAATGGCCTGTAACAGATGCAAAATTCCCAGTGTTTGAAACGAACGATTTCTGCCTTCTCCTGCATTTATATGTGTTGTAAATTACCTCTCTCTCTCTCTCTCTCTCTCTCTGTGTGTGTGTGTGTGTGTGTGCGGTGGTGAGCTCAAGCTGCAACCCAGCCAGGTGAGAATAAGAGCCGTTTGCCTCTACAGGGCAAATAATTCCCTGTCCCTTAGAAATGACCAAAGGCCCTTTATTTTATTTTATTATTGGAGTTGGAAGGGACCTTGCAGGTCATCTAGTCCAGCCCCTTGCTGGTGCAGGAGACCCTCCATCACGCCAGTCGAATAGCCGTCCAGTCTTTTCTTGAAGGTCTAGGGTTGAAGCGCTCACCACCGGTTGGTCAGAAGAAGGCACCAAGCTATTCTCCAAAGCACCTGAGGGTAGAACAAGAAGCAATGGGTGGAAACTAAACAAGGAGAGAAGCAACTTATTTCTTTCTTTATTTATTAGATTTCTATGCCGCCATTCTCAAGGCGACTCAGGGCGGTGTACATTAATATGACAATATATAGGAAATCTAATATCTCTAAAATGCGAATATTTATTTATTTATTTATTTATTTATTTATTTATTTATTTATTTATTTGATTTGATTTGATTTGTATGCCGCCCCTCTCCGTAGACTAAGAACATTTTAAAAAACCGCCATGAACACTCACATGCATTCATCCAATCCAATTGTATCTCCTATCGGCTGGAGACGGTCTCATCCCTCACTTAGAACTGAGAAGAGTGGGGAGACCTAAGAACTAAGGGGGGATTTCCTGACAGTGAGAACGGTTGATCGGTGGAAGAGAAGTTGCCTCCAGAAGTTGTGAAGGCCCCGACAGTGGAAGTTCTTAAAGAAGATGCTGGATAACCATCTGTCTGTAGTGTAGGGTAGAGAAAGAAAGAGAAAGAGGGAGAGAAAGAGAAATAGAGAAAGAAAGAGAGCGAGAAACAGAGAGAGAAAGAGAGAGAAAAAGCGAGTGAGAATGAGAGAGAGAGTGAAAAGAGAGAGAGAGAAAGTGAGAGAGAGAGAGAGAAAGAGAGAGAGAGAGAAAGAGGGAGAAAAAGGGAAAGAGAGAGAGAGAAAGAGAGAGAGAAAGAGGGAAAGAGGGAGAAAGAGAGAGAAAGAGGGAAAGAGGGAGAAAGAGAGAGAAAGAGGGAAAGAGAGAGAGAAAGAGAGAGAGAAAGAGGGAAAGAGAGAGAAAGAGAGAAAGAAAGTGAAAGAGAGAGAGAGAAAGAGAAAGAGGGAGAAAAAGGGAAAGAGAGAGAGAGAAAGAGAGAGAAAGAGGGAGAAAAGGGGAAAGAGAGAGGGAGAAAGAGAGAAAGAAAGAGAGGAGAGCAAGAGGGAAAGAGAGCAAGAAAGAAAGAGAGAAAAAGAGAAAGAGAGAGTAAGAAAGAGAGAGAAAGAGAGAGAGAAAGAGGAAGAGAAAGGGAGAAAAAGAGAAAGAAAGAGAGAGGGGTAAAAATCGAGAGAGCGGGAGGGAAGGAGGATGAAGAGAGGGAGAGAGATAGACAGAAGGGGGGAGGCTTGCAGGACCGCAGGGGCACCCACTTCCCTCCCCGTCTATCCATCATGGGGGGGGGGCTCTGAATAATTCATGCCCAGCCCTTCAATGGGCCAACAGAAGGCGCCTGGCGAGCTCTCTTTGACTTGCCGTTGCAAAGAATCTGCTGACTAACTCCGGCTTGTGGTGGAGGAACGGCCAGAGGACTCTGCCAGCCCAGGTGAAGTTCCCTAGAATCCTAAGGCCGGAAGGGACCTCGGGAGGTCTTCTAGTCCAGCCCCCTGCCCAGGCAAGAGACCGTAGGCCCGTGATGGGGAACCTACGTGCCAGAAGGGCCACACAGAGCTCTCGCTCCCCCTGGGCACGTGGGCCATCGCCAGCCGCTCTTCCGGTTTCTGGTGTGAGGGCATTGGAGGGTTGGGAACCCAAAGAGCAGGTGGCCTGGTTGCACGGCTACGGGGTCTTTGGTTTTCCGGCACTGCAGCGTGTGTGAAGATTGGCTGGCCAGCACACTCCGCAGTGAAGGGCTGCCAAGATTTTTACCACCACTCTGTGGGCGTGGCTTATTTTGTAGGTGTGGCTGGTCGGCCATGTGACTGTGGGGTGGCTTAAAGGTCATGTGACTGGCTTAAAGCTGGCCAACTTGAGGTCACTCACATCCAAGGTTCGGGTTAGGGTGCCTGGCCTCTCCTCTCCTCTAAGAGATGCAATTTCCCTCTCTATTGACTCTACCTGAACATCCAAAATAGACTCTTTAATTCTATGTATATATGTCCTATCTGTACATACATATTACACACAGGTGCACAAAAATAGACATGATCTACTCTATAAAGTGTACAGTACACACACAGCTCCAGTGTGCACGAAGAATAGCTGGCCAGCGCACTCATGCCACGGTTTGGGCACTCAGGGCCAGAAAGGTTGGCCATCGCAGCCATAGAGGCCTTTCGGGACAAACGGCTGCCCAGTCTCCTCTTCCTCCTCTTCCTCCAAGGCTCCACCACTGCTGGAGGTTAAGCCCTTCTGCCCAGGGAGCCTCCCCTTGGGGCTACAGGTCAGGCCGGGTGCTGGGCGAGGCCTTAAGGGAGGTTTGGCCCCATGTCCACAGGTTTTCTTGCCAAAGTTGTTGAACGAATCACTGAATCGTATTGTATTGTATTCTAGTCTACTCTCTATTCTCTCCTCTTTTCTATTCTACTCTGCTCTACCCTTTATTCTCTCCTCTCCTGTCCACTTCTATTTTCTGTTTTACTCTTCTCTTTTCTATTCTCTTTTCTACTCTATACTCTCTATTCTCTCCTCTCCTCTCCTCTTTTCTATTTTATATATCTGGGGTTTTATATATCTTTTCTTTTAATATTAGATTTGTTTACTGTTATATTGTTTTTATTGTTGTGGTGAGCCACCCAGAGTCTTCGGAGAGGGCGGCATACAAATCTAATAAATTGAATTGAATTGAATATTCTCCTTTCTATTCTACCCTCCTCTACTCTCCATTCTCTCCACTTCTCTCTTCTACTCTTCTGTACTCTACTCTACTCTCCTCTCTATTCTCTCTTATTCTCTCATTCTGTTCTGTTCTGTTGTATTCTATTCCTATTCCGGCTCCTATTCTTTGTTCCATTCCATTCCATTCAGAGTTGGAAGGGGCCTTGTGGGCCACCTAGTCCAAACACCCCACTCTTCAGAGCTCCAAACACAAGGTGGGTCTTTGGGTAGGGGCACTTTTCTTCCTGGGGGGAAAATGGAAAATCGTGTCCATTTTGTGACGAGGGTCCCATCATCACAAAATGCTGACCTCATAGGAAGTCTCTGCAAAGGGGGCATTTCCATTCTTTTTTTGTAAATAAAAAAAGGTAAATCCTGTTTTTGATGTTCCGAGCCTGAACCAGGAGTGTGAGGCCGCGGTGAGCATTTTGCTGGGAGAGGGGAGGGACATGTTCCCGGGGGAAGAGAGAGAACCCAAGTGGTTGCAACCGGTGCCTCCAGACAAACCTCGTTTCTCTCCCCGGTTACGCAATTTTCCCTTTCGAGACTTTTTTTTCCTGCTCATTTTTCCAAAACAAATTTATCAGAATTTTCAACGCAAGAGATAAAAGCCAGCAGAATAGAATAAAAGAAAAAAACTTTCTAAAAGAATGTTACCTTTGAAAGTCAATTTTAATGTTAATATTTGTTGTTTTAATGTTTCTCCGTGGTGGGTGTCTTATTGATTTTAAGCCTGCTAGAGCTGCCTCTTGCAAGAGGAGGGGCACAGAAATGGAAACCGAACGAATAAATAAAGTTTAATAAATAAATAAAGACAAAAATGCAAGTAGAAAAGAAATATATATATATATAAATATATGAAGAAACAACGTGATTTTCCTTTACAGCAATTATAAGTGCCTCTTATTCCTTGGTTACAGCGTGACTTTCATTTGTTTCATAATCTATTGGTGTTTCTGTTTTCTAATTATTAAAGACATGCATCAAAAGTTCATTTTCTTCTGTTTCACACAAACACCCCCCCCCCCCAGCATCTTCACCAAGCATCCTTCTGTTGTGGAGAATGCCAAAAACCATGCCCTTTTTGTGCAAAAGGTTTTTTTATACCAAAAATTTAAAATACATTATTTATATTATTATTATTATTATTATTATTATTATTATTATTATTATTATTATTATTATTATGATGTCCATCAATCCCAGCCACCAGTTTCACCTGTGTATTAATCTTAAAAAAATAATCTGAATTAGTTTATGTACTTGGGTCCAACTTTTTTAAGAGTTTTTTTTTACTGTCCACCAAGCAAGATAATATGTGTGTTCCTGTTCACATTTTGAGCATATATTCCAAGCGCCTTTACACTTATTAGCCAGGGAAGGAAGGAGGCTAGAGGAAATGGAGAGAGAAGGAAGGAAGGGAGGGAGGGAGGGAAGAAAGAAGGAAAATGGGGGGAGGGAGGGGGGAGGGAGGGAGAGAAAGGGATGAAGGAAGGGAGGGAGGGAGAAAAATGAAGGAAAATGGGGAATTGAGGAGAGGGGAGGGAGGAAGGAAGAGAAGACAATAAGGAGAGGAGAGAAGAGAGGAGAAAGAGAGAAGAAGAGAGAAGATGATAAGGAGAGGAGAGAAGAGTAGAGAAGAGAAGAAGGAAGGAAGAAGAGAGAGAAGATGAGAAGAGAAGAAGGAGAGAAGAAGGAAAGAAGAGAAGAGAAAAAGGAGGAAAGAAGAGAAAAGATGAGAAGAGAAGAAGGAAAAAAGAGAAGATGGGGGAAAAGGAGAAAAGAAGGTGAGAAGAGAAGGAGAGAAGAGAAAAGATCTTGAGCCACCAAACGCTTTCCTTGGCTCACACAACTAGGGGGCCTCCCACATTTGTCCAGTCCCTTCTTGTTCCTCAAACTGTCCCAGGCCCGGAATTCCCTCCCAGGGAGAAGAGAAGAGGGCAGCTGGCTCTGCTGTATTTCCGGAGCTATTTAGGCTAAAGACATTGATTGACTCCTCTGGATGCTGGCAGCCACCCAAGTGGGGAGGGACTCGGGCGCCCTCGCCTCCCTTTGCTACTTTTTTAGCCAAGCTTTGAAAGATGCCCAGTTGTTTGAGTGGGGAAGGGTGACCCAGGGATCCTGCACCCATCAGTTCTGGAGGGTCCCTTTCTCTGGGTGCATCCGACCAACCAAGCCATCCGGTGGGACCCCAGAAGGGCATCTTCTCCCTGGGGGCCATAAGGACAGAAGAGAGGCACCATTTTCCTCTCCAAAAGAGGCTGGTTATTTATTTTATTTTTATTTATTCCATTCGCCCTTCTCCTTAGACTCAGGGCAGCTCACAACATGTTAGCAACAGCACTTTTGAACAGAGCCAGTCTCTTGCCCCACAATCTGGGTCCTCGTTTGACCCCCCTCGGAAGGACGGAAGGCTGAGTCCACCTTGACCGATAATGAGATTTGGGTGCATCTTATAGTCTGAATGTAGCCTCCCCCCCCAGGCCTAACTAGCTGACTACAGGACCACCTCCTCCCTCTTACTTCGCTGCGGCCAGTAAGGGCACAGAGTCGACCTTCTCCAGGTCCTGTCCACCAAACAATGTAGGTTGCCAGGACCTCGGGGAAGAGCCTTCTCTGTGGTGGCTCTGACACTTTGGAACCAACTGCATCCAGAAATCTGCATTATCTCCACCCCAAAAACCTCCTGAAAAAAGCACCTTTGGGCCAACCATCCTCCGTCCTCTCTCCCCTTATCCCTCCCAAGTTTGTGTTGTCCTTCAGAAGCTCTTTGATGTTCCTCAACCTTTATTATAAACGATCTGCCTCTCCCTCTTGGCCAGAGCAATAAAGGCCTCTGTAATCATTATGTAAATGTAATTATGCAAATTCATGCAGGTTAATAACCACCTGCTAGGCCCAATAGTTGTGGGTTCGGAGGACACCTCCTCCCCTCCACTGGAAACAACCAGGAGTGGACACCAAGATCCAGACACCGCAAAGTCGAGATGAATTATTTGTGTGTTTTTCTGGTTTTGTTGTGTTGTGTTTGTTTTTGTCTGTTTGTATATTTTGTTCCAGTTTCTTCTTGTTTCTTTGTGGGTGCTTGTGTGTTCTTCTGTTTTTTTCTCTTTGTGCGTGATTGTGTGCCTCTTTCTATTTTCTTTGTGTGTAATGATTGTGTCTCCTTCTTTGTATGTTTCTTCCTGGTTTTCTTTTGTTCCTCTTCATTTCTCTATGTTGGTGTGTTTCTTTCTGTTTCTTTTCTTTTGTGGAGGGTCTTGGGAGGGTCTTGCCTTCTCCTTCTGCTCAAGATCCCCATGGACAATTGGGGGGCCACTGTGTGACACAGAATGCTGGACTCGAGGGGCTTTGGCCTGATGCAGCAGGGCTCCTCTTAGGCTCAGTCAGTCAGTCAAGTACGTATTGGTAGTATACATAGGTACAATGCTGTTTATACACAAGAAATGGGTAAGACAGGGACAACAGTCACACTGGTGCACTTATGCACGCCCCTTACTGACCTCTTAGGAATCGGGAGAGGTCAACATTGGGCAGTCTATGGGTAAAAGTTTGGGAGGTTAGGAGATGAAATTACAGAGTCAGGTTGTGAGTTCCAGGCATTAAGTCCTCAGTTGCTAAAGTTGTATTTCCTACAGTCAAGTTTGGAGTGATTTACTTTGAGTTTGTATCTGTTGAGTGCTTGTGTGTTGTTGTGGTTGAAGCTGAAAAAGTCATTGACAGGAAGGATGTTGTAGCAGATGATTTTATGGGCTAGGCTTAGGTTGTGTTTAAGGCGACGTAGTTCTAAGCTTTCTAAACCTAGGGTTGTAAGCCTAGTTGCGTAGGGGATTCTGTTGTGAGTGGAGGAGTGGGGGGCTCTTCTCGGAAAGTATCTCTGGATGTTTTCTAGGGTGTTTATGTCCGAAATGCGGTGTGGGTTCCAGACAGATGAGCTGTATTCGAGGATTGGTCTGGCGAAAGCTTTGTATGCTCTGGTTAATATTATAACATTATATATACTGCTAAAATAAATAAAAAAGGGAACACTTAAGAAACACAATATAACTCCAAGTAAATCAAACTCTCCCAACCTTAAAGACACATGTTGGAAATGCAAGAAACACCCAGGAACCTTTTTTCATATGTGGTGGTCGTGCCCCAAAATTCAAATTATATGGAAAGCCACACACAGGTGGCGTAGAGATACACTGGAAGGGGGAACTGAACACTCCCCAGAAACCATGCGGCTGGGCATTTGGAAACGATGTGACCCCAGACAAAAGCTCTGATGACGCACATAGTTTCCGCGGTCAGAATTTCAATAGCACAATTATGGAAGAAAGAAAACACCCCATCTGAAAATTTAATCATTGAAAAAAAATCCACTTGTGCTGAAATGGACATCATGAGAAATGAAATTAAAGGGGTTAGAAATGAAGAAACTAAAGAGATGTGGGGGAAATGGTGTAGGTGGATCCGTCATGAAAAAACAAAATGGACAATATAGAGATGTATAGGTGTAAGTGCAAAAGACTTGGAAATATTAACATTCCGTTTTATATTGATATAATGACTTTATTTGTATTATATTTGGTTGGCTCATGGCACAATGAAATGGATTGTAATAATGATGTGATAGCAGAAATGGCACCAGATCTGTAAGAACAATGATTTGACTTTTTTAAAAATTTCAGAACAAAAGCTTAAATAAACTTAAAAAAAACCTTAGGAAGCGACACTGATGGACCATCAATTTCACCGGCTGTTGTGCACATCCAACTTTGTACAGAACAAAGGATTCAATGGGAATATTTCATTCCTTCCGATCTAGGGTGGGTTCTTGGAGGGTTCCCTTTGTTTTTTTCAGCTGTGTAGTTATACATAATATTATAGTATTATCCAGTTAGCATAGTATTATAGGCAGAGAACAATGAAGTGGCTCATTTGAACTCTAGGGCTGTTGGTGCCTGACCTCCTCAGCTCCGGACTCTGGAAGCAACTCAGGAGAGGCCAGCCCAGGTTTGAGAGGCCGTCCAATTTCTCTTAAGTCCATGCCAACTGGGAGGAGGCCAACTTGTCTAGACAGTGGCCACATCCTTGGCAAAAGAAGAAGACAAAAGATGAAGAATCGCTGGCAAAGGGGCAGTGTGCTAGCGCTGACTTCAAATTCTGCTCTTGAGCCGGTTCCGAAGACGCCCTTGGCCGCAGGTCTCCAAGGACACAGGAGGAGCATTCAAGGGGGGGCTCCGTCTTCCCACCTGGCGCATCACGGGCTCTGATTAGGTGTTAATGTAACTGAAGTAGGTCAGTGCAAGGGAGAAGCAAGGGAATGCCTTTCACACACTCACTGACACACTCACAAACACAACTCTGCGCCCTGGTGGAGGCTGCCCTGGGCAGTTGCAGCCTCCTCTAAGAGTTAGGGTAAACTGTGAGAAACTTTCTCCCAGCACTCCGTGTTCTCTTGGGGGCGGGAGGGGGACTGCTTGCTCCCTGGAGGGGTTTTGTTTTTTTTGCAAGAAATCCTTCATTTGGGAAGCTTTCATGCAATGCAAATGTCCAGAGTGTTGGAAGAATTTACTCGGCCCAAGTTTATTTTTTTATTATTTTATTTTTATTTTTATTTATTTGTTATGCCACCCTTCTCCTTAGACTCAGGGTGACTTACAACATGTTTAGCAATAGCCCTTTTTTTTAACAGAGCCAGCCTCTTGCCCCCACAGTCTGTGTCCTCATCTGACCCCCCTCGGAAGGATGGAAGGCCGAGTCAACCTTCAGCCAGTGATGAGATTTGAACCACTGACCTACAGATCTACAAGTCAGCTTCAGTGGCCTGCAGTACAGCCCTCTACCTGCTGCGCCACCCTGGCTCTTAGTTTCTCAGCCGGATCACAAATAAACGCAAATACAAATGTAAACTTTTATCCCTGTTCCAAGTAAGAGTTTTATTCATTCCACCACATTGCCATGGTTGAAGGTAGAAGCTCGGAGTGTACTTCATCTTCATCAATCATCCCAGGTCCTCAGAAAGGATTTGATAGACAGACAAAAGTGCCAAATCCAGTTTGAACATCTGGCTGACTGTGCAGCAAACAAAAAATAATATCAATAACAACAACAATAATATCATCACAACCATAGTTCCCTCTAAGCTGAGCAGTGAGCAATCGCTCACTTAAAAATCATCATCAACTCATTTGCTAGACCAATTCTGGAATACAGCCCACCTGTCTGGAACCCACATTGTATATCAGACATCAATACAATCGAGAGAGTCCAGAAATATTTCACTCTTCCGCTTGTAACAAAATACCTTATTCCGCCAAACTTGAAACACTGGGATTTCAACTACATCACCACTGATCTGATCTAAATATAGTTAATAAAATCATATACTGAAATGTCCTTCCTGTTAATAACTACTTCACCTTCAACTGCAACAACACACGAGCACGTAATAGGTTCAAACTCAATGCAAATTGCTCCAAACTTGACTGCAGAAAATACGACTTCAGCAACAGAGTGGTCAACGCCTGGACTACACTCCCTGACTCTGCGGTTTCTTCCCCAAACCCCCAAACCTTTAATCTTAGACTGTCTACAGTCAACCTCTCACCGTTCCTAAGAGGCGTGCAGAATGGAATGGAATGGAATGGAATGGAATGGAATAGAATAGAACAGAACAGAATAGAATAGAACAGAATAGAATAGAATTTTATTGGCCAAGTGTGATTGGACACACAAGGAATTTGTCTTGGTGCAGATGCCCTCAGTGGACATAAAAGGAAAAGAGACATTGGTCAAGAATCATGAGATATAACACTTAATGATTGTCATGGGGGTCAAATAAGCAATGAAGAAACAAGCAATATTAATAAACCATCAATATTAATAATTAAGCGCACCAACGTGCCTACTGTCCCTGTCCTATTGTCCTCTTTTATCATTACCAACTACAAGTATCCAATACATGTTTGACAAATAATTTTAAAAAAATAAAAAAATAGAAGAGGTGGGTGCTCCATCATTGAGGCTTTCAAGGAGAGACTGGAATGTCTGAAATGGAATACGATCTCCTGCCCGAGCAAAGGGCTGGACTAGAAGACCTCACAGGCCCCTTTCTATTCTCCTATCCTATTATTCTGACATTAGCAATACAAGAAGCCAGAATGTCCCCACCTCAGGCTGCTCTCTAGTCCTTAGGGAGCACGGAGAGGTGGCCATGTGCTTGGAAGTCCGCAGGAGGCTGAAATGGCCCATAAATGATGGATGAAGCTGTGCGGCTGAGCCGTCACTCTTGAGCGGAGACATTAATAACTGCCAAGCTGGTCTGAAAACCCCAGAGTCGGGGGAAGCCTCCTCCTCCTCCCTCTTCTTTTCTCTTCTGCTGAAGAAGCAACGCGAAAGACGGCCAGAGCCATCGATAGCTCTCTCCTTTTTGGCCCTCGAGGTCCCCAATTCCAGCACAACGAGGGCGCTGGCTCTGAAATGGGCCTGGAATTTTAATGCCTCCTGGCCTCACAAAAGCGCCGATTGAAAAAGGAGCCCCCCGCGGGACCGCCTTCTGCTGCATGAATCCCAGCGACCGGTCAGATTCAACCTCCTCCAGGTCCCATCAAGTAGACCAGTGTTTCCCAACCTTGGCAACTTGAAGATATTTGGACTTCAACTCCCAGGATTCCCCAGCCAACACTGGGGAATTCTGGGAGCTGAAGTCCAGATATTTTCAAGTTGCCAAGGTTGGGAAACACTGAACTAGACAATATAACTTGGCGGGGCCTAGGGGAAGGGCCTTGTCTGTGGCGGCCCCGGCCCTCTGGAATCAGCTCCCCCCAGAGGTTCGTCTTGCCCCCACCCTCCTCGCCTTCCGCAAGAGTCTTAAGACTCATTTTTGCCGCCAGTCTTTGGGGCCGTTAGATTCTTGCCTCCTGGGCGATGAATGGGCCGAGAGAAACCTGATTGAATGGGAAGGACTGGGTTTTTATGGTCTTTAGTTTTTAGATTTTATATTTAATTAATTGGACCCAAATTGTTATACATTGTTTTATTATATGTTGTGAGCTGCCCCATGTCCTCGGAGAGGAGCGGCACGAAAGTCCAATTAATAAATAAATAATAAAATTATCACATTGTTGATCAGTTGTTAGACTCTGACCACCATTGTTTGGACCTAGCATACTGTGCGCTGGTGCTAGTTAAACAAGTGATGTCAACAAATCAGCTATTCAGATAATTTAGGTAAGTAATTTATTTATTTATTTCATAAATACATAAATTTTCTTGAATTTAGCCGACAGTACTCGTATTATTTATATTTTATAGTGGCGGCAAAAAGTCTAGTGCCGGCCTTGAAAGTGGACACATACGGCTTACGTTACGGCAAATTCAGAGGAAAAATAATACAAGTTAGTATTGTTATTATTTAGAAAGAAATATAGGATTAAAATTAAAATAAATTTTTAATCAAGAAACACACACACACACTCCCCGGTCAATGGTGTCCCACGTTATCAATGTTAAAATCTGGTCACCTTACACAAACATCCCTTGAAAATGTCTGGGACACGTTAAGCACAATTTAAGGGGGCTGACAATTGCCTACACAGCAAAGAAAAATAAGGAAAAAAGGGGGGGAAATGGAAACGTTAAATACTGAACTCAAAGAGCAAGAATTATTAATGCAAAGAGAAGAACATAAGATGTTTTATCGGTGCCATTATGCTCCAGCATGTTTAGTCAAAATTCATCCAAACATAAGCAATAAATGCTGGAGATGCCAATCTCCCAATTTGGTGGTTATTTATTTATTTATTTATTTTATTAGGTTTGTATGCCGCCCCTCTCTGCAGACTCGGGGCGGCTCACAACAATGTCCGGAAGCAGAAAAGTTTTGGTCTAGGATTCAAAACGGGTTGAAAGAATTGCTAAATGATCAATTGGAATTGAAACTGGAAATGTATCTTTGGGGAATAATTAGCCTAATAAGGAAGATTACTACTTGATAACACATCTATTAACCTCAGCAAGGTTGGTGTTTGCACAAACCTGGAAAAAGGAAAATATACCAAATGAAGAAATGGTGATTAGGAAAATGCTAGATTGTGCTAAATTAAGCAAATTAATGTACGGATTACAGAATAAACAAAATAAAGACTACTACGCAGTTTGGGGGAAATTATATAGCTGGATAGAAAAGAAAAAAGAATTGAACTAACGTGTAAGAAAAAGAATGAATCCATGGAAACAGAATTGTAAAGTATTAAGCAAATTCATTTTGTGGTTTATATATATATATATATATATCTAAAAAGTGTGTCTGTATATTTTGTTTTGTTTGTTTATTATTAAAATAAAAAAAAATTAATGCAAAGAGAACAAGTGAATAACAAACATAAGGAGGCAAGAGAGCTAACGAAACATGTGGTCATTGATCAATGGCCTAGAAGTGATGAATGTTTTTATTACAGGGGTTTTTAATTGTTTTACATTGTTTTTACTTGCTGTACAACGCCCAGAGTCCGACAGGAGTTGGGCGGCCTATAAATATAGTAAATTTTAACTTAACTTAACTTAAATATGATTAATTTGGCTACCCAAGAAGAAATAAGCCGCAATATTATAATGATGAAACAAAACTACTTTGAACGTGCAAGTAACCCTGCTAGATGGTTGGCTCATAAGTTAGGGAAAGAAAAGGCCAAGAGACCATCCAGCAATTCAAGGATGGAGAAGGAAAACGACACCATGGAACAGAGGAAAAGAAGAGAATTGCCCACAACTTCTTCAAGACGTTATACAGCCGAGCAGAAATCAATGAAGAGGACATCAGGAAATATTTAGACAATAAAAACCTGCCAGTCTCGCTGAAGGAGGAACAAACAATATTAAACAATGAAATTACATTGTAGGAATTAAAAGAGGCCCTCAACAAACAAAACAGCAGCAACAACACTGTGGTCAGACAGACTTCCAGCCGTGATATGGAAGAAATTCCAAGATGGCATAGAACAAAAGATATTAGAATTATTTAATAAGATACTAGAACAAGCCAAAGAAGACATTACTTTGACATCCAAAGATGATATGGACGAATGTTTAATCCAAAACTATGGACCAATGTCTCTGTCAAGTTCAAATTATAAAATTTTTGCAACAATAATGGCAGAAAGATTAAAAAAAGATATTAAGTCAAATTATTCTTTCAGACCAAAATGGCTTTCTTCCAAAAAAGATAAATTCGAAACAATGCAAGAATAGTTATGAACCTACTAGAGTATTATGAAGTCCATTCAGACAACCAAATAGCATTAATGTTCATAGATGCACAAAAAGCTTTTGACACTTTGAATTGGAAATTTTTAATGACACAAGTAAAATATATGGAATTTGGCGACAAATTCACTGAGATGATTGAATCAATCTACTCCATACAAACAGCCAAAATATTGATTAATGGAGACAAAACCGAAACGTTGTGTTATGAAAGGGGTCCGATTATGGATTATGCAGAAATGGACATGCTCACAAGGACAATAACAACAACAACAACAACAACAATAATAGAAATTGAAAGGGAAAGAGGAATCAGATTACTATAAAATATGGGACAAATTTTATAACTGGCTGAAAGAAAGAAATGACAAATGAAGCAAACTGGATAGGAAGATTGTTAAAGAGTCTAATAAATAGAAGGGAATTTTATTTAATGTTCAAACAAGAATGTAAAAGCATCACTTTAACAAAGCAATGTAAAAAATGTATCCATCTCCAATAAGAACTTCTGACAGAAATGAGGATGTAAATCACCCAAATGTTTGTTGTATGTTGTTGTTTGTATGCATACTAATTAAACAACAACAACAACAAAAGGAAGTGGTTGGATAATAAGAGGATCTCATTTTAAATGTTAATCTGTGTAGTTTTAACATTCGAATCTATTCCCATTGTTTTTCCACTTGCCTTATGACCTGCAAGGCTGCCTGGGGTCATCTTATAATGGAGATGGGAGACTCAAAAACTTAAACACATTCCCAAGAAGAGTTTTTGCAGGATGGGAAGAAACTAGAGCCAAAGTTTTAAAAAAATATCCAAATATCCTTATCTGGTTCTGCAAGGTCCAGTTGCAGCTTCAACCAGAGCAGTTGATGAAGACGAAGAAATGGAAGATGTTGATGAAGAAACAGGAGCTATACTAGAATCATGGGCAGTATTTTCTTCCAGAATCCCAAACTGACAATGAATCAGTCGAGGTGACTGGGGCCCGTCCTTGTCCATCTGTCTGGGTGGAGTTTGACCTGGTGACACCTGATGAAATGGACAAGGCCATTGGAGCTGTGAGTTCTGCCACCTGCCTACTGGATCCGTGTCCCTCTTGGCTGGTTTCGGCCAGCAGGGAGGTGACATGGAGCTGGGTCCAGGAGATTGTCAACACTTCTCCGGAGGGGGGGGGGTCCTTTCCGGCTCCCTACAAGGAGGCACTTGTGTGCCCCCTCCTCAAGAAGTCTTCCCTGGATCCAGCTGTATTTAACAACTATCATCCGGTCTCCAACCTTCCCTTTATGGGGAAGGTTGTTGAGAAGGTGATGTCACTCCAGCTCCAGTGGTCCTTGGATGAAGCCAATTATCTGGGCCCTCAACAGTCAGGATTAAAGCCCAGCTATAGCATGGGAGCTGCTTTAGTCGCGCTGGTGGATGATCTGTGGCAGGGGTTTATCCTCTGTCCTGGTGCTTCTTGACCTCTCAGCAGCTTTCGATACCATCGACCATGGTATCCTTCTTCGACGGCTAAAGGAGTTTGGAGTGGGGGGCACCGTTTTATGGTGGTTCTCCTCCTACATAATTTTGCAAACAAAATTTACAGCTATCTATTTTGAACTTAAACACTATAAACTCAAGACCCCAAAGGAAATAATCAAAACCATTAAAAAACGGAAGTTATGCTGACAGCGGTGTGGATAACTTATGCCCAGCTATGGAAAAATGAAGGCCTACCAAGAGAAGAAGTGATAATTTAAAAAAATCATGGAATGTGCAGAAATGGACCTGCTGACAAGGGAATTAGAAGGAAGAAAGGATTGAGATTGTCATAAGATATGGGATAAGTATTAGAATTGGTTAAAAGAAAGAAATGATAAAAGAAGCAAAATTAAATAGAAATATAGCCCAAAAGATTAACAACAGATAAAAGCAACTTCATTTGAAGTCTAAATAAAAATGTGCAAGCATAAACGTTAACAAAATAATTCAAAAATGTATATAACGCCGACTGAACTTCTGTACATGTCCATTATAATGAACAGATGCTCATCCATCAAAAAAGACAACTATGATCAGTTAATGCAGCAAAGCAAAATTTCAAAAAACGGGGAAGATTACAACTTTCCATACTGGGTTGGGTAGCGGTACTAAAAATTGGCAGCCTTCCCAAATACCTTTACTTATTCCAAACTGCTCTTATCAGTTTAGATTTAAATTATTTTAGGGAATTGAATAGTGACTCTAGAAGGTCATGTTCTGCAAACGGGGTAGCATGCACACCTATGGGAAGATGATTCAAAAATGCAAACAACTTTTAACCAACATCTAATTAGGAAATCCCTTCTAAAAACCTGGCAGGAAATAAAAAAAAGTAAAATTATATAAAAGTACAGAGATGGCTATCAACCATGGAGGCTACAATCTACCCTAATCTGATTGATCCCACCAAAACTTTGAAATACAGTGATATTTTACACCCGAATGGAGAATTAAAAAGCAGAGAAGAATTGGAAGAATAAAACTGTAAAACGGATTGGTGGATGTTGTGGTTCCGTCTGAGGCCCCTCCGGGAACGGCTGACCTTCTGTCGGTTTCCAGCTCAGAGGGAGAGGCTGAGGAACAGGAGGTGCAGACAGACGAGGAGGAGGAATCCCAGGCTGAAGAAGAGGGAGGACAGCCAGAGTCCCACCAGGGGGAGCTCTCCCCAGCAAGCAGCCTGGATTCCTTAGAGGAAAATGCACAAGCCATAATTGATCTGCGACAACGAAGAGCTACTCAGAGACGGAATCAATTGGCTAAATACTTTCAGCATTAAAGTGGCAACAGCTGGGTTTGGGTGTGGTGCTCTTGGGAAAGGCTAAAAGGCAGACCCACCCTTTCTGGCTTGTGGAGTTTTATCTTTGAGAGTCGTGGGACCTGACTGTGAACTTTGGCGTCTTGGAATCCTGGTTTGTGCCTTTGACTATTGAAACCTTGGGGGGGGGGGGGTGCCAGCAAGAAGCTTGCTGTATTGTCTGGACATCAGGACCCTGCTGTACCGTATTATATCCTGTCTGTTGGGAAGAACAGGTTTTCCTCTGTGCTTATTTTTTCCAGTTATAAAATACTTTTGGCTTTTACCAGAGTGTCTGGCTGTTTTTTCCAGTTGGTGTTGAGGTCTGGGGGAACCCAGACAGAACAGGTGGATATATACACCGATCAAATCCCAATACAGGGAAGGAGCGGGCCTTGACATAGCATGGGCAGTCTAGCCAAAAGGAGGGCCAGAGGGGACATGTTAGCAGCATACAGGTATTTGAGGGGTTGCCACAGAGAGGAGGGGGGTCACACTATTTTCCAGGACACCAGAGGGCCGAGCAGGTGCAAGAGATGAAATCTAGGGAGCCATTGAACCTGGAAATAAGGAAGAACTTTCTGACAGTGAGAGCGATCAACCAGTGGAACAGGCTGCCTGCAGAGGTTGTGACCGCCCCAACACTCGACACATTCAAAAGGAAATTGGGCTGCCCTCTGGTTGGGGTGGTGCAGGGTCTCCTGCTTGAGCAGGGGGGGTTGGACTTGATGACCTGCAAGGGCCCTTTCAACTCTAACAATAAATAATAAAAATAATAAATAATAAATAACTATGCAACTATTAGACATAAGTGCACCAGTGTGTCCTCCGTCCCCTGTCCTGTAGTCTCTCCTATATCTCATATTTCTTCTCTACTATATCCTCTACAACCTTCATTGTGTATTATTGTGTATTGGACAAAATAAATAAATAAATAAATAAATAAATAAATGAAAATAAACAGAATCAAGGTACTGCACTATGATACAATGTGTAAGGACATACAAAAATTGATAAATACATAAATGTGAAATATACTGTACTGTATGTAATACCATAATATAAGAAATATAAGGAAATGGGTAAAAAATCTATAAAAATTATTGTGATGTATTTCCAATGGATTCCAAAGAGAGGCAATCACCAACTTAATCCAAAAAGAGACCCCCCCCCCCAAGAACAAAGACACAGAACAGGACAATGGCACCGCCCTCCTCCCTTACATCAAAGGCATCACAGATAAAATCAGTAAAATTCTCCGCAAACACAACATCAAGACAGCCTTTGGTACAGATAAAAAAAATAGCCAACATCCTAAGAAACCCCAAAGACAAGATCCATCCAGAAAACCAGGGAGTTTATCAAATACCTTGTAAAATCTGCCCAGCCACATATATTGGACAAACTAACAGGAGAGTAAATGCACGTGTTGCAGAACATAAGAATGCATTAAGGAAAAAAGAAAAAACCTCCTCCCTTTTCCAATACTTCAAAACTACAGGACATTAAATTGATTTTGACAGAATTAAATTAATTTCCAAAAAAAGAACACTCCAGCAAAAAAATAATCATGGAAGCCATCGAGATAGAAAAACATCCCCAAAATATGAACAAGCGGGATGACACCTGTCGCTTACCAGACATCTGGAAACCAGCCCTCAAACGTATCCCAGTCACAGAAACCAGACTCAGAACACACATTGCAAAACAATCAAATAGCCTGCAAGCTCCAACTACTCAGGATATCACGCCTAATGTACAACCATTAACTAATCAGCATACCTCAGCTACATCAACGACCCCAGGTGTTACCCCACTGACTCACCAGGAAGTTTCTACACAGCAGGCAATTGCTGAGCCATCAAACCACACCCACCCGCCAGTATCTACAGAGGGAAGGCAGCTCAGGTCTCGCTGTGTTCGCCCTAGAACAAGGACAGAAGCACCAGCCGGAAGATGACGAGTGAGACCTCGTCAAAACGTCGCCAGAAATCTCTGAATCCTACACGGGAAGAAACTCGAATATGCCAAGACCGTCATACTGTATATATATATTCCAAAATACGGCATCCTTCACTTAATCCTCCAGGAAAAGATTGAAGGAAAACGAGGTCCAGGCAGAAGAAGAACATCATGGTTTCAAAATCGAAGGGACCAGTTTGAATGACACTCAATAGCACTTTTTCATGCAGTTATTACTAAAAATAGGATCATTAATACAATCGCCAATAAAATAAATAAATAATGTCCGATGACAAATATGGCACAAGAAGAAGAAGGAAGAAATCCAAGAAAGCAAAGGTGACCCACGAGCAAATCCTGGAGACCTGTCACTCAAAGGCAAAATCACAAAACTGTCTGTCAACCATCCGACCAACGGACCCAACAAAAGCAGGTAGATTGGCCTTCATCTGCAAATTCCTTCCGTTCCAGTATTAGGGACCCCAAAGAGATAGAAGCCTCTTCTTGGGGGCTGATCTACCAAACCGGCAGGTGCTGCCGAGCCCTGATCTCAGCTGCAAGAGTCTCTCTTTGTTCGTTGGCAGCTCCAGAAGGAAGGCCTGCGTTTGATAAAGTAGGCTAGAAACATAGAAACATGGAAGACTGTCACCTGATGAAGTGGACAAGGCCATTGGAGCTGTGAGTTCCGCCACCTGTTTACTGGATCCGTGTCCCTCTTGGCTGGTTTCGGCTAGTCGGGAGGTGACATGGAGCTGGGTCCAGGAGATTGTCAACGCCTCCTTGGGGAGGGGGTCCTTTCCGGCCCTTATAAGGAGGCACTTGTGTGCCCCCTCCTCAAGAAGCCTTCCATGGACCCAGCCGTGCTTAATAACTACCGTCCAGTCTCCAACCTTCCCTTTATGGGGAAGGTTGTTGAGAAGGTGGTGGCACTTCAACTCCAGCGGTCCTTGGAAGAAGCCGATTATCTAGGTCCTCAACAGTCTGGATTCAGGCCCGGCTACAGCATGGAAACTGCTTTGGTCACGTTGATGGATGATCTCTGGCGGGCCCATGACAGGGGCTTGTCCTCTGTCCTGGTGCTCCTTGACCTCTCAGCGGCTTTCGATACCATCAACCATGGTATCCTTCTGCGCCGGCTGGAGGGATTGGGAGTGGGAGGCACTGTTCTCCAGTGGTTCTCCTCCTACCTCTCCGGTCGGTCGCAGTCAGTGTTAGTGGGGGTCAGAGGTCGACCTCGAGGTCTCTCCCTTGTGGTGTGCCTCAGGGGTCGGTCCTCTCCCCCCTGCTATTTAATATCTACATGAAACCGCTGGGCGAGATCATCCAAGGACATGGGGTGAGGTATCATCAATACGCCGATGATACCCAGTTATACATCTCCACCCCATGCCCAGTCAATGAGGCAGTGGAAGGGATGTGCCGGTGCCTGGAGGCTGTTGGGGCCTGGATGGGTGTCAACAAACTCAGACTCAATCCAGACAAGACGGAGTGGCTGTGGGTCTTGCCTCCCAAGGACAATTCTATCTGTCCATCTATTACCCTGGGGGGGAAATTATTGACCTCCTCAGAGAGGGTCCGCAACTTGGGCGTCCTCCTCGATCCACAGCTCACATTAGAGAAACATCTTTCAGCTGTGGCGAGGGGGGCGTTTGCCCAGGTTCGCCTGGTGCGCCAGTTGCGGCCCTACTTGGACCGGGAGTCATTGCTCACAGTGACTCATGCCCTCATCACCTCGAGGCTCGACTACTGTAATGCTCTCTACATGGGGCTACCTTTGAAAAGTGTTCGGAAACTTCAGATCGTGCAGAATGCAGCTGTGAGAGCAATTATGGGCTTCTCTAAATATGCCATGTCACACCAAAACTCCGCAGTCTGCATTGGTTGCCGATCAGTTTCCGGTCACAATTCAAAGTGTTGGTTATGACCTATAAAGCCCTTCATGGCACCGGACCAGAATATCTCCGGGACTGCCTCCTGCCGCACGAATCCCAGCGACCAGTTCGGTCCCACAGAGTTGGCCTTCTCCGGGTCCCGTTGACTAAACAATGTCGTCTGGCGGGACCCAGGGGAAGAGCCTTCTCTGTGGCGGCCCCGGCCCTCTGGAACCAACTCCCCCCAGAGATTAGGATTGCCCCCACCCTCCTTGCCTTTCTCAAACTCCTTAAAACCCACCTCTGCCGTCAGGCATGGGGGAACTGAAACATCTCCCCCTTGCCCATGTTGTTTTGGTGTTAGATTGACTGTATGTGTGTTTTTTAATATTCTGGGGTTGTTTTTTATGAATTTTTTAGTTTAAATTGTAATTGGATTGGTGGGTATTGGATTTGCTATTATGTATTGTTTTTACCTTGTTGTGAGCCGCCCCGAGTTTGCGGAGAGGGGCGGCATATAAATCCAATAAATCTAATCTAATCTAATCCTTTTACTCTTCAGTTATCCTTTCCAATAGGTTTTATACTTTTGATTAGTTTTTATTTTTGTTATTCTTTTGACTAATAAAAGTTGATTTTTAACAACGATTTGTCTGTTCATTTCAGGTTGTTGGCTATGGGATTTGTACGAGGGTCGCCCAGAAAGTAATGCACCACGTTTTTTCCCTCAGCCTACAGTAATGGTACAAGTGCGAAACTTATTGTTGTTTAATTTTAGAACTGTAAGCTAGCCACAACCCCCTTGGTTGAGATTGGCAGTTATAGAAGTCAAATAAACATTCTGTAAATGTTGTATTGTTGTTTTCTCTTTTTTCTGTTTTTTTAATGTATATAATTAATAAAGTATTTTTTTTTTTAAAAAGAAGTCAAATAAACCAATGAGCATAATAAAAATAAATATCAGAGAAAGCTTAATAAGGGCAGGTTGCAGCTGTCTTGCAGTGCTAACAGTGAATGTTTGTATGTATTGAAGTCGTATAGCTTTAAGAGGTAGTGTTGCAAATTACCATAAGAGGGCGCCAGAAAGCATGATTCTCTCTCTCTCTCTGCTCTCTCTGTTCTTTCTGCGGATTCACTGTGACTGATATAGTAAGTTCTGTGTTAGTTTGATGGATTTGTAAGCTGTTATGTTTGTCTCATTTGTAAGACAAAGACAGGCTTGTAATATTATTATTGCATTGAGAGATATTGACTGATTTGAATGTGAATGACTGGACTGTTTAACTTGACTGTGTTCTTTCTAAAGTAAACCCTATTTTATTTACATTGTAATGTATCTGACTGAATAATTACTCACATCCCCTGGATCTCTGCTGGAATCCCACGTTTTTCCTCTGTGCATGTCCTTGATAACTCAAGGGTCCTTCTGCACAATCCTTAGGAAACTGTTTCAGTGGCAAAGAACAACCAGTGAATGAGATTCTGAGCTGATCCCTTGATCTTCAACGTGCAAAAGCCCTTCTTGGCTCTCTCCCCAGGACGTGAGATCTGACCGGATCCCGAGAGCTTTCAAGCACCGGGACTTAAGACGACTTATTTCTTGAAAGGAATAATCCACACAAGGGAAAACTGGCACCCAATTCCACAACGGATTGTTCTCAGACCTTCTTTCAGAATAAGAAGCTACGGAAAGAAAGACAAAGAATTCCAAGCAATTTTTCTTCCTATGTATTTGTGTATTGGACAAATGAATAAAATAGAAACATAGAAGCATAGAAGACTGACGGCAGAAAAAGACCCCATGGTCCACCTAGTCTGCCCTTATACCATTTCCTGTATTTTATCTTACGATGGATATATGTTTATCCCAGGCATGTTTACATTCAGTTCCTGTGGATAAATAAAATAAAAATAAATATAGACATGCTTTGAACCTCCTTTTCCCAGGCCATTTTAATTTTTCCTGTCTGGTTACGATGTTTATTATATGAAAATCACCAAAGCAATGTTTTCCTGCTGATAATACATAAATGCTTCATAATAATACAAAAAAACCCCAAACCCTTCAGAAGAGAAGCATTTAGGGGTCGTGACTTCTGACCGTCTCCAAATGGGTGAACAATGTGGTCAGGCGGTAGGGAAAGCGAGGAGAAGGCTTGGTTGCATAGTGTTGTGTTCTTATATAAATATGTAGTATGTAAATAGGTTATGTTAATAGTGTATGCAAATCTACCCTATCTGCATCACGGCCGCCAATTGGTTGAATCGCAGCAGGGAATTTTGAGCGGCTGTCAAAGCCTCCAGGAAAAAATACTTTAAAAGAAGCGACCCAAGCCACGTGGACTTGCTACTGGTTTTACTACACACGGGCCGATTCCTAATAAAGAAGAATCAGGTAACCACGTGTCTTGCAAGTTTGTCCAGATCTAACACATAGCTGGAGGTATGACAAGCAGGAAGAGGGAGATGATGATCCCACTGTATAGAGCGCTGGTGAGACCCCACTTGGAATAATTGGGGCGGTGGCCAGTGGGAGTGGCTGCTGTCTTGGGGGGAGTGCCCAGCAGAAGCTTTAAGGAACGTGCTGGAGGGAGCTTGCCTGTGTCAGCTGCAAAGCCAAAAGACTCTTGAAACGCCTGGAAACACCGAGGCACTTGGGGTGGTGGCCAGTGGGAGTGGCTGCTGTCTTGGGGGGAGTGCCCAGCAGAAGCTTTAACAACGTGCTGGATGGAGCCTGCTTGTGTCAGCTGGGTGGGATGGGAGGACTACATGGATGTTTGGACCTCCTGGACGATAAAATCACGAAAGAGAAATGAGAAAGATGGAACTGGTTGCTTGGGAATTGGGACATTGCTAATATGAACTTGCAAATGACTATCATTGTCTGTCCCTCCCCCCTCCTCCCCTCCTCCTGACTTCTGTGCACTTCTATGCACTTTATTGAAGATCCACGCCCCCTAGTGGACCGGCTGGAAAAAAAACCAGCAGCTTTTTAAGACCTTTTTAAAGTCCTTTAAGATCTAAGACTTATTGAAGCCATACAAAGACACTTCACCTGGACCGACTGACTAACCGATGTTTAACTAACTAATAATTAGTATTAAGATCTGATTTTTACTATTTTACCATTTTTACCATTTTATACTACTAATTATTAATTTTGTGAATTTTTCAATTTCTATTTATATGTATTTATATTGTGCCACATTTTATTAGCTTTTTACTTATTACTAATTTAATCTTTTTTAATATTGGGAGGGTTCGCTAATTAATGGATGATTGGAATGGAGTTAATCTTGTGCATGGAATGAATGATTGGTATGAGTGTGATGGTTGGGGTGGGTGGGAGTACAGTATGGATGAGATGATTGTGAGTAGTATGAATGATAGGTTTGGCCCACCTGACGCTCGGGAGACAGGAGAGGAGAGGGCACCGATCTCTGGGGTGGCAGGGGGTCGGAATATCCCTGTGTTGCTGGGGAGAGGCAGATACGGCGGGGGTCACAGAGTTAGCCGTTCCAGGGGAACGAGGGACCGTTGCTTAATAACGGTCCCTTGTTCCGGCTCTGTGAACCCAATCTTGGGTACTGGTGATGAGTGTAACTCTGGCCCTGGACTCAGGTTGCTGCTGCTCAATGCCAGGTCGGTGGTAAATAAAGCTCTCCTCATCCGGGATCTGATCCTGGATGAGGAGGCCGACCTGGCTTGTATTACTGAAACCTGGCTGGGCCCGGAGGGAGGTGTCCCTCTCTCTGAAATTTGCCCAGCCGGGTTTCAGATATGGCATCAACCTCGACCCCAGGGAAGGGGGGGAGGAGTGGCTATTATAGCCAGGGAGAGCCTTTGCCTGCGTAGACTCATTGCTCCAGAAATTGCAGGTTGCGAGTCTCTCTTGCTGAAGTTGGACTTAGGGGTTCAGGTGGGCTTATTTCTCATGTACCTGCCTCCCAGCTGCGTGTCAAAAGCCCTGCCTGTGCTACTCGAGGAGGTAGCCGGGTTGGCGGTGGAGTTCCCCGGACTCATTGTCCTGGGGGACTTCAACCTGCCGTCACTCGGCGAAACCTCTGGGCTGGCACAGGAGTTCATGGCCACCATGACAGCCATGGACCTGACTCAAGTAGTACAGGGTCCGACTCACGAGGGAGGGCACGCACCTGACATGGTACTCCTTTCCGAGCAATTGAGCAATGGTCCGAGACTAAGGGGCTTAGAAGCGTTGCCTTTGTCATGGTCAGACCATTTTCTACTACGGCTTGACTTCCTGGCTCCAATCCTTCCCCGCAGGGAGGCGGAACCAATGAAGATGTTCCGCCCCAGACGCCTGATGGACCCAGAGGGCTTTCAGACGGCGCTTGGGGTTATTCCAGAGGCACTCGTCCACAGTTCGGCGGAGTCCATCGCTGAGGCCTGGAACAGGGCTGCGGCAGGGGCTCTTGACCGGATTGCGCCTTTGCGACCTCTCCGCAGCGCTAGACCCCGTAGAGCCCCATGGTTCAACGAGGAGCTCCGGGTGTTGAAACGCCAAAAGAGACGTCTAGAGAAGCGATGGAGGAAGAGTAGGTCCGAATCTGATCGAACACTTGTAAGAGCTTTTATTAAGACTTACAAAGTGGCGCTCAAGGCGGCAAGATGCGCGTACCATGCCACCTTGATTGCATCAGCGGAATCCCGCCCGGCTGCTCTGTTTAGGGTGACCCGCTCCCTTCTTAATCAGGGGGGAGTTGGGGAGCCCTTGCAGAGTAGTGCCGAGGAGTTTAACACGTTTTTCGCTGATAAAGTCGCTCAGATCCGGGCCGACCTCGACTCCAATTGTAAAACAGAGTCGACTGACAACGAGTCAGTCGAGGTGACTGGGGCACGTACTTGTCCACCTGTCTGGGAAGAGTTTGATCTGGTGACACCTGATGAAGTGGACAAGGCCATCGGAGCTGTGAGTTCTGCCACCTGCTTACTGGATCCGTGTCCCTCCTGGTTGGTCTCGGCCAGCAGGGAGGTGACACGGAGCTGGGCCCAGGAGATTACCAACGCTTCCTTGGGGAGGGGAGTTTTTCCATCACTCTATAAAGAAGCGCTTGTGCACCCCCTCCTCAAGAAGCCCTCCCTGGACCCAGCCGTACTTAACAACTATCGTCCAGTTTCCAACCTTCCCTTTATGGGGAAGGTTGTCGAGAAGGTGGTGGCACTCCAGCTCCAGCGGTCCTTGGAAGAAGCTGATTATCTAGGTCCCCAGCAGTCGGGTTTCAGGCCCGGTTACAGCATGGGAACCGCTTTGGTCGCGTTGATGGATGATCTCTGGCGGGCCCGGGACGGGGGTTTATCCTCTGTCCTGGTGCTCCTCGATCTCTCAGTGGCTTTCGATACCATCGACCATGGTATCCTTCTGCGCCGGTTGGAGGGGCTGGGGGTGGGAGGCACTGTTCTTCAGTGGTTCTCCTCCTACCTCTCTGGCCGGTTGCAGTCGGTGTTAGTGGGGGGTCAGAGGTCGACCTCTAGGTCTCTCCCTTGTGGAGTGCCTCAGGGGTCGGTCCTCTCCCCCTTGCTATTTAACATTTACATGAAACCGCTGGGTGAGATCATCCAAGGACATGGGGTGAGGTATCATCAATATGCCGATGATACCCAGCTTTACATCTCCACCCCATGCCCAGTCAACGAAGCGGTGGAAGTGATGTGCCGGTGCCTGGAGGCTGTTGGGGCCTGGATGGGTGTCAACAGACTCAAACTCAACCCGGATAAGACGGAGTGGCTGTGGGTTTTGCCTCCCAAGGACAATTCCATCTGTCCGTCCATTACCCTGGGGGGGGAATTATTGACCCCCTCAGAGAGGGTCCGCAACTTGGGCGTCCTCCTCGATCCACAGCTCACATTAGAAAACCATCTCTCAGCTGTGGCGAGGGGGGCGTTTGCCCAGGTTCGCCTGGTGCACCAGTTGCGGCCCTATCTGGACCGGGACTCATTGCTCACAGTCACTCATGCCCTCATCACCTCGAGGTTCGACTACTGTAATGCTCTCTACATGGGGCTACCTTTGAAAAGTGTTGGGAAACTTCAGATCGTGCAGAATGCAGCTGCGAGAGCAGTCATGGGCTTACCTAGGTACGCCCATGTTTCACCATCACTCCGCAGTCTGCATTGGCTGCCGATCAATTTCCGGTCACAATTCAAAGTGTTGGTTATGACCTTTAAAGCCCTTCATGGCATCGGACCAGAATATCTCTGAGACCGCCTCCTGCCGCACGAATCCCAGCGACCGATTAGGTCCCACAGAGTGGGCCTTCTCCGGGTCCTGTCAACTAAACAATGCCGGTTGGCGGGTCCCAGGGGAAGAGCCTTCTCTGTGGCGGCGCCGGCTCTCTGGAACCAACTCCCCCCGGAGATTAGAACTGCCCCTACTCTTCCTGCCTTCCGAAAACTCCTTAAGACTCACCTTTGCCGTCAGGCATGGGGAAACTAAACATCTCCCCTGGGCATGTTAATTTATACATGGTATGCTTGTGTGTGTGTTTGCTATTACATGGGGTTTTTCTTAAATCATTAAATATTTTAATTAATTGGATTGGTGTGACTGTTTTTACTTGTTGTGAGCCGCCCCGAGTCTTCGGAGAGGGGCGGCATACAAGTCCAACTAATAAATAAATAATAAATAAATAAATAATACTGTGTCCAGTTCTGGAGACCTCACCTACAAAAAGATATTGAACAGGTCCAAAGACGGGCTGAATGGTGGAAGGTCTTAAGCATAAAACGTATCAGGAAAGACTTAATGAACTCAACTGTATAGTCTGGAGGACAGAAGGAAAAGGGGGGACATGATCGACACATTGAAAGATGTTCAAGGGTTAAATAAGGTTCAGGGGGGAAGTGTTTTTAATAGGAAAGTGAACACGAAAACAAGGGGACAAAATCTGAGGTTACTTGGGGAAAAGAACAGAAGCCACATGAGAAAATATTATTTGACTGAAAGAGTAGTAGATGCTTGGAACAAACTTCCAGCAGACATGGTTGGTAAATCCACAGTCACTGAATTTAAACATGCCTGGGATAAACATAGATCCATCCTAAGATAAAATACAGGAAATAGTATAAGGGCAGACTAGGTGGACCAGGACGTCTTATTCTGCCGTCAATCTTCTATGTTGCTATATTGGCCACAATTGGGAACCTCGGTTGTTAAATGAATCGGTCGCTATGTGGCTGCACTGCATTTCGACTTCTGACGGTCATCCCTGTGAAGTGGGGGTGGGGGCTGCAACATTACTCCTTTTGCCACCGTAAATCATCACTAAGAAGACGGTCACTAAACCGGGATGGCCTGTACAGACATTATAGTCGCTGTTATTGTTTGATTTTTTTTGCAGGGAGGGACACGACACCTGCCCTTCACAGATGTGGGTGTCAGCAGCTTGACTCATTGCTCCTGAACCAGCCCCCCCCCTCCGAGAGAGGAGCCAGCGTGGGAAGGCAGACGAGATGATTCCCGGCCCCTTGGCTGAGAGGATGAAGGAACAGACCCATCCTGCGTGGGTGTCGAATAAAACACAAACCTCCCCCCTCCCCCCCTGCTTTCGCTTCGGCTGCAGCTGCCATCAGCAAACTATTTCATCCCTTGCCAATTCCTTAGCACTGGAGGCGTTGAGTCCCACAGTCCCCAGACGCTGGGAATATACCTCCGGAAAGGAGGGCAAGGGAGGGGGGGGAATGGGGGGGCGGGGGAGGGACCTCTCAGGGGTGTTGCCAGGCCTGGCTTTGGAGGGTCAGAGCAAAACCAAAGGAGCCAAGGCAATAGGTGAGATCATCCAGGGGCATCGGGTGAGGTATCGTCAGTACGCAGATGATACCCAGCTCTACATCTCCACCCCATGTCCAGTCAACGAAGCAGTGGACGTGATGTGCCGGTGCCTGGAGGCTGTTGGGGCCTGGATGAGTGTCAACAAACTCAAACTCAACCCTGACAAGACGGAGTGGCTGTGGGTTTTGCCTCCCAAGGACAATTCCATCTGTCCGTCCATTACCCTGGGGGGGGGAATCATTGACCCCCTCAGAGAGGGTCTGCAACTTGAGCGTCCTCCTCGATCCACAACTAACATTAGAGCACCATCTTTCAGCTGTGGCGAGGGGGGCGTTTGCCCAGGTTCACCTGGTGCACCAGTTGCGGCCCTATCTGGACCGGGAGTCACTGCTCACAGTCACTCATGCCCTCATCACCTCGAGGCTCGACTACTGTAACGCTCTCTACATGGGGCTACCTTTGAAAAGTGTTTGGAAACTTCAGATCGTGCAGAATGCAGCTGCGAGAGCAATTGTGGGCCTCCCTAGATATGCCCATGTCTTGTCAACACTCTGTGGCCTTCACTGGCTGCCTATCAATTTCCAGTCACAATTCAAAGTGTTAGTTATAACCTACAAAGCCCTTCATGGCATCAGACCAGAATATCTCCGGGACCGCCTTCTGCTGCACGAATCCCAGCGGCCGATAAGGTCCCACAGAGTTGGCCTTCTTTGGGTCCCGTCGACTAAGCAATGTCGTCTGGCGGGACCCAGGGGAAGAGCCTTCTCTGTGGTGGTCCCGGCCCTCTGGAACTAACTCCCCCCAGAGATTGTACTGAGGTACTATAGCTTTAAGGGGTAGTGTTGCAAATTGCCATAAGAGGGAGCCAGAAAGCATGATTCTCTCTCTCTCTCTGCTCTCTGTTCTTTCTCCTGATTCACTGTCACTGATATAGTAAGTTCTGTGTTAGTTTGATGTATTTGTAAGCTGTAATGTTTGTCTCGTATGTAAGACAAAAACAGGCTTGTGATATTGCTGCTGCATTGAGAGATATTGATAAACACCTGTATAGCTCTTGCTCTGTGTGGGTGTGGGTGTGTTGGGGAGGCAGGGCAATAATGTACAGTACTTTATCCTCCGCAGCTGATCCCAAGAGTGGATCTCTTTGATCTTCAGAGTAAGTGGATCACTTCCTTTCCACCACCAGCTGCACCTTGTCCCTCGTTGGCAACACGCCAGGGACTCAGAACACTCTATTAACAGATGACACTGGATTTATTTGCGTGCAACACTTATTTAGTCATTTCTCACCTCCCTTTTTTTTTTAAGCTGTTAAAAACTGCAGAAAATACTTAACTCAAATCCTGGTTTCAAGCTGCACAAAATTAGAAGGAGCAGAGATCAAAGCTAGTCAGAGTTCAGAGATCCTTGGAAATATAGGAATTAAGAATCGAAGGTCTGGAGGGTGAAGTCCAGGTGCAGCGTTTCAAGATGGGCAGAGATGAGAAACCCAGCACGCAAGTTAATATTCTGGGGCCGGACGAGGCCAAGGAAGGGCCAGACTGTTTACAGGACCTCCTCCTCCCTCATACCTCATTACGGCCAGAGTCGGCCTTCTCCAGGTCCCATCCGTCAAACAATGTCGGTTGGCAGGGCCACCGGGAAGGGCCTTCTCTGTGGCGGCTCTGACCCTTTGGAACCAACTGCCCCCAGAGATTCAATCTCCTCCCTACCAGTCTTCCAGAAAGCTGTTAAGACCTGGATTTTCCAGCAGGCCTGGAATTAGATTGACTGCTGCATGTGTGTGTGGTTCTTTTTAGGATATTGTTTTATTATATTACTGATTTTATTGTGTATCTTGATTGTATTTTAGCCCTGTTGTATTTATCCCACTAATATATATACATATATGTGGCATCACCAACGTGGACTACTTGAGCCTCTCGGGATACTACATCAGTGACAAATCAGATTTCCAGGAACCTCTGCCCGCCATGAAGGTCATCGGCATCCATGCCCAGGAGCAGGAGCCGGTCATCCAGATTGTGGCCAGGGCACTGCAAGAAAGAAAAAAAAGGCTTCAAGTGTTGTTAACCTACTAATCCTACGTAGCTTCTGCTCCGGTAATCTCACACTACTAGGCAGAGCATACAAAACTTTCGCCAGACCAATCCTTGAATACAGCTCATCTGTCTGGAACCCCCACCGTATTTCGGACATAAATATGTTAGAAAGTGTCCAGAGATACTTTCCGAGAAGAGCCCTCCACTCCTCCACTCACAACAGAATCCCTGACGCAACCAGACTTACAATCCTGGGTTTAGAAAGCTTAGAACTACGTCGCCTTAAACACAACCTAAGCACAGCCCATAAAATCATCTGCTACAATGTCCTTACTGTCAATGACTACTTCAGCTTCAACCACAACAACACACGAGCACACAACAGATACAGACTTAAAGTAAACCACTCCAAACTTGACTGCAGGAAATATGAGTAGTTAACTCACTACCTGACTCTGTAGTATCATCACCAAACCCCCCAAATGTGACCCTTAAACTATCCACTGTTGACCTCTCCCGATTCCTAAGAGGTCAGTAAGGGCCGCGCATAAGTGCACCAGCGTGCCTTCCGTCCCCTGTCCTAATGTTTCTCTCTTACTAGTATCATGCATATAGATATTATTATATCTTTGTATACCACCCATACGTACTTGACAAAACAAATAAAATAAATAAATATAATAAAGAAATGAAATAAACCTCAGCTTCAAAGAGGCCGGCAACGATGCTCCAGTGGAAAGCGAAGAGTTTTTGGCTTTCCCAGGTTTCCTCCTGGGAATTGACCAGGGATGGAATACAGGAACACACCCACGTGACACGCAACGTAGAGCAAGCCTGTTACACCAGGGAGGCCTTGGCCAAAGCGCTTCACGCCAGGGTCATCAACAAGGCCATGGGAAAAGATCATCAGCAGTGAAAAAAGAACATTATTACTTTGTCAGCACCATGTAAGATGCTATGTTGGGTTACAATACATATAAACTATCAATGTATGGTTAAGGGATATATCTTTAAGAGAAGTGTGCCTGTTGGCCACTGAAGCTGACTGTAGATCTGTAGGTCAGTGGTTCAAACCTCACAACTGACTCAAGATGGACTCAGCTTCCCACCCTTCCGAGGGGGGGGGGGGTCAAATGTGGACCCGGATTGTGGGGGCAATAGCCTAGCATTGTGTAAAAAGGGCTATTGCTAAGCACGTTGTAAGCCGCCCTGAGTCTAAGGAGAAGGCGGCATAAAAATCGAATAAATTGAGATTACCTTAATGGCAGTAAAGGGAGATATTGTGGTTATGGGTGATTTCAACATGCCTGATGTTGACTGGAATATCCCCAGTGCCCTTACATGCAAAAGTAAGAATATAGTAGAGGCCTTTACAGGAGCAGCTATGGCACAGTTAGTTAAGACACCAACTAGAGGGGAGAATATTCTAGATTTAGTTTTTACAAATGGGAATCGGGTTTCAGAGGTCAAGGTGGGAGAAAATTTAGGTTGCAGCGACCATCTATGTTTGTGGTTTGATGTAAAAACTGATTGTGAGCAATCCTATACTGCAACCAAAGTATTGGATTTCAGAAAAACAAATTTTAATGCAATGTGGGAATATTTAAATAATGAATTAAAGGGGAGGGATAAAATGGCAGGAGCGAGCACCCAGTGGACTGTATTAAAAAAGGCCATCTTAAAAGCCACAAGACTTTATGTAAAGCAAGTAACTAAAGGTAAAAGGAAGAAGAAACCGCTATGGTTTAGCAATGATGTAAGGGCTATAGTCAATGAAAAAAAGGCTGCCTATAGGAGGTATAAAGAGTCTGGAAGTATAGCTGATAGAGAGGTGTATAAAATGAGACAGAAGGAGGCGAAACAGATAATATATGCTGCTAAAGCCTCAAAAGAGGAAGAAATAGCAAAATCTGTAAAGAAGGGGGATAAAACCTTCTTCAGATATATTAGTGATAGGAAGAAGAAAAACTGCAGCATCACAAAGCTTAGTACCGGGAATAATACATGCATTGATGGGAATAAGGAGATCGCTGACCATTTCAATAGCTACTTCTGTTCAGTTTTCTCAAAAGACACCTTACAAAATAATACTATAGAGGGATATAGCATTGCTTCCAGCTGTACGGATTCAGCTCCAGTGATCTTAGAAGCCGATGTCTTAGAAGAACTTGAAAGATTAAAGATAAATAAGGCAATGGGTCCAGATGGCATCCATCCCAGAGTTCTTAAAGAACTCAGATCTGTCATTGCTACCCCCCTGACTGATTTGTTTAACGAATCCCTGTTAACAGGAGATGTTCCTGAGGATTGGAGAATGGCCAGTGTTGTGCCTATCCACAAGAAGGGCAGTAGAGAAGAAGCTGGTAACTACAGGCCAGTTAGCTTGACATCAGTTGTAGTTAAAATGATGGAGACTCTACTCAAAAAGAGGATAAATCAGCATCTAAAAAACAATAACTTATTGGACCCAAATCAGCATGGCTTTACTGAAGGCAAATCGTGTCAGACTAATCTCATTGAGTTCTTTGACTATGTCACAAAGGTGTTGGATCAAGGTGGTGCCGTGGATATTGCCTATCTGGACTTCAGCAAAGCCTTTGATACGGTTCCACATAAAGAGCTGATAGATAAATTAGTGAAGATTGGACTTAATCCCTGGATAGTTCAGTGGATTTCAAGCTGGCTGAAGCATAGACATCAGAGAGTTATTGTTAATGGCGAGTATTCTGAGCAGAGACAGGTTACAAGCGGTGTGCCACAAGGGTCTGTTCTGGGTCCTATTCTTTTTAATATGTTTGTGAGTGACATAGGGGAAGGTTTGGTAGGGAAGGTTTGCCTATTTGCCGATGACTCTAAAGTGTGCAATAGGGTTGATATTCCTGGAGGGGTCTGTAATATGGTAAATGATTTAGCGTTACTAGATAAATGGTCAAAGCAATGGAAACTGCAGTTTAATGTTTCCAAATGTAAAATAATGCACTTGGGGAAAAGGAATCCTAAATCTGAGTATTGCATTGGCAGTTCTGTGTTAGCAAAAACTTCAGAAGAGAAGGATTTAGGGGTAGTGATTTCTGACAGTCTCAAAATGGGTGAGCAGTGTGGTCGGGCGGTAGGAAAAGCAAGTAGGATGCTTAGCTGCATAGCTAGAGGTATAACAAGCAGGAAGAGGGAGATTGTGATCCCCTTATATAAAGCGTTGGTGAGACCACATTTGGAGTACTGTGTTCAGTTCTGGAGACCTCACCTACAAAAAGATATTGACAAAATTGAACGGGTCCAAAGACGGGCTACAAGAATGGTGGAAGGTCTGAAGTATAAAACGTATCAGGAAAGACTTAATGAACTCAATCTGTATAGTCTGGAAGACAGAAGGAAAAGGGGGGACATGATCGAAACATTTAAATATGTTAAAGGGTTAAATAGGGTTCAGGAGGGAAGTGTTTTTAACAGGAAAGTGAACACAAGAACAAGGGGACACAATCTGAAGTTAGTTGGGGGAAAGATCAAAGGCAACATGAGAAAGTATTATTTTACTGAAAGAGTAGTAGATCCTTGGAACAAACTTCCAGCAGACGTGGTTGGTAAATCCACAGTAACCGAATTTAAACATGCCTGGGATAAACATATATCCATTGTAAGATAAAATACAGGAAATAGTAAAAGGGCAGACTAGATGGACCATGGGGTCTTTTTCTGCCGTCAGTCTTCTATGTTTCTATGTTTCTAAATAGATGGATAAATGGCTAGATGGATGGATAGTTAGATAGATAGATAGATAGATAGATAGATAGATAGATAGATAGATAGATAGATGATAGATATAGATAGATGATTGATAGATAGATAGATGATAGATAGATAGATAGATAAGATAGATAGATAGATAGATAGATAAGATAGATAGATAGATAGATAGATAGATAAGATAGATAGATAGATAGATAGATAGATAGATGATAGATAGATAGATAAGATAGATAGATAGATGATAGATAGATAGATAGATGATAGATATAGATAGATGATTGATAGATAGATGATAGATAGATAGATAGATAGATGATAGATATAGATAGATGATAGATAGATAGATAGATAGATAGATGATAGATATAGATAGATGATTGATTGATTGATAGATAGATAGATGATAGATAGATAGATGATAGATAGATGATAGATATAGATAGATGATTGATTGATAGATAGATAGATAGATGATAGATAGATAGATGATAGATAGATGATAGATATAGATAGATGATTGATAGATAGATAGATGATAGATATAGATAGATGATAGATATATAGATGATAGATATAGATAGATGATAGATAGATAGATGATAGATATAGATAGATAGATAGATAGATAGATAGATAGATAGATAGATAGATAGATAGATGATAGATATAGATAGATGATAGATAGATAGATAGATGATAGATATAGATAGATGATAGATATATAGATGATAGATATAGATAGATGATAGATAGATAGATAGATGATAGATATAGATAGATGATTGATAGATAGATGATAGATAGATAGATAGATAGATGATAGATATAGATAGATGATAGATAGATAGATAGATAGATGATAGATATAGATAGATGATTGATTGATAGATAGATAGATGATAGATAGATAGATGATAGATAGATGATAGATATAGATAGATGATTGATTGATAGATAGATAGATAGATGATGGATAGATAGATGATAGATAGATGATAGATATAGATAGATGATAGATATATAGATGATAGATAGATGATAGATATAGATAGATGATAGATATAGATAGATAGATAGATAGATAGATAGATAGATAGATAGATAGATAGATAGATAGATAGATAGATAGATAAATAGATAAATGGAAGCCAAAGGAGTTCCTGTGTGGGAAGCAGAGAGGCAAGGGCTTTTGTTTAAGCAGAGCATTTTCAAAAAAGGAAATAAGAAAGAAAATAAAAGGGGAGAAAGGACCTTGACAGGAACCGTGGGAAGAATACCTGCTGAGCCCTGTAAGTTTGTGGGGTGAGTTTCTTGTTTAGTTACTAATTTGGCTTTTTTAAAGCAGGCATAAAAAGGGGTGCCCCCCCTTTTTCTAAGTTTGCCATCAGCACCTCTTTTGAAGGGGTGGGGGCTTCTGCTGCGGCCCCCCTCCTGCTAGCTGGGAGGAGATAGCTCATTCCTGTTTGGGAAGCAAATATAATCCTGAAACAAGTAGAAAAACCCCCCCAAAAGTAAACTAAGACCAAAATAAAAATTTGAATAACCTAAAGAAAGCTTTGGCTTGTTGTTTTTTTTAAAAAAAAATCAATAGAAGTGAGTAAAGGGAATAAAATTATTAACCTTATCAAAAACATCCAAAAATATCAATCTCTAGAAGAGGAAGTTAAATATCTTTTTTAAAAAAAATAATTTGAATACTAAACACATACTAATAAGAAACGGAGGTGGATAGCCGGCAGACGGAGGGGCCTTCCCAGTGTTTTGCATGGAGCGTCACATGTATGACTCTCTGCCTGCTGGACAGAGGTCTTGGGGGTGTGACCGGTGCAATAACTTCCTGGATCTCAGGGAACAGGGAAGCCAAAGTAGCAGACCTGGAGGAGCAGAGAGAGACAGGGAGGCAGGAGAAGACCTTCAGGGAGGCAGTAGGAGCATCCCACTTCAACTGCTGTGGAGAAGGGGGATCTTGGGCAGGGAGGACATCAGTCTGTGGAAGAGGGACAGGCCCCCTTAGTTGGGGCCCCTTCCTTGGAGGATGTGCCCATATCCTCTTGCACCGAGGATACTTCGGGTGGTGGGAGGGGGGCTTCTTGTAGTGGGCGATTCGATGGTTAGAAATATAGAGAGACGGGTTTGCGATGGAAGTGTTGACCGCATGGGGGGGGGGGAATAGAGAAAATGAAAGTAATCACATGGGAATGAATTTGTTAATGGATAAGTTAATAAGATGTATATGTAATAATAAACAAGAAAAAAATTGTTGTAAATGAACAAGCTGCAGAAATCAATTACCCTGCAACCTAGCAGGTGTAAGTATTAAGCTCTGATACCAAAAACAACTTATGTCTAAAGCATAAAGCTTTATTTTGTCATGTATATATGTCGTTCTTCTTTTTAAAAATATAAATCTCTATGCATAAATAAGTATGTAATTTTATGTATTTTGTAATGTTGTATTGTTGTTTTGTTTATCCTTTGTTTTCATGTAAATAACTAATAAAGTATTTATTTAAAAAAAAGGAAGTGTTGACCGCATGGTCAACTGCCTGCCGGGTGCAAAGGTTGCGGACATCACGAGGCATCTGGACAGGCTGATAGACAGTGCTGGGGGGGGGGGATCCAACTGTTGTGGTCCATGTCGGTACCAATGACATTGGGGAAGCTAAGCGGAAGGTTCTGGAAGCCTTCGTTTTTTCTTTTTCATTCTTTTTTCTGTTCTTCTTCTTTGTTGTATGTCCTTAAATGTAGCTAGAATAATGATCAAATGTAATTATGCAATGAGTGAGAAAATATCTTTCTAAAAGTATAGTATACATTAAATGATTTTCTTTTTAAAAAAAAAAAGGAAAAAAGATAATCAGGAGCATAATATTGGTGTCCTGGATATTTATGGGTTCAGGAAGGGATCTGCTGGATTCCCATAGATTACTTCAGCACCAAAATAGTTTGTGACCTGATAGAGAACAAAGTGAACCCACCTGGCATCACGAGCATCCTGGACGACGTCTGTGCCACCATTTTTTGGCTCTGACCAAAAACCCGCCAACATCATAAGAAACTATTATCCAGCTAGAAAACCAAGGAGTCTGTGAAATACCAGGGAAAATCTGGCCAGCCACGTATATTGGACAAACATCTAGGAGAATAAAGGCAGACATCGCAGAACACCAGAACCTTCAGTCAGATAAGAAGAAAAAACCTCCCTCCCTTTTCCAACACCTCAACAACTACAGGACATGAAATTGATTCTGAAAGAACTACATTAATTTCCAAAACCGAACACTCCAACAAAATAATAATCATGGAAGCTATTGAAGTAGAAAAACACCCCCAAATATGAATAAACATGACGATACCTCCCGCCTGCCAGACATCTGGAAACCAGTCCTAATCAACAAACGAATCCCGGCCACAAAAACTCACAATGGACCCAGAAGAACACAGGACACCACTGCCAATCATCCTCACCAGGTCCACACCCGCCCTGTTACGTATCTGCATGCTGGTCGTGGATTGGCTAAAGCACGCAACCAGCAAATTCAAAGAAGAGTCAAACGGCGCCTTCAGGCAAGCAGAGTTTGCAGTTTTTCTCCTATTGCTTCCGCTTGACCAAATAAACAATGGAACCGCAGCTACAGCGGGTGGTCTTTGTCTATCTAACACAGTCGACAAGGAATTGAAGTTGATCTATGTGGCATCGGCCATTTTAACATTGCATAAGGACAACAGCTGGACGAGAGATGGCTTCGCAAGTCGCACCGCCGAGAGAATTCAACCCAAAGAAAGTCCTTCCTAAAAGTGGGGAATTTCCAGGAAGGGCCCCGCACCAACAACAAATGTCCTGCTAATAGACATTGAGCCAATTAACAGGGTATCCTCGAGAGAGATTGCTGCCGAACCAAGGACTGATGGATTGCTCCATAAAGTTACAGAATGGGTTTTGTGGGGGGTTTGTGGGGGTGGCCAAGGGAACAGGTTCCGGAGGTATTCAGGGTTTTTAAAAACAAGCAACTGGAATTAGCGGAAATCAAAGACTTCCTGCTGTGTGTGGGGGGGGGAAGAGTAATTATATCAAGTAAGCTAAGGAAGCGAGTGGTGGAAACCCTCCATGAGGGTCATCCGGGGGTAACATGGGCAACACTACAGCAGAAGCTAACGGCACATTTCCAACCGGCAGCCCCTTCCATGGTGAGTAGGAACAGGTTCTACCCCTGGAGACAGAGAGAAGGTGAAAGCATAAATGACACTGCATCCAGATGAAAGTTCAAAGAGACAGAGGAGATTATTAGGGACAGAATAATCCTGGGAATGAGAGACAAGGTATTACAGAAACAGCTATTAGTCGAAGAAGATGCTATTTTTCAAAATAAAGCTACCATCCAGAAGCCAAACCACAGTGGCACCTCCAACTGCTGCACCCTCCTCCGACACCCATATAAAGCAAACTAACACATGCCATAAACACACAGCCAGACCATAAACTCAGAACCAAACCAAAACCTGGGATGTTGCACCACAGATGTACATTACAAAACAGCTGACTATTCTGCAGGCATCAACTGCAACATCGACTCAGGGTGTCACCCCTAATCTGCAAACACCAACTAACCTGCATATATCAGCTGCAAGGCGTTACCCCACCAAGTAATCAGGATGCTTCAATACAGCCAACCAACCCGCTTGCAGCAGCTGAACCAGCGTTCAACACCAGTATTTACAGAGGGACGGTAAGTCAGACCATGTTCGTTTGCCCTGGCATGAAGCCAAAAGCACCAACCTGAAGATGACAAGTGGGATCTCGTCAAAACGACACCAAGATTCTATCCCTCTTACAATCTTAGCCCTCAGATGGAGACTCCACAGCCCACAGGCCTGGAGGTGGATGAGGAGGAAGAAGAGGCACAGCTGGGTCCTGTGCCTGACGTGTGGATGCGCAGAAGGCAGAGGAGAGCAGCCCTAATGTGACCCCGGAACCAAGCTCTGGGCCTCCAGGCTGCTGTTAAAATGGACTCCAGATGTTGTAGCACATGTGCTATCACAGACCTCAGATCATGATCTCAATGCCAAAAGGTTACAGGGAGATATTTATAACTATGGCAAAGGTTTCTATTGTGGGAAGGAATTCAAGATTTTGTCAAAATTTTCTTCTTTTCTTTTGGGATGAAGGCAAGTGGACATTTCATTAGAGTCCTAAATAAACTAAGAGTCAGAAGGGTTCTTTACATCCTTGGAAGAAGAAACTTCCTTTTATTAATTGTGTTTCCCCCATTCTCTCTTTACCCATGACTCAGGGGACCCTTCCCCAAATTACACAAGGAGGCTGGGGGAGGCAGGCTACGCAGAGATGGGAACCTTCCTCCCTTTCTTCAAAGACAAAGGCCAACGATGGAAGGACCCATCAGGCACGGCCTGTCAGCGAACGAATCCTTCAGGATGATGCCTAAGGACCCCTCCAAGCCCAAGAGCGAAGGGCAACTACTGGACTGGACAGGTGGACCACATTTAGGGCAGATGGACATTTCGTTATAGTCCTAAACTATTCCTCAGGCAGCCCAATCCGATGAGGAGGAAGAGTCGTGGGAGTTTACAAGTTATAGAGTGGGAATGCCATGGGGAGGAGAATCAGTGGGAAATATAAAATATAAATATTATTTTGGAATACTTCCCAGTGAAACAACCTTTGCATAAATGGAACAGGCAGGTAATTTGTAAACCCATCCTGTTTACTGTAGCTATTCAAAGCCAATAACTACAGGCCGACAAGAGTAATAATTTGATTTTTTGGGAATAAATTTATGGAATAAGAGACTCTGACAAAATTTAAGATTTTGCCTTAATGCAACAAAGCTCTGAGTCTCGATGCTGCTGTTACAATGGAGTCCAGATGTTGGGCTTCTCGTACCCAGTTTGCGGCTCAGATTATGCTCTCAATGCCCAAAGGTCATAGGGAGATATGTATAATCATGGCAAAGGCTTCTATTGCGGGAAGAATTTTAATAATTGTGACAAGAATTACGACTCAGGTAAGATTTATTGCTGGGCTTATTTACTGCTCTTGAGCTTCCTTTTGATCAATAACACGGCCTGCAAACAACCAAAACTGGAAAAGTGTGCTGCATGCAAAGTCATCACAGTGTTGGGAAGATCCCTAAACTACTTTCTCTACTGACAATTAATCATCAGGCTGAACCGATCAACTGGTGCAAATAAGAGCAGAGAGGGCAAATACTTTCAGAGGCTCCGCAGAGGCAATGCTCAAAGTCAGCACATAGGCACACATCAAGGAAAAGACCTGCAAATGCCACGGCTGACCTCACCCTGGGCTAACTAAGACCTCAACCAGGGAGGATCTCAGGCTGCCCAGGAGACTGGATCCCACTGTTGAGAATCCAAAGCTGGAACAGGTTCTATAGCTGGATGGAGAAAGGAAAGGAAACAGGAGAATTTGGTAGAGTGTAAAAATATTGATAGAGATAGAGAATTAGGGAATGGATAATAATAATAATAATAATAATAATAGTAATAATAATAATAATAATAATAATAATATCTTCATGTTTGCAAGTTGATTGTAATATATAAAATGTAGATATTGAAATACTGATATTAATAAGGAAATAGATTGAAAGTAAAAAAAACTGTAAAAGAAATACAGTTTAACCGTATGAAGTATGACAACAGAAAGACCTGATGACTTGCTGGAGGACTAGGTGCTTGCAAGGTGGGATCACCCTCACTTTCATTAAGTCTTTTTCCTGGAAGTCCAGCCCTCTGGACTGGGTGTTTAACAAGAAACCTATCGAGAGAAGTTTGTTTTCTTCTCCCCCTCGAAATGTTTCTGAAGTGCGCAAGGCGCCTGTCGTTGGAAAGGTCTGCTGCACGGAGTGTTGCAATTGTTTCAGGGCATCTCTTTTCAACAAAGCTGCACAACTTCTCCCACATCGGCAGCATTTCTTTAATATCCCGTGTGGCTATTTCCTCCTCTTCCTCCTCAGCCGTTTCTTCCTCCAAAGCTTTAAAAACCTCCTGTTGCTGCTGCTGTAGCTCCATCAACTCCTCCGTTGTCAGCTCCTGACTATGTTCCTCTACGAGGTCCTCAATGTCATCTTCATTCATCTCCAGGCCCATGGATTTTCCCAGGGACACAATTTCTTCAAGGATGATGGGTCCAGCCTGCTCCAACCTCTCGAATGTTCTGACACAGCTTCAGGTCACAGTTTTTCCCAGGCAGAGGTCAAGCTCCTCCTGGAAACCCCTGGCCAGGACAAATCAATGAGACTGGTGCAAGTGGCAATGTTGTAATGGTCCTTCCAGAACTCCCAAAGGGTGAGGTTGGTGCGTTCCGTCACCTCGAAGAACCTTCTGCCGCACGAATCCCAGCGGCCGATTAGGCCCCACAGAGTTGACCTTCTCCGGGTCCCATCGACTAAACAATGTCAGCTGGCAGGGCCCAGGGGAAGAGCCTTCTCTGTGGTGGCCCTGGCCCACTGGAATCAACTCCCTCCAGAGATTTGAAAAGCCCCCACCCTCCTCGTCTTCTGTAAAATGCTGAAGACCCAGGCGTCGGATAACTACCACCCCCTCCTTTGTTATGTTTTCGACCTTATTGTATGATGGACTGGGTTGAATGTATATGATTGTGTAGTTAGGGATTTTATTATGTTTTCAATGTTTTTAATTGGTTTAATTTTTTTCTACTATTGGATTTGTAATGCATTGTATCACTGTTATGTTCTGAGCCGCCCTGAGTCTTCGGAGAGGGGCGGCATACAAATCTAAATAATAATAATAATAATAATAATAATAATAATAATAATAATAATAATAACAACCAGTCTTGCAGATAACTTTGTAGGAACTGGAGGGACAGCAACATTAGATCTAATACTTGCCAACAGAGAAGAAATGATAGAAGGCGTTGAAGTAGAAGGGACGTTGAGTGAGAGTGACCACGTCATCCTAAAATTCAATATACTAATGCAAACCCAAGCGTCTGGTCCTAACATCACTAAGGTTCCGGGCTTCAAAAAATCAGACTTCAACAAGCTTAGAAAGATCTCCTGGATGGACCTCTTGGGAGGCCCTGAAAAACCCAATCATAAAACCCCAAAATAACACCATCCCCATGAAAAAGAAAAGTCAAGAAGCCACCATGGCTCAACAAAGACCTCGCAGAGACTCTAAAACAGTGGTTCTCAACCTGGGGGTCGGGACCCCTTTGGGGGTCGAATGACCATTTCACGCCTGAGACCCTTGGAAAAGACAAATTTCTCCTAGTATTAGGAACTAAAGCTTCTATTCTGGCACCTTGGAACATATTTTTTAAATCCGACCAATCAGGCGTTTACAGTGGGGGCCTCTCTCTGACCTTCCTGCCAATCAGCTCAAAGCTCTGTTGGGAGAATTGGCACTAGACCTATGGTTGGGGGTCACCACAACCCAGGGAACTGTATTAAGGGGCCGCGGCCTTGGGAAGGTTGAGAACCACTGCTCTAAAAGAAAAAGAGTGAAGATGACTCGAGACGAGAAGACAATTCACACAACGGTTATGGGCAGCTGTCGGGACCTGCTACAGGAGTTCCAGGACACCTTCGACTGGGCAAGTATGTGGGCAGCCCTATTTCCTTTAATTCAGACCCCAACATAAGGCCAACAAGGCTTAGGCCCCGTAGAGTCTTCTTTTGGGCTTAAGCCATTGGTCACCACTGGTCGCCATTAGATGGGCTAATGCTAAACATTGAGACAAATACATTGGAAATTCTCCAACCGTCATTCACCAAACCCAATGGTCTCGGCCTTGAAGAATCCACGGAAGAAGCATCCACAGCTACCACTGGTGGGGCAGCCAGGGCATCCCTCGGAGCTCTTCAGGTGGCCTCCTGTGTCCCTACAGACCTGGAGACCCCACTGTCTTCTGTCAGGAAAGCTTTATCAAACATCGATCCAATCTGGAAACATCCGTCAATCTCCAACCTTTTAAACAGGGAGGCCGAGGAGAACAACAGTATCAACAGTAATGGTGCAAAATGCAGCGGCACATGCAATAATAGCTGTACCACGCTAAGCCCATATTACTCCATCTCTATGTGAGCTGCATTGGTTGCCAGTCGGTCTCCGCGCACAATTCAAGGCCTTGGTCATCCCCTTTCAAGCCCTAAATGGCTCAGGGCCAGACTATTTACGGGACCGCCTCCTCCCTCCTCCCTCATTGCGACCAGTAAGGGCCCCCAGAGTCGGCCTTCTCCAGGTCCCATCGGTTGGCGGGACCTCGGGGAAGAGCCTTCTCTGTGGTGGCTCTGACCCTATGGAATCAACTGCCCTCAGAGATTCGCATTATCTCCTCCCTGCCGGTTTTCCGGAAAGCTGTTAAAACCTGGCTTTCCTGGCAGGCTTGGAATGAAGACTGATTTATTTATGTATTTATTAGATTGGTATGATTGTTGCAAGTGTGGTTTTATATTACATGTGATTTTAGTCATGTTTTTAATGGGTTTTTAAAAACTTATTTTGTCGTTAGCTGCTCAGAGTCCATTTGGAGTGAATGGTATATAAATGCAATAAACAAACAAACAAGGTCCCTATGGTCCGGGGTTTACTCTTGGAGGAAGGGGCTGACCTGTCCTGCATAACCAAGACCTGCCCAGGCCAAGAGGGGGGTGCTCCCCTCTCAGAGATGTGCCTAGATGGGTTCAGCCGCGACACCAGGGAAGGGGTGGAGGACTGGCGGTCATTGTCCGGAAGACTATTAGTCTCCACAGGATCCCTGCTCCTGAGATTGTTGGGTGTGAGATTGGACTCAGGGGTCCCGTTGGGTTTGTGGCTAAGGTACCTGCCCCCCTGCTGCATCACAACATCCCTGCCTGGCGGTGGAGTTCCTCAGGCTTATGGCTCTGGGGGACTTCAACTTAGCGTCACTTGGTGAATCCTCCGATGCGGAGCAGGACTTCTTGGCTTCCATGGCAACCATGGACCTGACCCAAGTAGTTCAGGGTCTGACTCATGGGGGGGGGGTTGTCACACGCTGAACTTAGTTTTTCTTTCGGGACAGTGGAGTATAGACAGATCGTTTCCTGCTGAGGCTGAACCTTAAGACACCAGTCCTCCATCTCAGGGAGGCGGAGCTGGCTAAGTGGTTCCGCCCCAGACACCTAATGGACCCGGAATGGTTCCAGAGGGAGCTCGGGGAAATACCTCACTCTCTTGCCCACAACCTGGTGGAGTCCTTAGTGGCTGCCTGGAATAAGGCATCAGCGGGGGCTCAGGACCCGATTATACCTTTGAAACATCTCCAGGGTGATGGGTGCAGGAGAGCTCCTTAGTTTGTGGAAGAGTTCTGGGAGAGGAAGCGCTGGAAGAGACCTCTAGAGAGATACGGCGGAAAACCACTAAATCCGAATCTGACCGAACACTATTAAGAGCCTGTATTAGGACTTAGCGAGTGGCGATACAGGCAGCAAAATGGCTGCATTTTCCCTCCCTTGTTGTGTCCAGGGATTCGTGTCCGACCATTCTTAACTTGGAGAGATGAGAAGAAACCTTACAGGGCAGAGCGGAGGAATTTGTGCAGTTTCTGGTGGACCAAGTCACCCAGATTCGAATGGACCTGCACTCCAATTGGACAATGCCGATTGACATGACAGGGGCAGGTCTTAATCCTATTGGGTGGGTTGGGTTTGATCATGTGACTCCTGAGGACGTGGACAAGGACAGGGAGCGATGAGTTCCTCCACTTGTTCATTGGATCTGTGCTCATGGTGGTCGGTCTTGGCACGAGGTCAATGCCTCTTTGAGTGAGGGGCCCTTCCTGCCACTGTTGAAGGACATGGTGGCAGGACATGGCTGTTCAATAACCAAAGAACTGGCTGAGGACGGGGGTGGCCACAGAGGCGTAAAACCCAAACTCCAACCGTATGTAAAATGCCTGGAAGTGGAAAGGATGCATAGCACAAGGTCAGAGGTGGTCATTAGAGTCCTAAGAAAATGACTTGCTACGCATGGGCTGCTGGATATCATAGTTTCAGACAATGGGCTGCAGCCAACGTCAACACCATTCGAAGGATCCCTGGCCAGTTTGGGAATCGAACACACGTCAATCTCTCCCTTCAAGCAACAGCCTAGTGGAATGCATAGTGAGGGCCACCAAGGGGACCCCAAGCTGGATCAGTCCAGGAGATTGGCAGGCCCGCATAGACAAACTCTTCACAACACAACACACAACCCCTAGTACAGCCACAGGGGAAAGCCCCGCTGAAGCTGTGAACACAGAGGATCTTCAGGTCTGTCCTCGTCACGTTACACCCAAGTGACTCAAATGAGAAGGAAAGTTTCAATATGGCGAAAATAAAAAACATTTGAAATAAATGTTCCAGTATATGCAAGGAACATGGCCGTGGGTTCCCTGTGGCTATCTGGGAAAGTCCTGGAAATAACAGGCCCATAGATAATAGGCCTGGGAGTGGGAGAACCTGGCAGCACCACGTGGACCAACTCTGGGACCGCTGGTCATTAAATGCCGACCGTGAAACAGCCCCCCCCCCCCCCCCCACGAACAATGTTCTCTAATTCCGGAGAGCCGGTGCACTTATCTTCCGATTCGGAGGCTCCACCCAGTGATAACGAGGAGTCCAGCTCGGCTGAATCCGATATATTGGGTGAGCTGTTCCAGAAAGTTCCAGAGAGGGAAACAGAGACAGAAAACACATCGTGTCTCCAGCCTCGGCCAACGCTCCGACTCAACTGCGCAGGTCGACAAGAGCAGCTAAACTTCCTACGTATTTAGATGATTATGTAGGCTAATTTATGCACTGAATAAAAGGAGAAGGGATGTCTTCTAAATGTATTAAAAATAAATTAATAATAATGATAATAATAACAACAAAAATAAAAATAAAAATAAATAAAAATTTAAAAACTCTATTCTGTTGTGATTCAGCCTGAGGTTCCTCAGGGACCGGCTGGATCTCTGCGGGATCCATGCCCAGAGGAGGAGGACAGTGAACAGGAGGGGGAGGACCAGGCAGACGGGGGAGAGGAACGTCAGGAAGAGGAGGAGGGAGAGCAGCCTGAGACCCCCGGGGGGGGGGGCTCTCCCCAGCTAGTAGCCTGGATTCATTGGATGAAGACGCACAGGCTATAATAGACATGAGGCAGCGACGTGCAGCTCAAAGAAGGGGCCAATTAGAAAGGTATTTCCATCCCTGAATGGGCAACAGCTGGGTTTGGGTGTGGTTCTCCTCAGCAGGGTTGAAAAGGCAGGCCTGCCCTTACAGTCTCATGGAGAGTTATCAACTAGGAGTCCTGTAACCTTGCTTCGATTCTCGGCGTCTCTGATCTTGGCTTGTGGCCTAGAAGCCTGGAAGACTTGGGGGAGGCGTGGGTTTTATTATCTCCAGCGTTGTTTTTGCCAGCAAGAATCCTGTTTTATTGCCTGGCCTTCGTGAAACCTCTGGGAAGCTTCATAGTGTTCCTGTCTGTAAGAACAGTTTTTGTTACCTGTGTTTGCTTTGAATTATATAAACTGCCTTTGCTTTTTACCAGTGTGTCTGGCTACTCTTTTTGGTTGGTGTTGGCGTCTGGGGGGGACCCAGACAGAACATATTCAAAGAAGAAAACCCCTGCAACACCTCTCCTTTTCAACCTGACAACACATGAATGCACCTTAATAATCTTCTACTAATTGGTATCGATCATGACAACTTAAAGATAGATATCAAGTTCTGCAATCTAAATTATTAGTTTAGCGAAGAGTCATTCTGACCCAGTCCCAGCTCGGACCAGACCAGAATAGTTCTAACACTAGAATTCATGCACAATTCATGCACTTTATAAAATGGCACGCAGAAATGCATCATGTTTTTAAATAAATGCCTGAATGAATGAAACCTCTCCAAGATTTCAAGAACTTTCTAAATTGCTGTTACAATCCATGTTTCTGATCACAGGATCTGAGACAATCATTCAATTTCTTGAACTTTATAAAACTCAAAAGCAAACACTGCAGTCGGGAGCAAAACAGTCTGTGAATATGTTTTGTAAATATCTTAAGATGCTGCACGGTGAATACAGTAGGTAAAATTGGTAGCTCCATTTGCACAACTAAAACCAGGACTCTCAGTCCTAACGTTGTTGTTTTGTGTGCATTAAGTCTGAAGTGATTGTCTCCCCTTTATTTTGGGGGCATCAGGAGTGGGGTAGGGGGGCTGAACAGTTCCAAAGGGGAGGGAAAACCCCCCGAAAGTCTTGAAGAAGCAGGAAATACATTGAAATAGACAAATAGATAATAAATGCAAACTCCAAGCCTTAAATCTAATTAACGAGATTGAAAAATTTGGCAAGGTGGCAGGCTTAAAAATCAACACGGATAAAGCAAAGATAATAACTCAAAATATAATCCCAACCAAAACCTTAATTTGGAAACTCAATTAGGTCTTAAAGTATCTAAAACAGTAAAATATTTATACTTTCTGCAAAATGTAACTCACTCAAAAAAGACAAATACGATAACCTCTATGTATGATATGTTTGTGTGTATGCTTTTTAAATAATGGGGATTTTAGGCATTTAATGTTAAATTGTTATTTTAGACTTTTAATATTAGATTTGTTATTGTATATTGTTTTATCACTGTTGTGAGCCGCCCCAAGTCTGCGGAGAGGGGCGGCATACAAATCTAATAAATAATAATAATAATAACAATAACAATAACAACAACAATAGTAACCTAATCCAGAAAATAAGCAAGGACCTAGAACATTGGTGTCTAGGCTCCAGCTTTCCCTAATAGGTAGTGTAGCAGCCCCTAAAATGAATATACTTCTGAAAATATAATTTCCCTTTCAGACCATCCCAATCAAACTGCGTAAAATCTTCCTCACCAACTTAAACAGACTGATTTGTAAATGCATCTGGTTGAAAAGGAAAACAAGAATAAAACCAAAACTAATGCACAACCACAGTATCACAGGTGGGCTGGGACACCCCCCCCCCATTGGGAAACACATTGCAAAGCATCAGCCCCCACTTGGTTGAGGGACTGGATCCTTCTTAGAGAATCTTAACCCTTGAAGGCTCAGATTTGCACCTGGGTTGGCATCCTTTTCTTTTCGGGGATAAGGACAAAGACATTCACATTTTGGACAACATGACTTCAGAAAAAGCTTACTAGAGGTCACTGTGGTTGCTGGGTGTAGGCAACCACAGGATCCAGAACTCCCTTCGGTTGAAGTGGACCCTTGTGGAGATGTTCAGACTGCAGCTGAAGGGTCCGATACTGAGCTTCCTGAGAACAGGAGAGCTGAAGCCCCCAAAGAAGCCCACCCTTGGAACTCAAGTTACACGGCAGTGATGGAACTGATGCCGGGCAGAAAGGGATTCGCCAGGCAGAAATATTACGGAAACCATATCACACTGTTGTGGTTGGCTCCAGGCGAGCTCCTGCCCCAAGGACTGTGGGGGTGGACGTGGGTGAATCCTCTCAGTGTCAGAGGACAATTTTACTGCCCACTGCTTCTGACAGCGAAGCTTCTGAAGCAGATAGTGAAAGTGAAATGGGATCCTCAGAGGGGGTCATGGCAGACAGCCCATTATATAGTTGCCCTGTGAGTGATTCACCATCGTTATCATCACTGGATTCGGAAGGAGAGACATTCATTGATGTGCGCAGACGTAGGGCAATGGCTAGGAAAGAGCAACTGCGTAAATACTACAGGAAATACGGGAGATCCCCTGTGGCTGGGTGTCATTAGACTAATTGGGGCTGCTGTTAAATTGTCAGCGTTCTGGCCTCTGGGCGTGGAAGTTTATCTGTTCGGTGAAGGAGGATGTGTGTTTTGTATCAGGATTCTACAAGGGCTCTCTTTGAACTGTTTCCAGGACTTTTGAACTAAATCATAGTCAGGTTTGTGAGTTGATAACGCTTGAACAAGAGTGGCTGTGACGTCTTCACAGCTGCTTGTTATCTGCTTTGTGTTTGTTTATTGTTCTTCACAGCATTCAAGGCTGTTGCTTTGAAGGTTGAGCCCTTTGACTGCCTAACAGGATGTTTGGCTCCTATTATACTTTCGATAAAAACAGTGTTATTGGCTTTACAATTGTGTGTGTCTGAATTCCTACCTTTGGACTCAATTGGCAGAACAGGTATGCAGAAATAATGGAGGACGACTAGAGCTTTATTCTACAACATGGCTTTTAGACAACTTTAAAACAAAGAACTGAGCAAAAGAAAGCCGATTCTTGCCATTTCTAGAAAGGATATTTAAAAGTGTTATAGTCCACCAATCGGGACCACATCCAGGTTTCCCCGGGGGCCCCACCCTTGGACCATGATGACTCCAATGTTGAATGCAATTCAGGTGATGGGCGCCTCCCACAGGTGGCCCAGTCAACTGGAGCAAACCACCCAATTCCGTCTCAAAACAAGGCTGTTCTCAGCTGTCACCTTAGACTTGTGTCGTGGCCTGTCAGTGGCCACACACACACACAGGCCCCAGCGGCCAAATCCGATGAGGCAGAAGAGGCGTGGGAGTCAGGTCAGCATTTAAGGCCGGTCCGATGGGGAGGTCCGATGGGGAGGAGGGAATGGGTCTGGCCGGGAGAGAAACAAGCAAGTCAGTGGGAAGCTGAAGGGGTCACCGGCCCTTTCTGGGCCACCTCGGAAGAAAGGAAAGACCCTCCCCTTTCACGGGTCGTGTTGCGTCCTGGCAACAGCCTAAGTTCCTGATTGGTGCCAATTTCAAGTGGGATCGAGAGTGACGGTTACCGCGTCCTGACTGCTCCGTATAAGAAGAGATGCCACGAAGCGGCTGAGGAGATTTCCCGCCTCCGTCTTCCGCTTTCAGTTTGCTCTTCCGGTTCTAGTTAATAAACAGCGGTAACAACGAGAAGATGACGAGCTATGAACGAGAGGCTGCAACAGACAATTTCCAACCAGCCAACACTGTAGCCCCTAGAAACCGGGGGGGGGGGGGGGTTGGCGTCATGCTAAGGCCCTTCTCTTCCAGCATTTTGACTCTTTTCTGCTGCTGCTTGAAGACCTTCAGCCTACGCAGGGTCTCTGCACCTGAGTTAGTCGATTGTGAATCCCGCCTAGTGAAGTTGGACTTTTTTTATTTAATTAACTGGATTTGTATGCTGCCCCTCTCCGAGGACTCCGGGCGGCTCAGAGCAGTACAAAAACAGAACAATAATATGAATCCAATTAATAATACATTAAAACAACCAATAAATTCAATTAAAAAGACTTAGGGGTTCAGGTGGGCTTGTTGTTCATGTACCCAACTCCCCTACCTGCGCTATTCGAGGAGGTAGCCGAGTTGGCGGTCGAGTTACCCAGACCGATAGTCTTGGGGGACTTCGACGTGCCGTCACTCGGTGAATCGTCTGGGTTGGCGTGGGAATTTGTGGCTTCCATGGCACCTTTGCTGCTCCTGTTCTAGTTAATAAACCCATTGTCTGAACTCTCCAGAGGTGCCGTGAGTCTGATTCAACAGTTCGCGCATCAGACCTTTCCAAATGTAGTAGCTGTTGGCCTGGGAAAGGAAGCAATGGGAAGGAACATAAGTGGGAACTGGGATGAGGACAAGGAGAACATACGAGCAACTGTGCAGCTGGGTGTAGGCAACCACAGGACCCAGAACTCCCTTCGGTTGAAGTGGACCCTTGTGGGGAGGATGTTCAGACTACAGCTGAAGGGTCCGATACTGAGCTTCCTGAGAACAGGAGAGCTGAAGCCCCCAAAGAAGCCCACCCTTGGAACTCAAGTTACACGGCAGTGATGGAACTGATGCCCGGCAGAAAGGGATTCGCTAGGCAGAAATATTACGGAAACCATATCACACTGTTGTGGTTGGCTACGGGTGAGCTCCTGCCCCAAGGACTGTGGGGGTGGACGTGGAGGAATCCTCTCAGTGTCAGAGGACAATTTTACTGCCCACTGCTTCTGACAGTGAAGCGTCTGAAGCAGATAGTGAAAGTGAAATGGGGTGCTCAGAGGGGGTCATGGCAGGCAGCCCATTATATAGTTGCCCTGTGAGTGATTCACCATTGTTATTGTTGTGATTCAGCCTGAGGCTCCTCAGGGAATGGCTGGAACTTTGCTGGATCCATGCTCAGAGGGGGAGGACGATGAACAGGAGGGGTAGGACCAGGCAGAAGAGGAAGAGGAGGAGGAAGAGCAGCCTGAGACCCCCGGGGGGGAGCTCTCTCCAGCGAGTAGCCTGGAATCCTTAGATGAGAACGCACAAGCCATCATAGATATAAGGCAGAGAAGGGCAGCACAATGAAGGGGACAATTAGCCAGGTATTTCCAACCCTAATAGGCAACAGCTGGGTTTGGGTGTGGTTCTCCTCAGAAAGGTTGAAAAGGCAGGCCCGCCCTTCCTGTATTGTGGAGAGTTATCTTTTGGGAGTCCTGTGACCTTGCTTCGATCCTTGGCATCTCTGATTCTGGCTTGTGGCCTCGAAGGCTGAAAACTTGGGGGAGGTGTGGGTTTTATTCTCTACAGTGGTGTGTGTGCCAGCAAGAAGCCTGTGGTATTGTCTGGCCGTCGTGACTCTTCTGTGAAGCTTCATAGCATTCCAGTTTGGAAGAACAGTTTTTGTTATCTGTTTGTTTTCAAAGATATAAAATGACTTTGCTTTTTATCAGCGTGTCTGGCTACTCTTTTTAGTTGGTGTTGGCGTCTGGGGGAACCCAGACAGAACAGTTATCATCACTGGATTCGGAAGGAGAGACATTCATTGATGTGCGCAGACGCAGGGCAATGGCTAGGAAAGAGCAGCTGCGTAAATACTACAGGAAATACGGGAGATCCCATGTGGCTGGGTGTCATTAGACTAATTGGGGCTGCTGTTAAATTGTCAGCGTTCTGGCCTCTGGGCGTGGAAGTTTATCTGTTCAGTGAAGGAGGATGTGTGTTTTGTATCAGGATTCTACAAGGGCTCTCTTTGAACTGTTTCCAGGACTTTTGAACTAAATCATAGTCAGGTTCGTGAGTTGAGAACGCTTGAAGGAGAGTGGCTGTGACGTCTTCACAGCTGCTTGTTATCTGCTTTGTGTTTGTTTATTGTTCCTCACAGCATTCAAGGCTGTTGCTTTGAAGGGTCCGATACTGAGCTTCCTGGGAACAGGAGAGCTGAAGCCCCCAAAGAAACCCACCTGTGGAACTCGGTGACACAGCAGTGATGGAACTGATGCCCGGCAGAAAGGGATTCGCCAGGCAGAAATATTACGGAGACCATACCACACCAACCGAATTTGCTACCGTTGTTGAGGACAAATTGAAAAGCTGTGGTAGCAACGCGACTGATGATAAAAGAGATAAATCTTGGAAATAGGAGCAAGCAACGGGCTTGTTTTGGAATGTGGAGGAAAGGTCGGGTGAATCCTCAGTCTTTTTGGAAGCCCACTACCAAAAAAGGCAGCAGCAACCCCAAAAGACACTCCATCGCTATTTGTTGGAAAGGGGATAACTTTTGACAACGGTGGCATTTCCATCAAGACTTCAAGCCAAGATGGAGGCCACGATAGCAGATGCGGGAGGAGGAGGAGGAGCCGCCATTTTGTTCTGCTATTGTCACGGCTGCAGAGTTGAAGTTACCCATTAATCTCATTGCTCTAATGGTTTCCACGTGTTGAGACGGAACAGCCAATTTGCACCGGGTTTTAATTCAAGTGTTCTTGGTCGAGCCCTATCAACGGAGGACAAGGAGGCAGGAGCTGTGTCGGTTAATATTGCGAGATTTCCCAGATACACCCATGTCACATCAACACTCCGCTGTCTGCACTAGTGGCCGATCAGTTTCTGGTCACAATTCAAAGTGTTGTTTATGACCTGCAAAGCCCTTCACAGCATCTGAGCGAAATATCTTAGGAAACGCCTTCTGCCACACAAATCCCAGCAACCGATTAGGTCCCATAGAGTTGGGCTTCTCCGGGTCCCATCGACTAAACATTGTTATCTGGCAGGACTCAGGGGAAGAGCCTTCTCTGTGGCAGCCCCGACCCTCTGGAATCAACTCCCACTCTTCTTGCCTTTTGCAAACTCCTGAAAACCCACTTTTGCCGCCAGGCATGGGGAAATTGATTCCCCTCGGCCGTTCCGTTTTATGTATTGTTTGTTTGGGTTGTATGATTGTTTTTGAATCAAGGGTTTTTAACTGTTTTGCTTTTTAATCATTGGATTTGTATTTTGTATTGCTGTTGTGAGCTGCTCCAAGTCTTGGAGAGGGGCAGCATGCAAATCTAATTAAATAAATAAATTGAATGAATGAATGAATGAATGAATAAATGAAAGAAAGAAAGAAAGAAAGATAGAAAGAAAGAAAGAAAGAAAAAAAGAAAGAAAGAAAGAAAGTAAGTAAGAAAGAAAGAGCCATGGAGGGAGATCAAAGTGAGGACAACATTGCTGGATGCTGGAATGCCTGGAAGGCTGAGGAGTTTCTCCAGGTGTCGGGAGCGGCATAAACCGCAGCTGGGAAGGCGCCGGAGGAGTCGCTGGGCCTGCTAGAGCAATATGAAGCGAGCCTGCTGCCATCTGAGCTCTGTTGCCCTGGGTTTCCTACCACCATTCAATGCAGAGAGGCCCCATCACTCAGCCGATTGGAACTTTCTTCCCTTTCTCGAAAGACAAAGGCCAGCGATGTAAAGACCCATCAGGCACAGCCTGTCAGCGAACGAGCCCTTCAGGATGCTGCCAAAGGACCCCTCCAAGCCAAGGAGCGAAGGGGAACGACTGGACTGGACACGAGGTCCATATTTTCCCAGAAGCAATGTTATTATTATTATTATTATTATTATTATTATTATTATTATTATTATTATTATTATTATGCAACCATGGAAGAAAGCTCTGAGCCTCCTTGCTTAAAATGGACTCCAGATGTTGGAGCTCGCCTACACTCACAGAAGCCACTCAACTCTGTCTCCAAACAGGACAGCTAACCATGGAAGGACCCGTCAAGCACAGCCCGTGAACAAACCAATAGACCTCAGAATGAGGCCAAAGGTCAGGAGGAAGTATCTAATTGTATATGTATTTATATCATTATGACAAAAAATAATCCTATCCTATGGCACAGATTTGTGCCAATGCTCTGTGGAAATGTTTAAGGACAGAGCTGTTATTCTACAACAGGTTTTTCGACAGTCTGAAAAAATGGGTAGCAAACACAAAGGATTGGGCAAATGTTTTCCAACTCCAGCCGGAGGAAGCCGATTCTTGCCATTCCTAGGAAAGATATTGGGAAGTTTTCAAACCTTCACAGTCCACCAATCGGGAACAGGTCCAGGTTCCCCCAGGGGCCCCTCCCTTGGACCATGAGGACTCCCATGTTGAATGCAATGCAAGTGGGGGAGGGCCACCACAGATGACGCAATTGGATGGAACAAGCATTTCCGTCTCAAAAGAAGACTGTTGTCAGCTGTCACTCTAGGCTTGTGTCACGGCCTGTCAGTTACCAGCCCCTCCGGCAGCCAAATCAGATGAGGAGGGTGAGGCGTGTTGAAGACCTGTCTATGTCACCAGGCATGGGGGGAATCACTATCCCTTCCCCCACCACCACCTTTTTGCCTGACTGTAATATATGAGAATGGTGTGATTGTGCAGTAATGATTGTTTTTAATATCTATAGGTTTTAAATCTTGTTTTTTTATCTCTATTGTATTGTTGTTGTTGTGAGCCGCCCCGAGTCTTCAGAGAGGGTGGCACACAAATCTAATAAATCTTAATCTAATCTCAATCTTTATAAGTTATGAAGGTGGGATGCCATGGGGAGAGGAATCAGTGGAGAATATAGAAAATATATTACTTTGGCCATTGTTCTTCATGAAACAACATTTGGGTAAATGGAACAGGCATATAATTTGTGAACTAAACTGTTTTACTGTAGCTGTTCAAAGCCAATAACTACAAGCAGACCAAAGCAATAATTTGATTTTTGGGAATAAATTTATGGAATAAGGGACTCTGACAAAATTTAATATTTTGGCTTAATGCAACCATGGAACAAAGCTCTCAACCTCCATGCTGCTTTTAGAACAGACTCCTGATGTTGGTCCTCTGATTCCATGCACATCTGCTATCAGAGTCTTCAAATTATGCTCTAAATGCCAAAGGTTTATAGAGAGATATGTATAATTACATATCTTCGGAGTTTTCGGAGAGGGGTGGCATACAAATCTAATAAATTGAATTGAATTATGGCAAAGGTTTCTGTTGTGGAAATAAATTTAAGATTGTTTAAAATTTCTACTTTTGTTTTGGTACGTGGGCAAATGGAGATTTCACTACAGTCCTAAACTAAAAGTCAAAAGAGTTCTTTATAGTAGGAACGGAGGATTTAATCTCCCTAATCGGGAGTTATACCCCCAATCGGCTACACTTAATTAGATGAGGGAATGGATTATTATAAAAAAATAGAAGGATATTAACCCTAGAAGGTTTTGATTTGTAGGTTGGTTGGCATGCATTCCTATGGGGGGGGGGGAAGCCACAAAGGACACACATATTTCCAACGACTCTACATCAGAAAAAAACCCACTGGACACTTGGATAAAAATAAGGAAGAAACACTATCGTAGCCTTCCAAAATGGACCTCAGTAACAGAAGCAGTCAGATACCTGAATGTGACGCATGGAAAGAGGAGAGTAACTTATCAGCTCTTCCTAGATGAAGGGGACAATCTGAAGTCAAAACAAGAACTCCAAGAAAAAGGACTAGATCTCCATTGGTGGCACCACCTACAGGTCCAAACAAAATACAATAAAGATAAAACAAAATATGGATTTCAAGAAACGAACAAATAAGAATATTATTGGGCACAGAGGAAAAAACCATCTCCAAACTATATAACTTCTTACTCCAATACAAAGAGGTAGTAAAAGGACCGATGAACGTGTGGGCCCAAAACTTTGGCCACCCAATTAACTTAACTGAATGCAAAAAGTGATGCGCTCCTGCCTTGCCATTTGGGAACGTTTCCTTTTAGGGATGGGATTTATGTGTGGGGCGAACCCACATACTCCCACATTACTCCAGCATTCCATGCACCGCCCTGGCTACCGATTGGTCTCCAAACGCAATTCCAGGTGTTGGTTCTTACCTATAAAGTGCTACTTGGGTTTGAAAACAAGCAAAGGTTTGGATTTTGTCGTTTAACATCGGGAGGCGAAGTGTGTGTGTGCATTCTGAGCTATTTGCCATGGTGTTGAGATGTGCTCCAAACCTTTAAACACCCTGGTGGAATATTTAGCTAAAGAGCAGGAAGCTGACTTGAATGACTGATTAGAAACATTACCAGCATAACCAACATTCTGTGCCAGAGGCAAATGCTCCCATCGGCTTAAATTTGCATTCGTATTTTATTACTCCTGATTTAACCAGATTGCCAACTGTTCCTGAAAGTAGAAATCTTACTGGATGTTTTGTTGCTCTAGACCATTCACGAGCCCGTCTCCTTTCAGAGACCGATTAGATCCCACAGGGTTGGACGTCTCTGGGTCCCATCAGCTATGCAGTATCAGTTGGTGGGCCCACGGGGGAGGGCCTTCTCTGTGGCGGCCCTGGCTGTTTGGAACCATCTACTCCCCGAGGTCTGTACTGACCTCACCCTACTGGCCTTCCGAAAAGCCTTGAAAACCAACCTCTACCAGCAGGCCTGGGTGCCATGAGAACTAACATCTTTAATCCCGGCCGAAACATGTTTTGATTGGTATGTGTGATGGTAGGACTGTGAAGGTTTTTACTGTTATTAATGTTTTAATGTTTTAATGTATAAATGTATAAATACTGTATATACATTTATATTTGTATGTTTGCTTGTCTTTTTTAAAAACAAAACCAATAAAGACTATTTTTTTAAAAAAATAAGAAGTGTTTTTTATACGCTTGGTGGAAGAAATTTCCTTTTATTTGTGTTTCTCTCTCTCCTTTTTTCACTCTTGTCCCCTGTCTCTTTTATCCCATTATTCAAGGGATCCTTCCCCAAATTACCCAAGGAGGATGGGGGCCGGCTGGCTATGCAGAGGGACACCCCGCATCACTCAGCAGATTGGAAACTTCTTCCCTTTCTTCCAAGACCAAGGCCAACGATGGAAGAACCCACCAGGAGTTTTTGGATGATCCTGGAACGACTGGACTGGTCCCGTGGGCGGCATCTTTCTTGAATCTGCAGAGAGCAAGGTCTCTCTTATTTTGTTTCTCCCGATTGTTAGTTCATGTTGTTCTTTTGATGTGTTCACTTTGTAAAATATGATTTATGATTGTTTTATAAATTCTGTATATTGTATAGATTTTATTATATAAATCGTCCTGAATCCCCTGGAGAAGGGTAGCCTAGAAATCCAGATAAATAAGTAAGTATAAGTAAGTAATGGAGGTAAATGAATAGGAAAATTCATAATACTATGAAATACAGAGAGTTTTTTATAAATGGCTAAGAAAAAAAAAAGGGGGGGGGAGAAAGCCTTATAATAGACCTGTAAATATGTTTAAAAGATGTAAAAACATTAGAGTCACAAACTTAAGATATTATAACAATTAAATATAAGGGTACAAGTTATGAAGTTGGGATGCCATAGGAGGAGGATCACAAACACAACATCAAGACAGCCTTTGGCACAGATAAAAAAAATAGCCAACATCTTAAGAAACCCCAAAGACAATATCCAGCTAGAAAACCAGGGAGTTTATCAAATACCGTGTAAAATCTGCCTAGCCACATATATTGGACAAACTAACAGGAGAGTAAATGCACGTGTTGCAGAACATAAGAATGCATTAAGGAAAAAAGAAAAAACTTCCTCCCTTTTCCAACACTTCAAAACTATAGGACATGAAATTGATTTTGACAGTACCAAATTAATTTCCAAAACAGAACACTACAGCAAAACAATAATCATGGAAGCCATCGAGATAGAAAAACATCCCCAAAATATGAACAAGCGGGATGATACCTCCCGCCTACCAGACATCTGGAAACCAGCCCTCAAACGTATCCCATCCATAGAAACTGAAACCAGACTCAGAACACCCATTGCAAAACAACTAAGTAGCCTGCAAGCTCCAACTACTCAGGATATCACCCCCAATCCAGAAAGATCAACTAATCAGCATAGACTGTCATATTTATGGCCTTCTTCCTAATGAAACAACATTTGCGTAAATGGAAGGGGCCTGTAATTTGTATTCTCCTTCTGTTTACTGTAGCTATTCAAAGCCAATAACTACAGACAGATGAAAGTAATAATTTGATTTTCTCACAGTCGCTCATTCCCTTAGCACCTCACAGCCAGATTATTGCCATGCGCTCTCCTCCTGAAGAGTGTTCGGACATTACAGTTGGTCCAGAATGCAGTTGCAAATGAGCTGTTGTGGGCGCATCTAGGCACAGCCACATGACACCAATCCTCCATTAACTGCACTGGCTCTAGGTTGATCTCTGGGTGCAATTCAAGGTGTTGGTTGTTACCTTTGTAGCCCTACATGGCTCAGGGCCTTCCACCACATAGCTCCCAGCAACTGCTGAGATCCCACAGCTAAACAGTACCGGGTGTCGGGTCCGTGGTGGAGGGCCTTCTCTGTGGCTGCTCCAACTCTCTAGAAATACCTACTTTCTTAGATCTGTACTGCCCCCCTCCTACTGGCCTTCAAGAAAGCCACAAAGACCTGGCTTTTCCCGGCAGGCTTGGGTTTTGCTCCAGGACTGGTAGAGAATGTTGGGACTTTGGGGCCACAGTTGGAGCAATAAAGGAGAGTTAGACCTGTTCTCTGCTTGTATTGCTTTTGTGCCAGGCCCTGGGTCATCACACTTCCCACCTGATGGCTGGGGCACTGTCCTCATGGATGGATGGAACTCAATCCGTTTGCCCAGGTTCGCCTGGTGCACCAGTTGCAGCCCTATTTGGACCGGGAGTCACTGCTCACAGTCGCTCATGCCCTCATCACCTTGAGGTTCGACTACTGCAACACTCTCTACATGGGGCTACCTTTGAAAAGTGTTCGGAAACTTCAGATCGTGCAGAATGCAGCTGCGAGAGCAGTCATGGGCCTTCGAAGACATCCCCATGTCTCTCCAACACTACACGGACTGCATTGGTTGCCAATTGGTTTCCAGACACAATTCAAAGTGTTGGGGATGACCTATAAATCCCTACATGGCATAGGGCCAAATTACTTGCTGGACCACCTTCTGCCGCATGAATCCCAGCGACCGGTCAGGTCCCACAGCGTCGGCCTTCTCCAAGTCCTGTCAACCAGACATTGTTGCTTGGCGAGGCCTAGGGGAAGAGCCTTCTCTGTGGCAGTCCCAGCCCTCCAGAGATCTGAACTGCCCCCACCCTCCTCGCCTTTCGCAAGAGTCTCAAGACTCACTCACGTTGCCAGGCCTGGGGTGATTAGATCTTGGCCCCCTGGCTTATAAATGCAATGTATGGCTGTGATTTGAATTTGTTTGATTGGTTTTTAATATATCGGGGTTTTAGGTTAAGTAGTTTTTAATTAATTAGATTTGTCTTTGTATTTATTGTTTTATGTTGTATGCTGTGAGCTGTCCCGAGTCTTCAGAGAGGGGCAGCATACAAATCTAATAAATGAATGAATGAATGAATGACTGAATGAATAAATAAATAAAATAAATGCATACAAGGAAGAACCAGGAGATACCAGAAGGGCCACGAAACCCACAACCCAGGCAAGACTGAGTGGCTTTGGGTGTTTGGACCCTCTGGTGCCAGATGTTGTCGGGGTATATGGTTCTGCCTGGTGGTGCTGCCTTAGACACACCTGGGGCATAATATAGCAATCCTCCTAGCTGAGCATCTGAGACTGGGGGGCTATGCGCCAGTCGCATTCTTTCCTGGGTCAAGAGGCTTCGCTCACGCTCACTCAGGCCCTGATGGTCTCTCGAGTGGACTTCTGCAACGTGCTGTCCACGGGACTGCCCTTGAGGACTATCTGCACACTTCAGTCAGGGCAAGCAAGACACAGTGGCAAGAACAATCGCAGGCTCGCCTACAACTCCTCTGTTCTGCGCATTCTCCCCATTCCCACGGCATGCTCCCTAGGGCCATAAGACCAGAGGGCACCGTTCGCCAGCACTTCGGTGTGGCAGCAATTGCAGAGAAGATGACCGAAGGCGGACTCCGCTGGCACGGACACGTCCTGAGAACAGCACCTGCTGTCCTTGCCAAGACTGCTGACCAACTAGAAATCAATGGCCGCGACTTCAGGAACACTGAAAACATAGACGGCAAGAAACCATCCACAAAGATGGGCAGGCTGAAGGCCTGGGCCCCGGAGATGCAGCCGACCATGCAAAGTGGCTTTCAGTGACCCAAAAAGTGGACCTCACACCTACAGGAATAGGCTATTGTGACGATAATGGTGAAGAAGAAGAAGATATAAGACAAGAAGACAATTTTTGGAGCAAAAGTGAAAAAGGAGACACAAACTAATGAGAGGACAAAGTTGCTCAGATTTTCTCTGTCTTGAATTCTGGCCTTGGAGCAGGACCAGCGGAAGCTACGGGGATCAAAGTCTCGTGCATGTTTGTCTGGGAAGAATATGAGAATCCTGAAGTGGACAAATGGACAAGGTTCTTGGAGCTGTTCAATTGGCCACCTCCGTATTAGAGTCCTTGCATAGAGTGATATATTGGATCCCTCTAGAAAGTTAAGAAGTAGAGAAGAATTAGAACAACAAAACATAAAAATTGACATGCAAATTAAATCAAGATATAAAAAAGACAGAGAAGAAACATACACTCATTGGACAAAATCTTGTTAGGACCAGATGAAAAAATAATATCCAAAATATGCAAATATCTGTTGGAAACGGATAAAATAGAGGAAAGAACCAATGATAGGTTGGGCTAAAATCATAGGACATAGTATCCATATGGCTGACTGGGAGAGCTCTGGAACTACAACTGTGAAATTACGAAATCTGCAGCTTTTAAAGAAAATTATCATAAGATGTTCTATAGATCAGTGTTTCCCAAACGTGGCAACTTGAAGATATTTGGACTTGGTGTTTGCTGGCTGGGGAATTCTGGGAGTTGAAGTCCAAATATCTTCAAGTTGCCAAGGTTGGGAAACACTGATCTATAGATGGTATTTGACCCCCTCCAGACTAGCAAAAATCTACCCAAAATGAATTTGACCTGTTGGAAGTGCAACAAAGAAACAGGCTACTTCTTTCACATATAGTGGACATTCCCAAAGGTAAAAGGATTCTGGAAAAAAATTCATAAGTGGTTACTGGAGATAACAGAGATGAAATATGCCTTGCAATTCTCAATGGGTTTCCTACTGGAGAGACCATTTGCTAAGAGTTGCAACTTCACCCCCACCTGTCTTTACAAACACCGAGGAGATTTTAGCACAGGACGAAGCCATTCCCTGGCAACCATGGATCACCAAAAACCAATGCAGCCAGCAGAGATGAAGAGGTAACAGGGCGGGAGTTTTAAATAGACTAAGGAACAAGGGGATTAAAAAACCCGCTCCCTTCCGTCTTTCTTACCAATTTACATCCGCTTGCCAACAAGATGGATGAAATACTGCTCTTGAATAGATGCAATTCTGATTTCCACAACGCATGGTATGCTTTACTGAAACCTGACTAAACGAGGAAATTGATGATAATAGTATGCATTTGCCAGGCTTCCAAATTTTTCGCTCTGATCGGAATGCAGAATTATCAGGGGGGGGGGAAAGGGGGGGCTTATGTATGTATATATATCAACAACAGCTGGTCTCAAGAAAACACCACCATACAAAAGTTCTGTGATGAAAACTTGGAGTCTTTAATTATTAATTGCAAACCCTTTTATTCTCCTCGTGAGATTCATTCCTTCTTAATATCTGCAATTTACATCCCTCCACAAGGATCTGTAAAAAAGGCACTAAAAACCCTAGCTGATCAGATTACGGAGGCTGCAGCCAAATACCCTGATTCACTGGCCATTATTTTGGGAGAATTTAAACAAGGCAAACTTAAGAGATGAGCTACCAAAATGCTTTCAACATGTAAACTGTCCCACCAGAGGCAATAATATCTTAGACCATTGCTATACAACTGTAAAAAAAATGCTTACAGGGCTTTACCAAGAGCAGCTGTGGGCCACTCAGATCATTGCATGATTCACCTTGTACCTGCTTACCAAGATTTAAAGCCACAAAACCAACAATTAAATCAGTGAGGACTTGGACTGACAAAGCAAAGATAAAGCTTACTTTAAAAAATAAATAAATAAAAGTAACATACCAAATAAAAGAGGCAGTGAAGTTGCCCTGTATATAAGAATTTTAATTTCCATCGCAAGCACCTCAGCATAACAACCCTTATCAAGAACACATCCACACAGCAGGTTGCCAACATTCTGAAATTCAGAAGTTAATATCTTCAAAATACATTCAAGAAAACTAAACCCCTCATTTTATCACGCCGAACGGGATACATTGGTAAGCTCTTTTAAAAACAAGGGCCTCCGTGGCGTTTGGTTCTGTGCCCTGAGTTTTATCTTTTGCTCACCAGCCCAGAGTTCCAGGGGTAAATAAGTGGCGATATAAATCTCTCTTAATAAATTGCAAAATAGAATAATTAGAAATGCGCTGGGGAACCAACGAATACAGAAAGGCCCCTCCAAAGCTCCTACCATTACATTAGCATGTGATCAGATAGGTGTCAGGGCGCCCTGTTTTTATTTATTCAATCTGGACAATGGCTCAATTCCCTACTAGGCATCACACTGCCCCATAAAACCCCCTGTAAAGAATTTCATGGAAAGCAAAACACCCCACAACATTATCTGAAATCGGTAGATGGTGCAACCAACAAACCCCCGGTGCATAGCGCAGCGCATGGGCATATAGAGAAGCCCATGTATCTCTAGGTAAGAATATCAATCGCACAACAGTGGAAAAAAGAACAGACCCCAATCTGAATATCTAATCAAATAAAAAATTTACAAATGCGCAGAAATGGACGAAATGACGAATGCAATTAAAGGAAGAAAAAATAAAGATACCAAAGAGACATGGCATGAATGGACAATACAAAGGGTCAGTGTACACACATAAGTAAAAATCAAATATAGAAGTACAAAAATACATAGACTAATGAAATAACTATCTCTTGAATTGCTTATTTTTTTATAGTGGAGAAATTTTTTTTTTTTAAAAAAAAATGTATACCCATTTCAACCTCGTGATGTCTGACCTCTTGCTGCCTGGAGGAGCTTCTACACCAGGGACGTAGCTTGGTCAGTAGAAGAGTGGCAGAGAAGTCGAGTTAAATTAAGTTAAGTCAACTACTCCATCCTCTGCCTTCAGGAAACGAAGTGATGACTCTCCCCCAGCAGCCCCTGGCCAAAGCAGCCTCGGGACGGACACATGACGCAGTTTTCCTTTTTTTTTTTTTTCCCAAATATTTTTATTAATTTTCTTTAAAATGACAAACAAACTTACAAACATTTAACATACAATGTAGGGATGTATCATCCCTGCTCTTCTCAAAAGTATAATTGCAGATACAGAAAAAAGGAATACACAGTTGAATATCTAATTCAATGCTACTAATACAAAAAATATCTAGTAAAAAAATTTAATGTCATATAAAAATCTCTAATTAATTTCAAGTCAAAAAAAATCTTTAGAAAAAACAAATTTCTTTTCTACCTATGTAAACTAAATCTAATATAAATCTTAATAAGAAAAAATCATCTAAAATATCTATACTTATTGCTACTCTTCTTTCTTTATTTTTTTATTCTTATCTATCCATTCATAAACATTGTTCCATGCTGCGTAAAATTTGGTTTCTTCCTGTTCATTCAAGCGACATGACGCAGTTTTCCAACAGCCATCAAGCAGAGTCCGTCAAAGGAAAAGGGCCGAACTTCATCCCACCCAAATTTCAAGCATTTGCTGACGACCTGGCACTTACATTGGAGGATCCTCAACCCTCAGGACTGAAACTTTTGCATGGGGTAGAAGGTTATGGTGAAGTTGCTGGACTTAAGGGAGGGAGGACCAAAAGGGATGGGTTTTTTTTAAAAAATAAATTTTATTGATTTTATAGGTTTACAAAAAACAAACATATAACAGTGCACAGTGCATGTGCCCATCACCAAACAACACACACACCCCGTCACCCCCACCACCCCTATAGGAGGATTCAAAGACTTTTAAGTTATTTGTCTATCTATTGATCCTTGGCTGTATCTTGAACGCTTTTTTTACTAAAAGAGTGATTGTAGTTTATTTTTCGTATTTACATCACAGATTCTACTTAACATATAATCTTTTACCTTGTTCCATCGCACAAAAGGGATGGTAAAGAATATATGACCCTGCACTAGTAGAGCTTTTGGATATAGACAGATAAAGAAAAAAGGAGGGAATTGGGGCATCCGAGTATCAGCGAGATACTTGGATCAGCACCGGGCAAAACATCAGCCACATCACGAAGGTTCCCTGACACCGTTTCCCAACAGCCGTGAAGAAGAATCTGTCCGGGGAACAGACAGCCGGACAGTCCGGGACACAGAACGGGGAAAGCAAGGGTTCCCTGTGTCTTCTGACATTCCATGACATCTGCAGTGGAAACACACAGTCAGCAAGTGACCCCTGACCTGCAACCTCCAAGAGCCAACCAGGACGAGTCTTTCACCTTTGACCAGCAGCAACTCAGTCGTCCAGTCTCCAAAATGTCTTAGTTCCCAGAAAGGGTCCCGTCACTTCCAAAGAGGTTGAAATTCATTTGCAAGCCTCTTTGTGCAAATGTTAACCCCCAAGCAGCACCTGGCTAAAGCCACACCTGGAGGTCACAGGACACAGTCCTCCAGCAGCCACCAACCAGGGTTCACAAACCAGCATTCACTCAGGGTTAGCAACCCACCCTCCGTTTTCAGTGAAGACTTGCAGGATATTGAGCACCAAACTGCAACTACCCACCACCCCAGCAGGTGAACCTCCACCAGCTACAGATGATACGTGTGTAGTAGGAAACCCAACCATTGTCATCACAAACACCTCCATTATTCCTTAAAACAAAGGTGGGAAGTGAGAGCCGGACGGTCTCCTCGGCCATGTCTAATGTCATCTTCCAAACTGAAAATAGATGCTTTACCTTGACGGTGTCTCTTCTTCTATGGATCTGGGACTCATTCTGTTTCACAGCCCAATATGCAAAACGCCCCATTCTCTGCTGATCACAGGATCTCTTTTATCTTTGGATCCCCATCAGGGAGGGTTTGTAACTTGGGTGTCGTCCTGGACCCACAACTAAACCTATTTCGGCTGTGGCCAGGGTGACCTTTGCCCAGTTGCATCTCTTCTTTGGACCAGGAGGCCTTGCACACAATCACTCAGGCCCTCATCACCTCCCGTCTTGATTATTGCCATGCGCTCTGCATGGGGCTTCCCCTTGGAGAGTGTTCGGAGACTGGAGTTAGTCCAGAATGAAGCCGCGCGAGTTGTCATGGGGGTCACCTCACTATGCCCATATAACACCAACACTCCCTGTACTGCACTGGCTACAGATTAGTCTCCGGTCACAATTCAAGGTGTTGGTTATTACCTATAAAGTCCTACATGGCTTAGATTCTGTCACACACCTCCCAGAGGCCTATTAGATCACAAAAAATCGGCCTCCTCCAGGTCCCGTCGACTAAACAATGTAGATTGGCGGGACCACAGAGGAGGGCCTTTTCTGTTGCCGCCCCGGTTGTATGAAACCAGTTCCCTCCCGATGTTCGCACTGCTCCCACTGTGCTGGCTTTTCGAAAAGCTGTTAAAACCTGGCTTTGCCGGCTGCTAAAATGAACATTCTTCCAAAAGTACTATTTCTTTCTCAGACTATCCTAACTAAACTGCAGAAAATCACCAACTTAAACAGACTGATTCGTAAATTCATCTGGTTGAAAAGGAAAGCAAGAATAAAACAAATAAATAATATCATAACTATTTAGTTTCTTATTACAATTTGAACTTTTTGATGATCAAATTAAAGGTAATATGATGGCCTGGGCCCAAAATTTTGGCCATTCAGTAACTCTAACAGAATGGGAGGAAACTTGGACACTAAATTATAAATTAACTCAAGCATCAAATTACAAAGAAAATCTTTATAAAATGTTTCATAGGTGGCATCTCCCCCCCCCCGCCTGCCTTGCTAAAATGTTCACATCTGTTGTGATTCAGCCTGAGGCTCCTCAGGGACCGGCTGGATCTCTGCCGGATCCATGCCCAGAGGAGGAGGACAGTGAACAGGAGGGGGAGGACCAGGCAGACGGGGGAGAGGAACGTCAGGAAGAGGAGGAGGGAGAGCAGCCTGGGACCCCGGGGGGGGGGGGGCTCTCCCCAGCTAGTAGCCTGGATTCATTGGATGAAGACGCACAGGCTATAATAGACATGAGGCAGCGACGTGCAGCTCAAAGACGGGGCCAATTAGAAAGGTATTTCCATCCCTGAATTGGCAACAGCTGGGTTTGGGTGTGGTTCCCCTCAGCAGGGTTGAAAAGGCAGGCCCGCCCTTACAGTCTTGTGGAGAGTTATCAACTAGGAGTCCTGTGACCTTGCTTCGATTCTCGACGTCTCTGATCTTGGCTTGTGGCCTAGAAGTCTGGAAGACTTGTGGGAGGCGTGGGTTTTAATATCTCCAGCGTTGTTTTTGCCAGCAAGAGTCCTGTTTTATTGCCTGGCCTTCGTGAAACCTCTGTGAAGCTTCATCGTGTTCCTGTCTGTAAGAACAGTTTTTGTTACCTGTGTTTGCTTGGAATTATATAAACTGCCTTTGCTTTTTTTTTTTTCCCCAATATTTTTTAATTAATTTTCTTTAAAAAGACATACAGACTTACAAACATTTAACATACAGTGTAGGGATGTATCATCCCTGCTTTTCTCAAAAGTATAAATGCAGATACAGAAAAAGGAATACATAATTGAATATCTAATTCAATGCTACTAATACAAAAAATATCTATTAGAAAAAATTGATATCATAAAAAAAATTTCTAGCTAGTTAAACTGCCTTTGCTTTTTACCAGTGTGTCTGATACTCTTTTTGGTTGGTGTTGGTGTCTGGGGGGATCCAGACAGAACAACATCCATATCACCCACTTGCTGGAAATGCAAGCATGACATAGGATCTTACTACCACTATGGTGGACCTGTCCCAATTCGAAAACCTTCTGGCTAAAAATAAAAAATTATATGGCACAAATTATTCAAAAAGGTATCCCATTCAACCCAGAAGATTTTCTGGACAAAGAAACCACATACCTGTTAATAAACATACTAACAGCAGCAAGAATAGCCTTTGCTCAAAACTGGAAACTTGACTATACCCCCACTACTCAAATTTCTCTTTTAAGATTTGTACATGTAGACACATATGTATTGTGGTGGTGTTCTTTCTTCAATAAAGAATTTTTTTTTAAAATAAACAAACCTGGCTTTGCCGACAGAGTTAAGATAAATCAACAATTGAATTAAATCAGAAAAAGAAGATCCAGAAACCTTTTTTAGGTTTGGAATATGTTCTACAAGTGGATAGAAATGAAGAAAACAGATGGAAAAGAGGAGGCTTAAATGTACTTTAAAATATAATTATAATTGTAAAGGAAAATAATTTGTTTTTAATTAAACAATGAATGTGTAAGTAAGAATACATAAGGAATAGAACTAATATATACATGAAATATTTATCATTAGTTGAATAGACTGATAGACTCAAAAGGAAATAGATCTTAACATGCAGGTATATAAACGGAAATGTAAGGTCATTGCAATTCACCCTGAAAGGCCTCTGGTGCTTGGAGCACAATCTCCAACACTTTCACTTTCACTTCCCAGTGAGCTAACGAGGGTGGGACTAGAGTTAAAAGAAACCAAGATTGTAGGGGGCATCTCATCCCCCAGGCGAAAGTGGGATTCTTAGATGCTCAGAATCAGGACCCCAAGAAGGCCTAAAACTTCTCTCCCCTTCTGAGCTGGACACCAACCAACAGCCTCTTGCGAGGGCGAAAGTGGAACCGGGGAACCAACCCCGCCAGAATCGAACCAAAATCACCAACGCCTAGCAGCCATCAGGCCGAGGAATTAAAAAACCGAATTGAACTCCCTCCTTTTATGCTGACATGACATTCAGCAACAAGACCCAAACTAACCACAATCCCAGCAGGTCAAGCGCAACCAGGCGCATGACGAGTCTGCAGGCAGCAGGCTAAATCCCTGGGGGAATGGCAGGTCCACTCTGGGGGTTGCAACAGCAGCAGCAGCCTTCTTGGGGTTCAGGAATCCAGGCTGCTTGAAGGCATCAAAGAACCCTAAACTGTCTGGATGAGCTCCAATAAAAGGCAGATGGCACCTCTGGATCCTGTCCGCCTGTTTGCGCCCGACGGCTGTTTCCTCCACCTCCCCCAGATCACCTGGAAGCATTTGGCAAGCAGGGCCCAGCCAAAGCCCTGAGCCTCAGCTGGCGCCCTCTTCTTCCAGAGTGACCAAGAGCAAAGAGCGCCTGTGGCCCGAGCCCAGTTTCCATTCAGCAGTGGCCACCCACTCTCCGCTTTCCATGACATTCAGCAAGAAGCCACAACTCCCCACAATCCCAGCAGGTCAAGCGCAACTAGCTGCATGTGGGAACCAGACCTAGAGAGTAGAATGTGCACCCTGCCCATTTTCACAACCCCCCAGTGGCCACGTAGGACCAGCAGGGAGGAAATCGACCACTCGACTGCAAGAACGAAAGCGAGGGGTCAGCGGAGGAGCCCCAAACAGTAGCAGCCACAGCTATGAACAAGGACAGAAACATACGATTCCGCAGCTCCTCAAAATTGCCGGACGAAAGCAACCAGGGAAGTGGTAGGAGCTGAGAAGGGGGCTCCAGTGTCAGTCAACAGGGGTGCTGATTAACCCCCCCCCGGGACTTAGAAGGCGAGGGGTGGGCAAGGCAAGGCAGCCAAAGCTCATGACTTCAAAGGAAGCCTTCAACAAAATCCAAGCAATGTCCAAACACCCACACACCACAAACATTGCACATGCCACACCCAGAAGAGCGCACTAGGGAGAGGAGGCCCCCAAGGATTGGCTCCATCATGAGTCCGAAAGCTCCGCAGAGGAAACGTCTAGTCCCCATAACCGGCCCCAATTGGGTCCTGCCACGTTATCCTGGGATAGCGTAAATCTTCTTCCGCATCCAACCCAGTCCAATGTAGCCTGGTTCTGCTGGAGCTTAGCGGTCCACCCCAGGACTGCCCCTTCGAGGAAAGTGAGCTGCCCATCACCAAGTCTACCAACTATAGAAAAAATGTAGAATAGACTAGATATTAAAAAACCAGAATCAATACATTATATTACGCATTCTCACTGCGGTAAGAATTCTACCGGCACAGTATTGGAAACAAGGAGGGGAACCTACCAAAGATATAATTATAAAAAAAGTTGAAGTTTATAATAAAATTATAATATTTTTGGAAAAGAAAAAAATTATATGGTGCATTAGATCCTTGTCCCTGACCAACGAGTGTCTTAGTATGTTTGATGGAGTGAATGGTGATGAATGCTTTTTATCTATATTGAAGCTTTTAAGTCTTTTTAGTCATATTAATTGGATTCTTAGATGTATACTGCTATGTCTTTTGATATGTTATGAGCCGCCCCAAGTCCTCAGAGAGGGGCAGCATACAAATCCGATAGACAGACAGACAGACAGACAGACAGACAGACAGACAGACAGACAGACAGATAGATAATCAGAGAGAGAGAGAGAGAGAGAGAGATTCACCACAGAGAAGTGCAGGAGTTGTTCCAGTTGATAAGGTTATTATTAGGAAAATTCTAGAATGTGCAGAGTTAAGATAAATTAACAATTAAATTAAATAAAAAAGAAGAGTCTTCGAGGTTTGTAATCTGTTCTACAAGTGGATGGAAACAAAGAAAGCAGAGGGAAAAGAGGATGAAATGCAATTATTATGTAAAATATAATTATAATTGTAAAGGATTTTTTTAAATTGAAGAATGAATATATAAGTAAGAATACACAAGGAATAGAACAAATAAATATGAAAAAAATTATAAATAGTTGAATAGATTGATAGATTTAAAATGAAACACATTTTAACATGCAGGTATGTAAATGGAAATGTAAGGTCATTGCAATTCACCATAAAAATGCTACAAAAGTTTTTATGTTTATTTGTATGTGTTAATGTCTTGTCTGTATTGTATTGTCTAATGTTGGTATTTTAATGTTTGAAATGTTTTTTTAATATTCATAATAATTTTTTTAAAATATACTTTATTAATTTATACAAAAAGGAATAAAACAGGGGGAAAGGGGGATGGGAGTACAGAAAAGAAAAGTGGGAGGGGAGGGGGGTAAACAATATTGTTATATCACAGCTTATATATATCATTGTATATACATTTCGGGTATTTGTCCATATGTAAATATTTCGTATTCAGAGTTCTTAATTAAGTATCTTATAGCTGTAATATTTGATAATCCAACAGTAATGTGGGAAGAGAAAGGATAGAAGGGGAGAAAAGGGAGAGGAAAAAAAGAGAGACTCGCCATGAAACCCGCGAATGTGACCCCGTCTCAAGGCCGCTTGCTGTCTCCCGAGAGCAAAGGAGATGTGACTTATGGGCTTACTTGAAATAATTTAAGTCCAGGGATTATCGCCCCTTTCCCCTCTCTCGTGTGGGGACAAAGGATACGAAGCTGCAAGCACCAACAACCACAACATGCTAAGCAGCACCAGCTGCATACGATTGTGCGAGCAGCAGGTCAACCCAGGAAGTTGTGTGTGTGACAAGTTATGACTCTCCTCAAGCAGCCTCTGGCCAAAGCAGCATCAGGAAGGTCAGTTTTCCAACAGCCGTCCAGCGGAGTCTCTCAAAGGGTTTGTCAACATGTCTCGTTATGGCACCACCATCCTCCCTCAGGGAAAGCCTCTTGAGAATGACCGGTTTAAAAATCCTTTGCCGCTTAGAAGCAGCTTTGAAAAAAACCCCGGAGTTGCCAAGCGGAAAGAAGGAAAACTGACAGAAGATAGAACTGGAATGAGAGCCCACTCAAAGCAGACGCTGCTTAAAGACACCAAATAGTAGTAGGACTATGGCAGAAGCACAGGTACAAAGGGGATGGGGGGGATCTCAGAGAGGGGAGCAAATACTCCATCCATTGCCCACTCAAACTTCAGCAAAAAATTCCTAGAAAAAACGATGCCTGAGGATGATATCAGGGCCTCCTCCTTTCATGCCCCACGGCCCTTTTCACATCCATGGCAGCAGGCAAGAATGCACAATGCGCCCAGCCTCACAAAAGACACGATGGGTGAGATACCCAGAATCATGGGGCTCAGCCCCCTTCAGTTCACACCCGCCTTCCAGTGTGTGGCACAAATACACCAAGAGATCAGAGGAGCCCCCAAGAGGCCCTGGCTTCCAGGACCCATTGCTCACACCGTCACCGCGATGCCTGCCCTCTATGGTGCTCCACGCACGCAGCCCAACGTGGGAACCCAGGACACAGCCGTCAGGAGACCTGGGTCAGACTGGCGAGCTCTGCAGTTGAAACTCCCAGCCAGCAACTGATCCCTGATCTGCCCCCTCCAAGAGCCCACCTGGACGAGTCTTTCACCTTGACCAGCAAGGATCTCTCTGCCCCCTGAGCCTCAGTCGTTCAGTCCCCAAAATGTCCTGATTTCCAGAAAGAGTTCTGTCACTTCCAAAGAGGTTGGGATTCATTCGCAAGTCTCTTTGGGCCAAGAGCAGATTTCCAATCCGTCCCTCAAGCAGCATCTGGCCAAAGCCAGGCCCTGGACATCACAGGGTTCACAAGCCAAAAGGCCTCTTCTTCCCAAGGTCAACACTCACTCAGGGTTAGCAGCCCATTCCCTGCTCTCAGTGCGACTAGAATGTTCATTAAGTGAGAGGAGCCCCCTCCCCGCTTTCCATGAATGTTGACATGATGTTCAGCCACAAGTCGCAACCACCCGCAATCCCAACAGGTTAACCACAACCAGCTGCATACGATTGTGCAATGTTGGAACTTAAACCTAGAGAGTAGAAGGTGCACCCTCCTGATGTTAGCAACCCCCCTGTGGCCACGTAGGGCCGACAGAGAGGAAACCTACCACCAGATTGCAAGAACGAAAGGGAGGGGTCAGTGGAGGGGACCGAAACAGTGCCAGCCCCAGCGAGGAACAGGAACAAAAACACCCTATTCTGCAGCTGCTCAAAATTGCTGGATGAAAGCAACCAGGAAAGTGATGGGAGCTGAGAGGGGGGCTATGCTGTCAGTCAACTGATTTACCCCCCCCCGGGACTTAGAAGGCATGGGGTGGGCAAGGCAAGGCAGCCAAAGCGCAGGACTTCAGAGGCAGACTTCAACAAATCCCAAGCAACGTCCAAACACCTGCAGACAACACACAGGACCCCAGCTTGACTCTGCTGGGCAGAGGGTCCCCAAGGGTGGGCTCCAGCATGAATCCAAAAGCTCAGAAGACTAAACTTCTAGTACACAACTTCGAACCACAACCAGCTGCATGTGATTGTGCAGGCAGTAGGTAAACTCGGGAAGTTGCGTACAACCAAATAATGACTTGCCTCCAGGAACCCATTCCCAAAGAAACCTCCGGAAGGTCATATGATGCAGTTTTCCAACAGCCCTCAAGCAGAGTCCGTCAAAGGAAAAGGGCCAAACTTCACCCCGCCCCCCACTCTCCACTTTCCATGAATGTTGACATGACATTCAGCAACAAGCCACAAACTACCCACAATCCCAACAGGATAACCACATGCACTAAGGAAACCCAGGAAGTAGCAAATAACCCTGCAAGGATATTGTAACTCTGTGTTTGCGTAAAACCCGGGTGGAAAGCTCCCGTCCGGGCTCCCTTTCGCGGGAGATTAGACACCCGGACACTCCCAGACCTGGTTCTGCCCGCAGTGCCCAGAGTGGGGTGGAGCCCATTAAATGGCTTGTGTGACGTGCCGTCGATGAGATGAGGCTGGGTGTGTTTTTATTATATTAATATGGTATTAATTTATTTGTTTCTTTTTTATTTATTTATTTTGTTGTTTTAAATGAGGTTTCACATTTTGTAAGTCACCTCGAGTCACCGTGAGTGAATAGGCAGCAATATGAATTCCCTAAATAAATAAATAAATAAATTGGGTGGTCCCCCTGGTGTTTTGGGAGGGTGGGCGTTCCCCTGGGGACCGTCCACAGCCCTGCAGGTACCAGTGATGGTTCACTCGCGTCTTGTGCAAATAGTTATGGACTCCAAGGACGCAGAGAGGGTGGAGGGGCGAGAGGCTGACAGTGACACTGATTAGTGGTCAGGGCCAGAACGGCAGCCAGGGCCTTCGGCACTTCCTGTCAGGCATGAAAGAGGACTACCTCTCAGCAATGATTTAGCGTTTCCAAGGCTGAGTGACTTTGGGGAACAGGAGGAACTGATTCTGGATGCTAGGGTTCAGAGGTCATGCAAAAGGCACGAATGGTTGGCTAGGAGAAGAGTCACTCCTACGTAGTGCTGCTGGATAACTGGGCCACACCCTCATACAGTTTAAGAATGAGGCATGCCCCGCCTTGGTGCAGAAAAACAATGTCATTCATTGAGGAATTATCTTGTTTTGAGTCTTCATTCGGTTTGGATTTTAAAGGACATTCTTGGCTTTGCTAATGAGCTTTGTTCCTCCAGTTAATTTCTGAAAACTCCGCCTGAGAATTTTGGCTACAGCTGGTAATTATTACCGGGTTTATCTTCACTCTGGGACTTTCCCCACCTGACAAGACATTAATAGATTTGCTCCTCTCCCCGAAAAGACTCTTAAAAGACTTTCACAATATTGGGACTTTTGTGCACATTAAATCCTTTTATTAATTAGACAATTTGTGCGCATCTGATTATTGGGGCCAGCACTAGGACAGAACAGTACCTTCTGTCCACTTGTGTTTTCCAGGTTGAGTCCCCAGAATTTGGGGTAGTGGTGGAATTGTACAGAATGCGGCCGCGAGAGCCATTGCGGGGCTTCCTAGACTCGCCCACGTTTCCACAACACTCCGCGGCCTGCACTGGATGCCGGTCGGTTTATTTAAACTCACAAGACACAAACATTCAAACTCATGCAGAAAAGAAACAGAAAACATTAAAATAAAACTTTTATTTTAATACTTTTTAGTTTTGTTTCCTTTGCAACCATCTCTGCCTCAGGATTGAAGGAGGAGCTGGAGAGGAAACGGCCAGAGGAGCAGATGGACCAGAAATGACCCAAGGGTGCGACCCCAGTGGACGTTAGAAATCAAAAGGGACCAGCAGGCAAAGAACCCTTGTGGTCCTCAGAGTGATGTTCAAAAGAACCAACAGATACTTTGCCCAAATGGGCGTCACGCTGTTTTATGCAAAACTCTCAAAAGGCTCCAGTTCTCATGAAGGCACCGCTGTGAATGGTCCTCCACCAACTCTGCTGATGACAGGGTCCGAGGAGGATGAGCCCGGTCCATCTTGGTGCCCTGGGCCAGGGGGTGTTGCCAGCTGATGCAGAGAGGGAGAGAGGGGGAGAAATAGACCTGGATGAACGCGAAGGGCCACCACCAGAAGGTGTCGATGGAACAGATACCAGTGACCGTGGAGTCTGGCTTAGATGAGGAGGAGGAAGGTCAGCAGCCTTTGCTGGAGGCCTCCTGCTTTAGGAGACTTTCTTATTAGGAATATGGGATAAAAAATGCTCAAAACCAACACTTCATTTGATGACCCATATAATCACTGCAATGAGATTAACATCTGCCCAAAATTGGAAAAATCCAGACACTCTGTCAGAAAAACAAATAATAGTGAAGATATACAGGTGTGCGGAGATGGAAGAAATGACAAGAGACTTTAGGGGCACGAACGTTGGTGAAACACACAAACCGTGGAAGATAAATGGTACGACTGGATGCAGAACAGAATGACCCACAGAAATGTTAAAAGGCCTATACAAACTCAGATAATAAGAACAAAATAATATTTACGTTTAGTAAAATAGTAGTTATCTATTTTTCTATTCATCTTTTTAACAACGAATCTAATCAATTAGAAATTGAACATTTGCATACTGAAATAGCAATGATCTGCGTGTACATAATGAGATTTCTTTCCTTTTCATTGTATTTGAAAAACTAAATAAACCTTTAAAAGAAGGAGGCTAAGAAAAAGAGAAGATGCTTGTACGGGAAAAGGAAGCAGCCTGCAGTCTGTTAACTCGAGGGAATTGTTGAACACCCCCCCCCAAAGGTATTTAAGGGGGGCTGATGGGAAATTTGGGGCAGATGTTCCACGTTTGGTGATTGAGGCAGTTGAGGCCAACTGCTATTTGGAGTAAAAGTGCCCTGGTCAGTGGAGAGGCTGGAAGAGCTGTGTTTCTAAACTGGAGAATCCTTATCTCCTAAAGGATTGCGCAACTAGGCGCTGGGCTGTTATCTCTTAACTCCTCCCCCTGAGAAGCTGCCAAGATAAACTCACGTGCAGGAACGTGGTTTGCATAAATGATGCTGGATTTAAATGATAGAAATGATTTAAAACATCAGCAAGTGGATCCCTCATTTGCTTCCCACCGGTCTAGGCCACAGGCACCACCCAGGGATCGGGGAAAATGCCTCCAAAATCTCCAGCTGCAAAGAAGCCAAAACTGCTGCTCCTTTTTTTTAGCCCATTGAACAACAACAATGGGAAAACAGCAGGAGGACAGAGGCCGGACATTGTATTTTCTGCGTAATTTCAGAAACTGAATCGGAAACTTGGTTATTCCATGTATTTTGGCAGCAGCAACAGCAGCAAGAGTGTTTATGAGATGCACAAAAATGGAAGGACACTTCAGTTCCCTCCACGGATTAATGGCTGCAGAAGTTTATTTATTTATTAGTGATATTGGCTGAATAGCAGCTTCTGTTGTTGGCTGAAATGGCAACAATTGACTGTTTTGATGAAAGAAAAGAACGTTAAGTACTTTCGTTTCCACATGGGAGATAAAAACCTCTGGACTGGAATGAAAAAAATGACTCTGGTCTGTGTAGAAACGGCTTGTCCGTATTTATGGAAAAGCCCAAAGCTGCGATTTGATGCCAATGCCTTCTTTTACGGCAACGGAGTGGTGATGAACTATGATCTAGCAAGACAATTCTTGCGACAAAGGGTGGAGGACCTCGAGAGGCAGCAGGACTTCAATAAAGCTCTGCTGTTTCTGGGCCCAGATGCCACTAGATACGTTGTGGCTCCCGCCAGACACCTTAGACAGCTGGAATCAGCAAACCACTGAAAAGCGTTTGCTCTTATATGGTGCCATGCGCTTCCATCCGCTGTTTTGTACGGCAAGTACGGAAGAAGACCATCCACTGAAAGATTTTGCCCTTGTGGCTCAGGAGAGGTGGAGACTGAGGGACACATGCTCCCAAGATGCTCCTTTTATACAGACATTAGGAAAAAACATATTTCCCCACTAATTGCAAGGCATTCTGGCCACTCAGACACAGTCATTTGTCTCCAGATGTCCAAGAACCTCAACATGTCTTTGTTGACTTGGGTGATGACCAACTTTGGATGGTCAACGAACTGTTGTAAGTCAAGGACTACATTTATTACCCAAGAATCTGCTACTAGGATCAAAGAGATACTAAAATGTCTAGATTCTAAGACTCTGAAACGGTTGTTGGATGTTCTGTTTTTCTGTTTTTCAAAAAAATTATTATTATTATCCTATTGATGGTCTTTGACTGTAATAAAGGTCTATTTTGTTTTACTGCAACGGAGCCCATAGTCAATGCAGCTCCCATCAGCCCTCTTTCTCCTGCCCTCCCCCACACTGCTTTTCTGTTTACTTTGTCTTTTGTATTCCGTACTTTATAATTCAAATTTTAAAAATGTTGAAAAAAGAAAACTGACCCAGAGCAAATGAATGACGAAATTTTGGAAAGAGGGCAGAGAATGAGGGGCCCTAGCCAAGCCATGGAGAGGCGTCTCTCTTATTCCGCCCACGTCATGCCAGGGAAGGTGCCGGAGAAAGCACCTACATTGGGAAGAGTCAATTATTTTAAATTGAAATGTTTTTATATTGATCCATGTTTCTTTTTGCTTTGAGCCGCCCTGAGTCCCCAGGGAATTGGGTGGCATAGAAACATAAAGACTGGACATAAATAGATATAATGGTGGCTGGACGCCAACAAAACTGCAATAATGAACAAATGAAAGGCACAATGCAAGGTGCGAAGAGACCACGTGACCCACAGAACCACCAAGAGTCATCATTTGCCTTCCATGTTGCCATTATGGATCATATAAGCCACCTAGAGTTGCATCTCTGGCTGAGATGGATGGAACGTTAAGTTTCCTAATTGGATCCAGCCCTGGTCCATTCTCTTGAGATCCAAGATGAAACATGGGAGACCCCAAACCACAGCTTTCCCACGTGACAGCCATAGTACGGACACAAGGCCTACTCCTCACTCAAGAGACAATTTGCAGCCCTTCAACAAGAGTTGGGGGGGGGGACGACTTGCTTTGCTGTCTGTACTCATCCTCCAAAACCTAACTTTGAAAAACAGATGCCAAGTAATCTAGTTGTTCTATTTATAAACCCTTCTAAAAAAATGCTAAATTATAGTAGGAAATTACGAGAAAGCCTTCAAAGGTGCAGGAATCGAAAGCCATCTTCTTAGCCAGGGTGGATTGGGCCCATCAACAGCAAAGATAAACCTAGAATCCAGATGACGAAGAAAAGAATTGGTGGTAGCCCTCAATAATGATGTAATATGAAGCTTAGATATTAAAATATATAAAACTTTAGGATAGAGGTTTGATAAGGTAAAGCGTTGGAGCATGAGAAGTTTTCTTTTTCTATACTGTACTGTATATAGTGACTAATCATTATAAAAAGAAATATAAGTTGAGGTATATGTTGTTAGATATTGGATAATTTAGATGAAGATATGGAATCTTAAATGCAGATATAGTCATGAGGTTTTATTAATGATTATATTCATATAATGTTTTACTGGAAGATGGAGAAAACCTTTGGATGTTTGATAGTTAATAACTTAATGAGACGAAGATATGGAATTTTAAAAGAGGATAGAGATATAAGAGGCTCCATTGAATGTCTAGTGGGGAAAATTTTATATATGTTTTTTTGTTAAGCGTTGTTGTAGTGTTTGCATTCACAGAATGTTTTATTTTAAGGAGGAGAAAAATAAAAAATATATAAACACACAATGAAGATAAATCATTTATTTCAAACTTCACCAATTTCAATTTCAGAAATGAAATCATCAATACATACATTTGTATGGAGCAAGGAGTTAAATTAAAAAAAATTACAAGATTGAAAATAATAGGTTACTAAGGGAGGAGGTGGCTTAAGCCAACGGGCTCTTGATATTTATAGTACCAAGATCCAAAAAGACAACAACCGTTGAAAAGGGATGTGTTATCTAAGTTTGATCATGAGAAATAATAAGACCAACAATTTCCCTGTTAGGCTCTCCTTCAAATGCCTCCCATGCTGGAGACAATTATAATAAGGAAAAAATGTAATTACATCCACAGATACGGTTCACTTAGACCCCAAGAACAGATTAAACACAGAGCAATTATTTATTTAGCAAAGACCAGAAGGTACCAGGGTTGATGGACGTACAAATTGCCCAAAGAATGAGAGATGTAAAGAAAGAAAAATGCCAGAAGTTGAAATGATGATTATTTTCCTTTCTCTTTTTAATATTCAGAAACAGTAAATGACAGACTGAAATTGTTATACCGCAAAATAATCCAGTGCAGTTTGCAGTGGTCTATTTGTGCTAAGCTAAACACTTAGCTTTGATTGTACAATTTTGTCAACAATGTCCCAGAGTTACGGTTAACATTATTTATGGGCCTTTCCCCTCCTGTCATCTTTGGAGGGTTGAATTGTCTGCATCATGTAAAATTGGCAATTTCTAGTTCAAATTCTACACATGCCATTGTACCCAGCTAATATTTGCAAGACTGCTCAGATATTGAGTTCTTTGTGAAGCAACTCACTAAACACAATTGTTGGGAGAGCCATTTTTTCCTTCCTCTTTGCTAGCTTCAATTTTATCAGCCTCCTAAGTAATTCGTTTCCGGGGAGCTTGATTTAGCAATTTTTTCCATTTCTGTATACAACTCTCATTTTTATCTATTTGTTGCTTCATTTTACTTGGAGAAGTAATTTCAATTCTGGAGTTTTAAACCTTTGGAAAAGCAGGCATTTTACCAATATAGATTAGCACCGGGGTGGGGGTGGGGATTATAACCTATGGCAAAATAAAAATAAAAATCTTCCCTTTTGATGTGGCAAAAATGACTTCATATGGGGCCTGCTATTGCATATGTAGGTATTTCCTGAAACCTTTTGTGTTGCCAACTCATCAGAATCCAGTCCAAGTTAGGAGACCCGGAGCTCCAGAAAGACATACGACTCATCTAAACGTTAAAGTAGCATGATGACCTTTCCCCCTCAAAAGGAATGACTTTCTTTAAGCCCATCCTCGGGGGGTGGGGGAGATATCCCATCATTTGCATGCGCCAACCCAGTGCTCGCATGGGGCCTCCCTTCCACTCACCCTCTCGACCCAGCAATACAAGAAGTGACCTGAGTTGTCTTATGGTTGGCATGGGGCCTCCACTCCCACCTCTAAGGAAGCCTCATCCTTCCACCCCAACCAGCTCAGTCTCACACGGGGCAGTGTTTCACAGCCCTCTGGAACCAACTCTCCCCAGAGATTAGGACTGCCGTAACCATCGGCCCGTCTCCAACCTTCCCTAATTAGGGAAAATTTCTGGGAGTGAAGCAGGATCGGATGAGGAGGTAGTTACAGGCAGCCCATTAGCTAATTACCCCATTAGCGAGTCATCATCGTCATTAGACTCTGAGAAAGAGGGATTCATGGATGCTCGCAGGCGCAGGTTTATGACGAGAAGGGAACAACTGCGCAAGTATCATAGACGACAAGGGAGGACACCTGTGGCTGGGGCAATTAGGCTAATGGGGCTGCTGATAAATTGCCAGCGTGGTTGAGAGCGTGCGTGAGATATTATCCGTTTGGTGAGAGAGAAGTGTGGTTTGCTTTTGGAACTGCTTCAGGATTTACAAGGACCTTTTTGGACAATTCACCGTTAAGTCCAGCTTGAGGACTCTTGAAGAGGACGTCTTCACAGCTGCCTTTTATCTGCTCTGTGTCTGTTTTTCCTTTTCACAGCATTCCAGGCTCGTGGTCTGTGAGAGAGCACATTGGCTGATTTAAAGTGCGTGTGTACAATATTTTTCTGTTGATAAACCGACTCTTTGTTTACTTTACAAGAGTGTGTGTGTTTGAATTTACACTTCGGACTTAATGGGGGCTCGTAGGTGGAGCCCGGCATCACAGTTAGAAGACATATTAGAGAACAAATTATTTTTACTAGGTATAGCTCGCGAATACTTTGATAAAGATCAATTGAATGTAACTTTCCCCATAACAGAGATTTGTACTGCCCCCACCCTCCTCGCCTCTCCACCTCTGCTGCCAGGCTTGGGCCAATTGGACCTTGCCCCTCTGACCAATAAATGTAATGTATGCTGTGACTGGACTGTATGATTGCATATTACACTAGGGGTTTTAGTTGTATTTTAAATGATTAGATTTGTGCTACATGCTTATGTTTGTAGCTATTCTGTGAGCCGCCCCCAGTCTTCGGAGAAGGGTGGCATACAAATATGATAAATAATAATAAAATAATAATGATAATAACAACAGCTGCGAGGACAGTGATTGTACGAAACTGGAAAAATGAAACCATACCCACGGAAGAAGACACTCTCGAAAAAATAATATCATGTGCGGAAATGGGCAGCCTAACTCAAAAAAATGAAAAATAGAGACGAGGAAGAATTGATTAACTGTCGGGATAAATTTTATAATTGGAAGGGAAAAAGGGAAAAAAGAAAAAAGAGAGCTAATAAGTAGCAGGAAAGTTGAAAAGTAAAGGTAGAGTTTGGGATATAAAAGGGATTTTTTTTTTAAAAAAAAGATATACCTGATTAAGATCATTGCTAGGATTTGGTGTATTATGTAAATGTGTAATGGGAAATAAACACAGTTAGAATTGTAATGCAGGTCACGTCACAATATGTCCAATTTTTTAATGTTTTGTTTGTCTGGTTGTATGTGTTTGTTTATAAATAAAATTTATTTTTATTTTTAAAAAGGAGAATGTCAACAACCAGAGATACAGATTGGTCAGGCATGTGTGACACATACAATCTGGATCCTGGGATTCCTCCCTCGGAATTAGAGAACCAGCCCCAAAGGACCACGAGGTGTGGGGCAGCCGGGCCGAGCCTTCAGCAGCAGTGAAAGGCTCCCAGCACGCAGAGCCACAGATTCTAACCTCCAGGGAGAAGCAAAGACATTCCTGCCCAAACCTTCAAGGGACCTTGAGCGCGGACGCACGGCCGAATGGAAGCCGTCACGCCACAAGAGCAATAGAATGTGGTCGCGAGAGCAATCATGGGCCTTCCCAGATATGCCCATGATTTGTGGCCTGCACTTGTTGCCGATCAGTTTCCGGACACAATCCAAAGTGTTGGTAATGAACTATAAAGCCCTACATGGCATCGGACCATAATACCTTCGGAACCACCTTCTGCCGCACGAATCGCAGCAGCCGATAAGGTCCCACAGAGTTTGGCCTTCTCCAGGTCCCATCGACTAAGCAATGTCGTCTGGCGGGACCCAGGGGAAGAGCCTTCTTTGTGGTGGCCCTGGCCCTCTGTAATCAACTCCCTCCGGAGATTTGAACTGCCTCCACCCTCCTCGCCTTTCGCAAGACTCTGAAGACCTATTTATGTCGTCAGGCATGGGGTATTTTTGGACTTCTTTCTACTGTTTTGTAATTTTTTTAATTGTTGTAAACCGTCCTGAGTCCTTCAGGGTTGGGTGGCATAGAAGTCAAATTAAATAAATAAATAAACTATCGTGGGCCAGAAGTCTGGAACTGGAAAAGGTGCAAAAAAGGGCAACAAGAATGGTCACGGGAATGGAGCCCCTCCCTTAGGATACCATGTTGCAAGGCCTCGGTCTCTTCAGCCTTTGAGGGAGGACTTGATCGAAGGGAATAAAATCCTGCATGGGATAGAAAAGGTGGATAGAAAAAAATATTTTCTCTATCCCACAATACCAGGCCCTCCCTAAAGCTCACAGGTGAGAAAGGGAGGACAAATCAAGGGAAGTATTTCTTCACCTAGAGGGTCCTTGGTTTTTCCAGAAGAGGTTGTGACAGCTGTCAGCCTGGAGAGCTTCAAGGCAGGATTAGACAGATTCATGGATGCCAAGCATATAGATGGTTATTGAAACGGATGTCCAAGTGCTGCCTCTTTGTTGGTGGAGGCAGGCAGGGTTTCCTCATGTCCCATCGGTTGGGGGTCCAGGGAAAGGGAGGGTCTTGCCTTCTCTTTCTGCTCAAGATCCCCATGGACAATTGGGGATCCCCAGTGGGACACAGAATGCTGGACTCGAGGGGCTTTGGCCCCATTCAGCAGGGCTCTTCTGATTTTCTATGTCTATGGGGTAGCCTAGATGCTAGCAGACCCCCCCCCCAAGACCGTTGAAACCATAGCTTGGTCAACTCTCCAAATGAAACTGACCACTCGCTTCCAACCAGCCGCACCACCAAGGGTGAGTCGGAATCAATTCTACTATGCCAGACAAAGAGGGCGCAAATCTACAAACGATTTTGCAACCTGCCTCAGGGAAATTTTACCCAGATGCAAATTCAAGGGTCGAGAGGACATGTTGACGGACAGGCTCATCCACAGAGTGAGAAGTGCAGCCCCCCAGAAAAAGCTGCTAGTAGACAGGACTCTGGGGAAATATCCTGTAGGAAACCACCAGCTGTCTTTGGCCCATAGCCCTGGTCGTTGGAGGCCGTGCTCGCTGGCACCCAAAAGAGGACCACGGTCCAACTCTTAGCAGCTCTGTGGGGCAGACCTTTCCATCACCCTCACTACACCACTCCAAAGAGATTCCACAACACTTTGGGGAAGGACAGATTTGGCATCTAGAGGGGTGCAGCATAAGTTTTTAGACAATACATTTCAGACATACGTTTCTTAGGGGTTGTTGTGATTCCGTCTGAGGCTCCTCAGGGAATGGCTGAACCTCTGCCGGCTCCCTGCTCAGAGGGGGAGGATGAGGAACAGGAGGAGGAGGAGGAGGCCCAGGCAGACGGGGAGGAGGAATATCAGGCCGAGGGAGAGGGAGAACAGCCTGAGTCCCCCGGGGTGGAGCTCTCCCCAGCAAGCAGCCTGGAGTCCTTGGATGAAAATGCACAAGCCATCATCGATCTCAGGCAGAGAAGAGCAGCACAACGAAGGGGACAATTAGCCAGGTATTTCCAGCCCTAAATAGGCAACACCTGGGTTTGGGTGTGGTTCTCCCCAGAAAGGCTGAAAAGGCAGACCCACCCTTCCTGTATTGTGGAGTATTATCTTTGGGAGTCCTGGGACCTGGCTGTGATCTTTGGCGTCTCTGATTCTGGCTTGTGGCCTTGAAGGCTGAAACCTTGGGGGGAAAGGCGTGGGTCTTATTCTCTACAGTGGTGTGTGTGCCAGCAAGAAGTCTGCTGTATTGTCTGGCCATCAGGACTCTACTGTGAAGTCTCATAGCCTGTCTGTTGGGAAGAACAGGTTTTTCTCTGTGTTTGTTTTTCCAACTATAAAGTGCCTTTGCTTTCACCAGCGTGTCTGGCTGCTTTTTTCAGTTGGTGTTGAAGTCTGGGGGCACCCAGACAGAACAGGGGTGCATAAGTTTTTAGATCAAAAAATAGACCAAGATCTGCGATACCTGTTTATCCAGTTAATAAAAGGAGCTAGAATTTATTTTTCCCAATCCCTGGAAGAAAGAAACCTCCCCCACCAACACACAGATTATAAATAAAATACTGGAAATGGCAGAAATGAACAGGTTAACCCTGAGAATAAAAGAGAAAGAAGACACAGGCTACTTACAAAGTATGGGATAAATGGTGTATTTGGATGGAGAAAGAAGAAGAAAAATGAAACAACCATGTTGCATAGAAGGGACTTTAAGGAGAATTCATAGGAACAGGAAAATTGGTATAGATAAAAACACTTAGCATACAAAGGTGGGAGATAGCAAATGTGTTAATTAATTATATTTTACTCAATAGCAACAATTAAATATTAAGGAGTGGAAGTCATTGTCTGAGAAGGTCTTTGCCATTCCTAGGATCCCTGACCTGGAGATTGTTGGGTGTGAGTCTCTCCTTGAAGTTGGACTCAGGGGTTCTGTAGGGGCCATTGCTGCCTCCCTGCCTCCCAGCTGCCTTGCAACCCCCCTGCCGGTACTGCTAGAGGTGGTAGCCGGATTGACGGCAGAGTTCCCCAGGTTTATGGTGCTGGAGGACTTCAATTTGCTGCCCCTTGGAGAATCCTCGAATGAGGCTCCGGAGTTCATGGCTTCCATGGCAACCATGGACCTGACCCCAAATAGTTCAGGGTCCGACTCCTGGGAGGGGGGGAACACACACCTGACCTGGCAGAGGAGGTATGGTCTGGGATTAAAGCAGAGTTGTTTCTCCCTTGTTGTGGTCAGATCCTTTCCTGCTGAGGTTAGACATGAAGACACCACTCTTCAGTCTGAGATGATGGAGAAGAGGATGAATTCAGCCCATGAAACTCTTCTGCAGGGACTGATGGGACAATGGGACGAGGTAAGAGGATATGTGCTTAGTAGAATTCGAGACCAAAGTATAAAGAACAAATCAGAATCATGTTGCAATATGTAAATAAATATATTTGCTCTTAAGTTAAAATGGCATATAGAAAATATGCCCCCATCTTGATGGAAGGGTATGAATGTTGTTTGGTGGTGGGTACTTGGAGCATTGAGCACATTGTTATGTGTTGTGTGAATGTGAAGGGTGGGATGGAGTGGAAGTCATTGCCTGAAAAAGTCTTTGTCCTCATAGGATCCCTGACCTGGAGATTGTTGGGTGTGAGTCACTCCCTCTTGAAGTTGGACTCAGGGGTTTTGTTGGGCCCAGCGTTGTTGCCTCTCGGCATGGGAGCTTATCAGTTTGAAGAGAGAGAGAGAGACAACGTCTGGATTGTACAAAGACTCTTTGACCTGTTTCAGGATTTTACAGGACACTTGGACTAATTCACAGTTAAGTTTAAGCGTGAGGACTCTTGAAGTGGGGTGGCTGTGACGTCTTCACAGCTGCTTTTTATCTGCTTTGCTTTTGTTTTATGTTTTTCACAGCATTCAAGGCTTGTGGTGTGTGGGAGAGCACTTTGGATGATTAAAAGTGTCCTTTGGATAATATTTTCCCTTTGATAAACCAACTATATTAAAGGGTTAAATAAGGTCCAGGAGGGAAGTGTTTTTAATAGGAAAGTGAACACAAGAACAAGGGGACACAATCTGAGGTTAGTTGGGGGAAAGATCAAAAGCAACATGAGAAAATATTATTTTACTGAAAGAGTAGTAGATCCTTGGAACAAACTTCCAGCAGACGTGGTAGATAAATCCACAGTAACTGAATTTAAACATGCCTGGGATAAACATATATCCATCCTAAGATAAAATACAGAAAATAGTATAAGGGCAGACTAGATGGACCATGGGGTCTTTTTCTGCCGTCAGACTTCTATGTTTCTATGTTTCTAACTTTGTTTACTTTACAAATGTGTATGTTTGAATTTCTCCTTTGGACTTAATTGGGGGCTTGTAACGTGAAGCCCGGCATAATAATTGCTAACAATGGTCAGGAGGATGGAGCTGGCCTGGCCTCTAGAATTAAGAACTGCCTAGACCAGAAGGCCCAGGGTCCCCTTCTCAGAGATGTGCCCAGATGGGTTTTAAGTACTGCATCAGCCGCGACCCCAGGGAAGGGCGGGGTGGAGTGGAAGTCATTGTCTGAGAAGGTCTTTGCCATTCCTAAGATCCCTGACCTGGAGATTGTTGGGTGTGAGTCTCTCCTCTTGAAGTTGGACTCAGGGGTTCTGTAGGGGCCGTTGCTGCCTCCCTGCCTCCCAGCTGCCTTGCAACCCCTCTGCCGGTACTGCTAGAGGTGGTAGCCGGATTGACGGCAGAGTTCCCCAGGCTTATGGTGCTGGGGGACTTCAATTTGCTACCCCTTGGCGAATCCTCGAATGAGGCTCCGGAGTTCATGGCTTCCATGGCAACCATGGACCTGACCCCAAATAGTTCAGGGTCCGACTCCTGGGAGGAGGGGAACACACACTTGACCAGGCAGAGGAGATATGGTCTGGGATTAAAGCAGAGTTGTTTCTCCCTTGTTGTGGTCAGATCCTTTCCTGCTGAGGTTAGACATGAAGACACCACTCTTCAGTCTGAAACATCACCAAGATTCTATCAATCTTAGGTGGGAAAAGATATATAGATATATATATATATTAGTACTCTGATGAAGTCAATAGGGATTGACAAAAGCTCAGTAGTTTTTAGAAGTTTTAAAATAAATTTCAAAATACCAGATGTGCACAAGTGGATAGATTGACATTAAAGATAAAGGAAAAAGGAAAATACAGAACATTTTCAAACATGGCCCTTGTTTTATCAATGGTTGGATAAGGGGTAGAAAATAGGCACTGGAAAAGTACTATCATGTAAGCAAAATGTTCCAGACAATACAGACACAAATAAATGTTTGCTTTGTGAACAGGGGAAAGAGAAAATGTATAGACAGTTTAAAAATGAATAAAGAATGGGTGAGCGGTCACAGCTTGACCATCCCCTCCACGGCCTGGAGTCAGTTTGGTTTGCAGTTTGGAATTTGTCTCATTCTTCCTTGTTCCTGAAATCTGTTCTTTGTGGCCCTTCCTTTGGAGAAGTGTCATATAGCTTGCAAAACCATATTAGTAAGACGTTCATCGTTTCTTCTTTTCCAGTGAAATTGAAAAACCAGCTAGTTCAGAGTTCGGACTTCCTCAGCATTAAAACCCACCTCCTTCGATTGCTATCAAAAATGAAGGCCACTCCTGATAGGTTTGCCTTCAATGGGTCACTACTAGTTCCCCCCAGTGGTGGTGACATGTTGTCCCTTAAGCGGCAGGTCCTGAAGCATATAAATCCAATAAATAAATAATAATAAACAAATGACCAATGTCTCACTAGCAAGATAGCCAAACGCCAAGTTAAGCCCATGGTCACCTTGCACTATCCGACCCATGAGGTCCTAAAGCCTTCCAGGTAGGTCCTTCGTATTGTCTCCTGGGATTTGTACGTTAGCTGAGCTGTTTACAATCTATTGATTAAAGGTCCTTGGCTGCTGATTGGTTCCTCTCTGCCAGGGCGCTTTATTTAAACTCTGGGCCTCCGGTGGAGATTTTGCGGAAGTTGCTCCCTTGTATCTCATGACAGGGCCTCTTTGGTATTGGGACTGAACTCTCAGCTTCAAGACAGCAGATGCTTGAGTCAATGCACCGTCCGGGCACCTAGAAAGGATGCCAAAGGGTGCTTTCAGGAATTTGGAGACCTGGTTAAAATCTGGAGGTTTTCCTGGACTCACAACTCCAGCTCAAGGAGCAGGTGGCACCTGTGGCCTTACACACTTTGGGGTTGTGCACTAGATTTGGGCAGCCAGTCCAGCCCCAGTTCCATAATTTCGAGAGGAAGGGATAGAGCAGCAGGAAGCCAAGACCGGTCCTGAAAAATTTAATGTTTCCATTTCTTGGGGGGCCGTGAAAAACTGAAAGTGTCTCAGCTATAAATTAGGGGGTGATATTAATTATACCTTTTAAAAGATGAGCTCGGTTTAAGGAAGGGAAGATAGGTGCTAGCAAAACTGTTAATCCTAGCTTAATTTCCAACAAAAGAGGTCTTCATTATCCCCGTGCTTTGCTTATAGCATAGAGGAACGGCCGATGGCCTCGCTTTGGGTCAACTACTCCTGCCTGCCTGCCTATTGGCAAGTGGTCACTTCAGAGAATTGACTTACAACAGGGGGAGGGAAAAGTTGCTTGAAAGGGCCATTTTCTTTGCTGTAATGTTGACTTATCGAATAATAAAAGTAGAACTACCCCCCCCCCCCCAGAGTTGGTGAACCTTTGCAAAATACATAGTTTGCAAGGTGTTAGATGAAGCCAGGGAAGCATTATAAGAAACACACTGGTAAAAAATGCAATCTCCCAAAGAAATATTTGAAAGGAGGCATGAAGTGTTGTGTTGTCCACCAAAACTATCAAAGTTTTAAGTGCCGGTAGTTTTACTTACTTATCTGTAAAAACAATAAAGGCAGGATACAAATAACTCCAGGCAGTGAACGTATCCAACATGGGTTTAAAAAAAACCATGGTTTTGGAGTGGGTCTCACTGTTAGGACCATTTTTTAGAAACCATACACTCTTTGCTTTCATAGAACACCCCAAAATAACAATAACCCAATTGGTTATAGCCTGCAGAACTGCATCCTGCATCCAGTCAACGAAGCAGTGGAAGTGATGTGCCAGTGCCTGGAGGCTGTTGGGGCCTGGATGGGTGTCAACAGACTCAAACTCAACCCGGATAAGACGGAGTGGCTGTGGGTCTTGCCTCCCAAGGACAATCCCATCTGTCCGTCCATTACCCTGGGGGGAGAATCATTGACCCCCTCAGAGAGGGTCCGCAACTTGGGCGTCCTCCTCGATCCACAGCTCACATTAGAGAACCATCTTTCAGCTGTGGCGAGGGGGGCGTTTGCCCAGGTTCGCCTGGTGCATCAGTTGCGACCCTATCTGTCACTGCTCAGTCACTCATGCCCTCATCACCTCGAGGCTCGACTACTGTAATGCTCTCTACATGGGGCTGCCTTTGAAAAGTGTTCAGAAACTTCAGACCGTGCAGAATGCAGCTGCGAGAGCAGTCATGGGCTTACCTAGGTATGCCCATGTTTCACCATCACTCCGCAGTCTGCATTGGTTGCCGATCAATTTCCTGTCACAATTCAAAGTGTTGGTTATGACGTTTAAAGCCCTTCATGGCACTGGACCAGAATATCTCCGAGACCACCTTCTGCCGCACGAATCCCAGCAACCGATTAGGTCCCACAGAGTGGGCCTCCTCCGGGTCCCGTCAACTAAACAATGTCGGTTGGTGGGCCCCAGGGGAAGAGCCTTCTCTGTGGCAGCCCCGACTCTCTGGAACCAACTCCCCCCAGAGATTAGAACTGCCCCTACTCTCCCTGCCTTCTGTAAACTCCTTAAAACCCACCTTTGCCGTCAGGCATGGGGAAACTGAAACACCTCCCCCAGGCATGTACAATTTATGCATGGTATGTTTGTGTGTGTGTTTGTTAGTAAATGGGGTTCTTTTTAAATATTTTAAATTTATTTGGATTTGTCATGAATTGCTGTATCTTGCTGTGAGCCGCCCCGAGTCTGCGGAGAGGGGCGGCATACAAATCTAAATAATAAATAAATAAAATAAATAAATCCTGCAAGTTTAGCCAAGCTCCTTTGGCAGGGCCTTTCCACTGTTGGGTTTCTTCTCTTCACAATGACATAGAACGTCCTGCTAATATGGTTTTGCAAGCTATGAAATGTTATCGGGTCTTTGGTGATATGCGTTGGTCTCTCTTGGAGAAGGATTTGAATGGCAACACATTGGCGAGGTTTGTCTTACGTAGATTTTGATAGAGAAAAGCAGGAGCGCATCCCCAAACCACCTGCACTTTATTACAAGCAAATCATTCAGAAGGAGGAGGGGTCCTCTGTCGAAGAATCAACCCAGACTTTGCGAGGCCAATTTTTTTGGGGGGGTGTGGGTGTCTTATGTGGGGATACAAATAACTCAAGGCAGTGAACATATCCAACATGGGTTTAAAAAAAGCATGGTTTTGGAGTGGGTCTTATAAACCATACACTCTTTGCTTTCATAGAACACAAAAAAATGGTTCCTATATAAAAATATAAGACACTTTTGCATGTGGGTGTGGTTGCAGTGGTTGCAATGGTAATAGTGGTTGACTAGTTGTAGTGTGGCTTGTGCATAGTAAGGTAGAGTATAAGTAATAGTGTAAATAGAGAAGTAATCTTTGCTACGAAGAAGTCAATATATTTTCTCAAGAACTCCTGCTACAGTGTCTTCATTTGAAGACTTCAGCTCCTTATGTCTTGGTCTGTGGGTGGCTGGCTGGGTTGGGTGACTGGCCAAAGGACAACTGATGCAACTAATTGTCCGGACAAGTGTGAGTGTCTCTCCTCTTGAAGTTGGACTCAGGGGTTCTGTTGGGCTTGTGGTTAACGTACCTGCCTCCCAGCTGCGTTGCAACCCCCCTGCCTGTGCTGCTAGAGGCGGTAGCCAGGTTGGCCATAGAGTCCCCCAGGTTTATGGTGCTGGGGGGCTTCGATTTGCTGCCACTTGGCGAATCCTCGAATGCAGCTCAGGAGTTCATGGCTTCCATGGCAACCATGGACCTGACCCCAAGTAGTCAAAACACACACTTGACCTGGTGTTGGGTCAGAGGAGATATGGTCTGGAATTAAGGCAAAGAGTTGTTTCTCCCTTGTTGTGGTCAGACCATTTCCTGCCCAGATCGGACATCAAGGCACCACTCCTCCATTGCAAGGACCATTTCCTGCCCAGATCGGACATCAAGGCACCACTCCTCCATTGCAAGGACCATTTCCTGCCCAGATCGGACATCAAGGTACCGCTCCTCCATTGCAAGGACCATTTCCTGCCCAGATCGGACATTAAGGCACCATTCCTCCATTGCAAGGACCATTTCCTGCCCAGATCGGACATCAAGGTACCGCTCCTCCATTGCAAGGACCATTTCCTGCCCAGATCGGACATCAAGGCACCACTCCTCCATTGCAAGGACCATTTCCTGCCCAGATCGGACATTAAGGCACCATTCCTCCATTGCAAGGACCATTTCCTGCCCAGATCGGACATCAAGGCACCACTCCTCCATTGCAAGGACCATTTCCTGCCCAGATCGGACATCAAGGCACCGCTCCTCCATTGCAAGGACCATTTCCTGCCCAGATCGGACATCAAGGTACCGCTCCTCCATTGCAAGTTCCATTTCCTGCCCAGATCGGACATCAAGGTACCGCTCCTCCAGTGCAAGGACCATTTCCTGCCCAGATCGGACATCAAGGCACCACTCCTCCATTGCAAGGACCATTTCCTGCCCAGATCGGACATCAAGGCACCACTCCTCCATTGCAAGGACCATTTCCTGCCCAGATCGGACATCAAGGCACCACTCCTCCATTGCAAGGACCATTTCCTGCCCAGATCGGACATCAAGGCACCACTCCTCCATTGCAAGGACCATTTCCTGCCCAGATCGGACATCAAGGCACCGCTCCTCCACCAATTAAGTGGTTCCACCCCAGATGCCTAATGGGCTCTGAAGTTATTTTGAGGTATCTTTGAGAGTCTGTATTATTCTAGCTGTGTGCGGTTTGTAATCTATTGTTAATATTGTTGTATATTTGTAAATAATAATATTGTTAATACTAAGTCTGAGTCTTTAACTGGCCAGCCCTCGTTATCTGCACCACTGCACCAACTCTGCTGGTCGTATGTCGAAGGTTCCACACAGGGCTGCACCGAGAGATACGAACAAAAACGTTCACATTATTCCACACTCCCTGCATCCCTATTTCGGGGGACTCATTCTAGCCCCTGCGAGGGAGAGCAGAGGAGTTTGTGCAGCTGGTATTGGATAAAGTCACTCCGATTTGGATGGCAATTCCCACTGAGATGACAGTCCTATTGTGTGGGCTGAATTTGAGCCTGTGACTCCTGGAGAAGTGGACAACCCCGTCTCCAGAAACCCCTGCAACTCCCTATGATCAAGAAGCCTGCGCTAGATTCAGCTGAGTTCAAGAACTTGGGGAAATACCCAACTCTCTTGTCCACAATCCGCCCGAGCCCCCAATGAGTGCCTGGAATAGGGCGGCATCTGGGGCACTGGGCCTTTGTGAACTCTGCATGGATCCAGATCCTGGTTTACTGCGGAGCTCCGGGAGATGGACCACCAAAAGAGACGTCTACAATGAGGCTGGAGGGCCAGTAGTTCTGGGTCTGACCGGATGCTTTTAAGAGCCTTTATTAGGACTTATTTAGTGGCGATACAGGCGGCAAAATGTTCACATTTCCCCACATTTCCTGCATCCCTACTTAGGGGGACTCATCATCCCCTCCTTAATGTAGGGGGGACAGAGGAACCCCTGCAAGGGAGATCTGAGGAGTTTGTGCAGCTTGTATTGGATAAAGTCGCTCAGATTCGGATGGACCTGGACTCTGATTGGGCAATTCCAACCGAGGTGACAGGGGGACGTCTTAGTCCTATTATATGGGATGAATTTGAGCCTGTGACCAGGGCCGCCGACAGGCCGGTACTACTGGTACTGGTGTCAGGGGCCCGGCCAAACTGAAAAGAAGAAGCCTTCCCTGGATCCAGCAGGGACCACTAAGGGAGCTGGGACTGGGAGGCACCTGGCTGCGGCAGCTTTCCTCCTGTCTCTCTGGTCAATCATTGTTGGTGTCGGCAAGAGAACAGAGGTCAACCCCTGGAATCAGGGCTGCTATCAGGAATTTTGGGGCCCCATACAGCCTAAGTGTCTGGGGCCCCCCACCATTTTAAAACTACAATGAAATTCTAGTAAAATATTAACAATTCAAAGCAAAAAAAGCTTAATATTTTCATGAAAAATGGACCACTGTAGTACCGCAAAGAACTATCCTAAACACATTATCCAAGTTGTGCATTTGACACCCATGCTGTGTTGTAAAGACCATCAAGTTTAATTATAATTTCTCTACCAGGAAAACCGCCTGGGTGACCTATTAGCAAGCTACTACCTCTTTGCCTTGGAATTCACAACACTGCATCCTTTCTTCTCAAGGTTGTTGCTTGTGGACAAAGTTGCTCAGATTCAGATGGACCTGAACTCCCAATTGGGCAGTTTTGACTGAGATGACAGGGCAAGTCTTAGTCCTATTGTGTGGCAAGAGTCTGAACCTATGACACCTGAGGAAGTGGCAAGGCCATAGGAGCGATGAGCTCGTCCACTTGCTTACTGGACTCGTGTCTCTCCTGGCTGGTTTCGGACAGTAGGGAGGTGACACCAGGCTGCACCAGTTAAACTGGAAGAATTTTTTTTTAAAAGAATGAGACCAGTCAGTTAGGAAATTCTTATGGAAAAGGAAGAAACCTAGAATAAAATATAAACTAATGGTTTTCTTAACTGGAAAATAATTACCAAGCTGCTAACTTGACCTGGCTGAAAGAATGGGCACAACTAATGAATAAAAGACTATTAACTATAGAAGGGCACGATCTTCAATTTGGGTGGCATAAATATCTATGGAGCGAGGAAAACAAAACACAAATATTGTAGCAACAATTATATCAGGGGGATCTTAATTAAAAATGGGTTAGTCATCAGGAAACAATTTTATATCCAAACACCAACATGAATATCACCTCTAGAAGTCGTGATCCACCCCAATTTATTAACTTCAAACGATAGAATTACGTACAAAAAACATCCCCCTGGACATGTTTAAATTGTGTATGGTATGCTTGTGAGTGTGTATGTACTATATAGGGTTTCTTTTTAAATCTTGAATGTTTTAAATGTTTTAAATGTATTCAGATTATTTATGATTTGTTTTTCTCTGCTGTGAGCCGCCCCAAGTCCTCGGAGAGGGGCGGCATACAAATCTAAATAATAAATAAATAATAAATAAATAAATAAATTAAATTATCGAAATGAACATAAAACAAGGAAGGAACTGGCAACAGAGGGGATAAATGTTGATTGGTGGTCATACCTTCCATTAAAAAATAAATTTAGGGTGGGTTCAACAAAATTTGGTTTTCAATTAAATAATCAAGAATTGGATAAAATATTAATAGGCCCAGAGGAAAAAAACAATATAGAGATTATACAATTGTATATTAATGAAATATTATTAACAATTAAAAGCAAAAAAAGCTTAATACTTTCATGAAAAATGGACCACTGTAGTACCGCAAAGAACTATCCTAAACACATTATCCAAGTTGTGCATTTGACACCCATGCTGTGTTGTAAAGACCGTCAGACTTCTATGTTTCTATGTTTCAAGTTTAATTATAATTTCTCTACCAGGAAAACCACCTGGGTGATCTATTAGCAAGCTACTACCTCTTTGCCTTGGAATTCACAACACTGCATCCTTTCTTCTCAAGGTTGTTGCTATTAGAATTCAGGCACCAAAAGATAATTTGTTTCTTAAAAGTTGCTATGGAAAAAAGATTGATGCAACAATCCCTAAACAGCCCTGGATTCCCTGACTTTGTTAGCAAACTTTGTATTTGTAACCCAAAAAGGGCATTTGCAATTACTTGGGGAAAAAATATACTCAAATTTATATTATTATTGTTGTTCAGATAATGGTGGAAGGAAGGAAGGATGGATTACAGGCTTTAAAATAATTTTTATAATTATTTTATAAAATAATTATAAAAATTATAAGTTGGAGGCGGATCCTCCCCGGGATCCTCCTCCAACTTATATAAAATGTTTTATGGGTGGCACCCCTCTCCTGCAAGCCTGGCAAGAATTTGTCCAGAAGCTGTTCTCTGCGCTGGCGCCTTGGGGGTCACGCAAAGCCCTGAACTGGATCGGCATTATGGCAACAGGGATATTTACGAGCGGGATCAAGCTAAAGACAAGGACGACCTCCATAAAATACTACATCGCAAACTACGTGCAGGAAGATTTCGAAGCTGACCACATCGACAAAGTCAACTTCGAAGTTTATTTTGGATTCAAGCTTGTCAGTACTCTGTATGTATTTATATTGGGTTACAATACATATAAGCTAAGAATGTATGTTTATATAATATACCTTTAAGTGATGGACCATAGTTGGCCACAAGAGGGAGCCAAAGGAGTTCCTGTTTTGGGGGGAGTTTTTTTACTGACAGTTACTGTATGTCTAGAGCTGTGTGCGGAAGTTAACTGGTTTGTATTGGATATTGGGATTGGGATTAGAAATGCAAATAGATTACCTTCTTGCTTTATATAATATATATATAGTTTGTACTGGTTTCTGTGTCTGTCCATCGCTGTTACCACTCACACCCAACACTTTTTCTTGAATTGTTTTGTGGATATACGTTTCCCTAAACAGGCTATCAAGGTTAAGACTTGGATTCCTTTCCTCCCTCCTTCCACCTCAAAGCCTCTGCCCACTTCTACAACCAGTTGTTGTGCAGCAACTGTTTCTCCCTTGATCCTACAAGGAAATGTGGACCCCAAAAGTAAATGGCCTGTGAGAATTATCTATAGAATCTAGGCATCTAAGGCCTAGATAGATACAGTACTAAACTTCCGACCTTTTGGACAGCGGACCTTGCCAGAAAAGCAAAAAGTACAAAAACATGTTTACATCCTGTATCAGAGATGAAGAAATCCTATTTTTTAGGCCAAGAAACATTCATAAAGGCAGGACAACAACTTGATGGATTAATCTAGAGAGTTCCGAAGAACTATGATGAAATTGGATGCAAGACAACCCCCTATATGGACAGGAAGAAGGGGGTATAAACCAGACATGAAAATTCTATATAAGATGATTCTTGAAGTTAGGTACTTGACCTTTTGAGGTTCACGGGTATTTTCCCCGTGACTTCTTTTGGTCCCTGTATGATACTGTATGATCATGCTGGAATCTTTGAAATCTTTATGTTATGTTTGATATATATATATATATAAAGTTTTTTAACTTTTATTCTCTTGGTCTGGGGAATTTTTCTTACATGGCCCCAACTTGACACTCAATATTCCTTGGGTGCTGCCTTTTGGCTACTCTCCTAAGTCTCTCCTAAGCGTTTTTGCTTCTCAGAAGGAAAAGAGAAGGGGATAAGATTGGTCAAAATACTTCCAGCATGTTGGGGTTTCTGTGGAAACTGAACCTAAGAACATTCTGAGCCAGACATAGACTTTCTCCGTTTATCAATGAGGAGCAGAAAAATTAGCAGAAATACTCTTGTTATTGTTCATCAAGGTGCTTAGGATCGGATTTCCAAAATAGGGATTGAGAGACAAGAGCCCCACTTAGGGTCTTTCCAAGGGTCCACTCTACATTCCTCTTACTCCAGAGGAAATGGTGCCCAGTCAACTAGCCTGTATACAAATTCACTGCAAAGGAAGCTATTTAATCTACTGGACAACTCATCCTCCAAAAACGTGATCATGAACTTATTAAAAAGTGTGCACGATGGTTTTTTTAGAATGGTTTAGGAAGGGAATGTGTGGTGGGTGGACAATGTTTGGGGGGATTATGTGTGTAGGCATCACGTGAATTCTATGGTCTGGGTATTCTGTGTATATATAATGATTATAAAGTATTTCTTTATTATTTTAATGAACATTCAACCCATGTTTTCTGCTGGGTATATTGGGATAACTATGTAGTTCAGTTTGAAAGGACAAGATTCCAAAAAAAGATTTTTTTAAAGCCTCTGCTGAAGACGGGGAATATCCAGCAACCATTGGAAAATACTTCGGTTTCCAAAGCTGCAAAGGCTTTTCCAGTTCATCTCTCTCCCTCCCCACATGTTCACTTTGGAAAAACAGCAGCAGCAGCAGCAGCAGCTTAGAGGGTTCCTTCAGCAGCCCAACATGTCCGCCTTAGACATTTCCACCACTGGATTTGTGGCCCATGAGGTGAAGAACGGAAGTCGGTACGAATCGGGTCAGGACATTCAACTCATGAAAAATTCTAGTTACCTAATTTCGCCCCATTTGCTCCGCAGTGGTGCCTTGGGGGTTAGGCAAAGCCCTGACAGACTTGATCAATCGGCATTATGGCCCTATGGATATGTATGTCACCACGAGCAGGATCTAGCATCAGGCTAAAGACAAGGACCACCTCCATCAAATACTACATCAAAAACTACATGCAGGGAACTAGAGGAAGAAACTGACACAAACGGAGGTGCAATTAGAAACATAGAAACATAGAAGTCTGACGGCAGAAAAAGACCCCATGGTCCATCTAGTCTGCCCTTATACTATTTTCTGTATTTTATCTTAGGGTGGATCTATGTTTATCCCAGGCATGTTTAAATTCAGTTACTGTGGATTTATCTACCACGTCTGCTGGAAGTTTGTTCCAAGGATCTACTACACTTTCAGTCAAATAATATTTTCTCATGTTGCTTTTGATCTTTTCACCAACTAACTTCAGAGTGTGTCCCCTTGTTCTTGGGTTCACTTTCCTATTAAAAACACTTCCCCTCCTGGACCTTATTTAACCTTTTAACATATTTAAATGTTTCGATCCTGTCCCCCCTTTTCCTTCTGTCCTCCAGACTATACAGATGGAGTTCATTAGGTCTTTCCTGATCAGTTTTATGCTTGAGACCTTCCACCATTCTTGTAGCCCGTCTTTGGACCCCTTCAATTTTGTCAATATCCCCCATTGACACCATCTAACTAAGTTACAATTCCGGCATTGGGGTTAAAGCCTTCAGTGACCCAAGAAATTAATCTCTGTTCTGGCATTAAGGAAACAGCTTAGTTCCCACAACAAAGACAGACCCCCACTAGTGTGTAAACCACAAACATTCTTCTTTCCACTCCCTCCCTAGGAATAAACTTTTCCAAAAGCTTGAAGTCAACAGAATATGCTCAAAAAAGGGACTTTAGACCTACCATTTTTTGCAGCAAGATGGAGCTGTTAGAAAGGACATACGGGTATCTTAAAAGATAAAAGCAGAATATTTACATAGGGAAAACCCCCCATTAACTCTTCAGTTGATCTTTTATTACTCCTGCAAACTTCAAGTAGGAGTATTACTCCTACTTCAAACTTAAGTGGTTAACCTCCTTTCTCTTCCCTGGCCCCAGATTTCACCATGTAGAAAAATAGCTACTTTTTCTATTTTGCTTCTTCACAGTAAGGTAAAAAAAATGGGGGGGGGGGGGTTAAAAAAGTATTACAGGCATAATATATAATGCAGGTAAAAAATTACAACCTTCTGGGTGAAGGCATTTATTTCCCAGCTGGGAGAGTTTCAAGGCTCTTCCACCAACTAGCCCAGAGGAACCAATTTTGCATGACTGTCAATAATGGATTAACCCACTAAGAGGGGAAACTGAAAACAAGCAGATTTAGAAGAACCCAGGCAGAGAAATTGGCTGGATCACAGGAGAAATAAGGTCTAGACATAGAATTGCAGCTACTAGGATATGTATGGCCCAAAATTGAAGAACAAATGCCAACAGAATCAGTATTTTAAATATATATATGATTGTGCAGAATTGGATAAAATGACACATAGAAAAATGACACACAAAGAAAAGGAAACAAAATAAAGCTATATAAAGGGGTATTATGTTAAATAGTTATAAAAACATAATGTGACTATTGTAGGAGTTATGAATACGATAGAAAGACTTTACATTAAGCCAAATGGAAACCGTTGGTATTGAGCGTAGTAAAATAAATAACACAAAGGATAAATGGATTAGCTGTTAAGATAGACAGCAAGGGAGGAGGGTGTATTTGTATGTTTTAATGTGTTTTTCATTTTCTTTCTTTCTTTCTTTCTTTCCAAGGTGTTTGTTTTAAGGCAGATGTACAATACAAGACTAGTTTATAGAAATATGAAGTGCATAGAACAGCATGTGTAGTCTTTTTAACTGTATATAAATTCAATAAACATTTTTGATATTTTTTTAAAAGATGGAAAAGAAAAGAAACATCAGTACAGTATAGAAGGAGAGAGATTTTCTTGCTGGGGAAAAAAACCCCATTTTGAACAATTAAGAATCTTACCGGGCTAAAGAACCCCAAACTCTGTTGAGCATTCAACATAAGGCAAGGGTTTTTTTTTGCAACGTATTCAATAAAGATTTCTTCAGCTGTTGCGTGCCTTTTTGCAGAGTTTTTAATTGTTTTAGCCAAACCAAGGTCACTGCAGCTGTAGAAATTAAAACACTTTTTGGCACAAAGATTTTAAAGAGGCAACGGCCATTTGCCCAGTGTTTGGAGGCAATCTGTCTATTAGCCAGAAGACAAATCCTGGCTAGGATTACAGAGTTTTGCAGGAATCAGCCTTCTTATAAGGTTGGGCTGGGGGGAAAAAACTAGCCACCTTCAGCTGACCTAAATTCTTAGCCTTTTTTTCCTGCTCCCAGAGTTTTCAAACTGACAAAAGCATCTAACCAAGGTTATTTTGCTTCTATTGATTTTTTAAAACAAAGCTTTAGCTGAAAAACTACACCAACTTTAGTAAAGAATTACACTTCATTATTCCAACTGTCAAGAAACTGCCAATATTTTCAGGTGAGTGGTATTTATAGAATTGCATGTTTTTCAGAGCAGCCTGTACAATGTGTATCCTACTCTTGTGTAAATGCCGGACTTGCTAAGAGGAACTCCGTCTTTTGTCTTTCTTTCCTACAGTTGTTGTCCCCAAAGGTGGTTTTTTCAAGAGGCTCCTGGGTTTTCTCATTTTTCTTGTTTTTATTTTGAAGGCATTTCACATTTTTCTTCCATACCTGCCTTGACTAAAATAAAAAGAAAGCCAACGGAGTGATTTTAGGTTGGTCACTCAGTTATTTGATGGGAAAATACAAGGAAGGAATATGATGTATGTTCACTGCCTCCAGTTACTTGGGAAGTAAAAAAGCTGGAATAAAATTCCAACAGAATTTCGAAAGTCTACAGTGGTGGTCTGTTAACATCACAAAACCACCCTAATTTTGAGATTTGAAAGAAACATTTGAAAGAGAGCTAGTCACTGCACTAAAGAATAAATTATCTTGAAAACAGAGCTCATGTTGCTGGCTACTCAGAGACCTCTGAGTAATGTACTACTTAGTTACTATGTCCCTTTCCAGTCCTTTCCCACTGTAGAAGCCAAGGCATGAAATCACCCACTTTGCAAACCATTTTTTTTTTTAAAAAAAAATCCCCCTTCTGGTCTTTTGTGCTTAAGGGGAAAAAATGGAAACTGCAGAGATTCTGAGTTTTGCAAGCCAGAGAGGTTGGTTGTAGAAATAAGCTAGGATTCTTTTTCAGAAGCAAAAAAACAGCTGAGGCTGAATGTTATTTCCTTATTCCGCTGCACTAAAAAAAAAAAGACTCGAGTTTCAAAGCTCCCCCCCCCCCCCTTTTCAATCCAGTATTTTTCCTCCCCGGCTTCCCCCGGTCTTCTTGGCATTTTCAAACTTAGATAAATATATTTTTTAAAATCAGCAACTGAAAAAAAAATCCCCGCTGTCTTTGTAAGGCAAAAAACCTCGGCAAACTCTTCAGCCAGAACTCTTCCTTCCCCACCGCTCGGCGCCAAAGTAATGCGACCCACGCTTCTCCTTGCTGGCTATTTCAAAGCTGACCACGCCTTTCTCCGCCCCGCCCCCTGCCTTTCAGCCAATCCCATCCAGAGGTTCCTTACCCGCGCAGCCGCCGCCCACCCGCCCAGCTGCAGCTGCTAACAGCAGGCAATGGGGAAGCCTAACGTCGGGGTTTCTGCGCATGCGTGTTCCACTTTCTTTCAAGTTTCATCCCTCTTTCTTTCTCGCTTTCTTTTCTTCTCCTTTCCTCCCTCCATCCGTGCAAGCTCCTCCAGGTTCTTGGTCTGCCCTGCTTTGCCCTGAGGTCCCTGGACGTGCCAGCTGGCTTATTATAATAACAGCAGTGTTGGAAGGGACCTTGGAGGTCATCTAGTCCAACCCCCTGCTTAGGCAGGAAACCCTACACTACTTCAAATGATTAGCCAACATCTTTTAAAAACTCCCAGTGTTGGAGCATTCACCACTTCTGTTCCACGGATGCTATGGTCAATTTAGGAGGCAACCATATCAAGTTACAGCCCAAAGTTTTAGGGGACTTTGAAAGAGGAGGGAGGAGAGGGCGGGGGGGGGTGGGGGCTTCCTCGGATGCTTAGAACTGGGCTCGGAAGGTTTGCAGAAACAGAGGCCAGGACTCTGCAAACTTGGCCACTTTCAGACTTGCTGTGCTATGCTAAACTATGCTATGATATGTTAAGCTATGCTATGCTTTGCTAAGTGATGCCATGTGGTGTGGTTCTTTGCTATGCTATGCTATGCTATGCTAAGCTAAGATATGCTAAGGCATGCTAAACTATGCTGAGTTATGCTTTGCTATGCTACACTAAACTATTCTATGCCATGCTAAGCTTTGCTATGCTATGCTATGCTAAGCTAAACTATGAGAAGGAATGCTAAACTATGCTGAGTTATGTTTTGCTATGCTATGCTTTGCTAAGTTATGCCATGTGGTGTGGTTCTATGCTATGCTATGCTAAGCTAAGATATGCTAAGACATGCTAAACTATGCTGAGCTATGCTATGCTATGCTATGATAAGTAAGCTAAACTAAACTAAGCTAAGTGTTAGCAAAAACTTCAGAAGAGAAGAATTGGGGGGTCGTGATTTCTGTCAGTCTCAAAATGGGTGAGCAGTGTGGTCGGGTGGTAGGAAAAGCAAGTAGGATGCTTGGCTGCATAGCTAGAGGTATAACAAGTAGGAAGAGGGAGATTGTGATCCCGCTATATAGAATGCTGGTGAGACCCCATTTGGAATAATACTGTGTCCAGTTCTGGAGACCTCACCTACAAAAGGAGATATGGACAAAATTGAACGGGTCCAAAGACGGGCTACAAGAATGGTGGAAGGTCTTAAGCATAAAACGTATCAGGAAAGACTTCATGGACTCCATCTGTATTGTCTGGAGGACAGAAGGAAAAGGGGGGACATGATCGAAACATTTAAATAGGTTAAAGGGTTAAATAGGGTTCAGGAGGGAAGTGTTTTTAATAGGAAAGTGAACACAAGAACAAGGGGGCACAATCTGAAGTGGGGGGAAAGATCAGAAGCAACGTGAGAAAATATTATTTTACTGAAAGAGGAGTAGATCCTTGGAACAAACTTCCAGCAGACGTGGTTGGTAAATCCACAGTCACTGAATTGAAACATGCCTGGGATAAACATATATCCATCCTAAGATAAAATACAGGAAATAGTATAAGGGCAGACGAGATGGACCATGAGGTCTTTTTCTGCCATCAGTCTTGTATGTTTCTATGTTTCTAAGCTAAGCTAAACTAAGATAAGCTAAACTAAGATAAGCTAAACTAAGCTATGCTATGCTATGCTATGCTATGCTGGAGAATTCTGGGAGTTGAAGCCCACAAGTTGCCAAGTTTGAAGGCCTGGGGTTTGGGGTGACTCTAGGACTCTTGATTATTTTATCCTATACTCTCTCTTCTGTTCCTTCTCTAATTCTATTTCCTGGAAGGTCTCCTCTATTTCCTTCATTGCATATTATTGTATATTGGACAAAATAAATAAATAAATAAATAAATAAATAAATAAATAAATAAATAAATAAATAAATAAATAAATAAATAAATAAATAAATAAATAAAAATAGCAAACCGTGCTTCTTTTACCCTCCAATGACCAATGTTTTAAGTATGGTAAAATTGTAAGGAATTATAATTTTGGCCAGCCCCATCCTTTAGTAATTTTAATTTTTTTCTAAGACCCCATTTTCTTAAAATAGCAGTTTCCAATTCTAATTTAACTAGGTTTTTTTCCATTTTTTAATACATCTTGGTTTTATATGTGTGTGTGTGTGTGTGCAACATTTTGTGTCCAATCACACTTTGCCAATAAAGAATTCTATTCCTATTTCTTGTTCTGTTCTGATGTATTATATTCTATATTTTCTTCTATTTTCTTCTATTATGTATTCCATTCTATTGTACTCACTCCTACTATCTATCCTATCTTATCATTATTCTATTTGATTTTTTAAAATTCTACTCTTCTATTTTGTTGTTATTCTTCTATTCTAAACAGCGAGGACAATTAACCAGTGGAACATAAGTTGCCTCCAAAAGTTGTAGGTGCTTCATCACGGGAGGCTTTGAAAAACAGCCCCTTGTCTGGAATGGCGTCGGGTCCCCTGCTTGAGCAAAGGGTTGGACTAGAAGACCTCCAAGGTCCCTTCCAAGTCCAGCACTGTTACTCTGTTAATGTGCTTGGATCCCGACTTAGCATGTTGTATAAACCAGTGTTTCCCAACCTTGGCAACTTGAAGATATCTGGACTTCAACTCCCAGAATTCTGGGAGTTGAAGTCCAAATATCTTCAAGTTGCCAAAGTTGGGAAACATTGTAAACCAAGACTATAAGTAAATAAGCTAAATTGTTGACCTCACCCCACTCCTAAGAGGCGTGCCTTAAGGGGCGTGCATTAGTGCACCAGCACATGCCTACCGTTAATGTCAGCGTTCCAGAGAGCATCCGAGAAATCAATCAAGGATCCAAGCCTTGGCCTCCTCCAAAGTTCCCCTTTATTAACAGGGCCATGTTAGCACAACTAGAGGAGCCCAGTCACGAGGGTCTCTCCACCCAGGTTAGAGCTCCTTTCCTTGCATCTCCTCCCACAAGCCCATCACATGAACTGGACATAATAATAACACTGTAACCCTGCAAGTCCCAGCAGCTTCCGCCCAGGTGCTAAACAAAGGCTGACCTTGAGAACCTAAAATAAATGTGTTATGGCATGCAGGTACATCACCACTCCAATTCCCACAGTAAAAACATTCCAAAAGAGCATAGCATGATGTGGCAGGCCAAAAACTCCAAGCATTCTGGCCTTTTATTCATATCCATCTCATCTCTACATAATCACGTTTATACATTTCTCAGAAAAATCACGGGAACCCTCAAATGACCCCGCCTAGATCTGAATGAATGAAATATTCTCATTGAATACTGAATACTTTGTTCTGTACAAAGTTGAATGTGCTGATTGTCAATCAGTTTGATTTCACAGATCATATGCTGCAACCTCCTGCCTGTCAACGACTACTTCAGCTTCAACCCCAACAACGCAAGAGCCCACAACAGATACAAGCTTAATATTAACCGCTCCAAACTTGACTGTAAAAAATACGACTTTAGTAATCGAGTTGTCAAAGTGTGGAATTCACTACCGGACTCTGTAGTATCGTCCCCTAACCCCCTACACTTTACCCTTAGACTGTCCATGGTTGACCTCTCCATAAGTGCACCAGAGGGCCTCCTGTCCCCTGTCCTATTGTCTCTCCTACATCTCATCTATCTTCTCTTCTCTCCCTATCTCTTTTCCTGCTATTCTCTCATAGTTATATTTCACTCCTTTATTTTCTCCTCTATTCCCCCTTATAACCCTCATTGTGTATTATTGTGTATTGGACAAAATAAATAAATAAGTTTGATTTACTTGGAGTTATATTGTGTTGCTTAAGTGTTCCCTTTATTTATTTTTTTGAGCAGTAGACTTATACCTGTTATCTTAATACCTGCTTGATGAAACAAATATATAAACTGCTCAAAAAAATAAAGGGAACGCTTAAACAACACAACGTGCGTACACACAAGCAAAAAAAATATTGCCGAATTCTTGCGCATGCGTGCGGCCCCTCGCAAGATTTCAGCACATTTTTGTTTCATGCACCGAAGCAAAAACACACAGGGATGTGCGCATGCGCATGCAAGAGAACCAAAGCTGCGTGCACAGTGCACTTGTAGCAGCAGTAATGGGAATCCGTCCCTGCCTCAAAGAGTCACTAAATGAACTGTTGTAAACCAAGGACTATTTGTATTTGGAGTCGGGCACACTGGGGCTTTTTTGGTTCAGAGGCAGTGGCTGCCGATCAGTTTCCGGACACAATCCAAAGTGTTGCTGATGACCTATAAAGCCCTGCATGGCATCGGACCAGAATACCTATGGGACCGCCTTCTGCCGCACGAATCCCAGCGGCTGATAAAGTCCCACAGAGTTGGCCTTCTTTGGGTCCCGTCGACTAAACAATGCCGTCGGGCAGGACCCAGGGGAAGAGCCTTCTCTGTGGTGGCCCCGGGCCTCTGGAATTAGCTTCCTCCGGACATTTGAACTGCCCCCACCCTCCTCGCTTTCGACAAGACTCTGAAGACCCATCTATGTTGCCAGGCATGGGGCAATTGATGCATTCCCTTGTTGACTAGTAAGATTTATGTGTGGTGTGATTGAGTAGTATTGACTGTTTTTAAATAATAGTGGGTTTTAGCTGCAGTTTTTAATTATTGGATTTGTACTAAATTGTTATATTGCTGTTGTGAGCTGCTCCGAGTCTTTGGAGAGGGGTGGCATACAAATCTAATAAATTATTATTATTATTAACCTGCACGACATCACAGATGAAAGAAAGAGATTATTATTATTATTATTATTATTATTATTATTATTATTATTATTATTATTATTATTATTATTATTATTATCCTGGGCACTTTTATGTGGAAATGAAACGTATCCCCCAACCCTACAAACTCTCTGGCTTTGCAGCCCACAGAGTCAAATCCCCCTCTTAATATTTAATCCAGGCTCTCTCGCAAACTGTCGACTCTGCCACGTCTTTGAAAGCGTTGGAGGCAGCGTGAGATGTCACATAATCGATTGTTCCTTTTTTTGAGGGATTCTTTCCCACGATTTTGTTCCCACGGGACGATGTGGCTCCTTTCTGCGAAAGAGAGGGAGATTCGGAATAATTTAAAAGTGAAGCAGTCATCACTAGCCATCCCCCCTTTTGTCACGTTGGATCTTTCATCCCCAAACTCCGGAGCAGTTTGAAAGGAAGGGACAACATTGAGCACTAAGAAATGAAATTAATGGGGAATTAATAAAATGTAATTTAAAAAAGAAACATAGAAGACTGACGGCAGAAAAAGACCTCATGGTCCATCTCGTCTGCCTTTATACTATTTCACGTATTTTATCTTAGGTTTAATATATGTTTATCCCAGGCATGTTTAAATTCAGTTCCTGTGGATTTACCAACCACATTTGCTGGAAGTTTGTTTCAAGCATCTACTACTCTTTCAGTAAAATAATATTTTCTCACGTTGCTTCTGATCTTTCCCCCAACTAACTTCAGATTGTGTCCCCTTGTTCTTGTGTTCACTTTCCTATTAAAAACACTTCCCTCCTGAACCTTATTTAACCCTTTAACATATTTAAATGTTTCGATCATGTCCCCACTTTTCCCTTCTGCCCTCCAGACTCTACAGATTGAGTTCGTGAAGTCTTTCCTGATACGTTTTATACTTCAGACCTTCCACCATTCTTGTAGCCCGTCTTTGGACCCCTTCAATTTTATCCATATGTTTTGTAGGTGAGGTCTCCAGAACTGGACACAGAAAGGAAGGGTGTATGTGTGGGTGTGAATTGCACCTATTTGCAAGGAACAAACCTAGTTTTGAGCAAGCCACTGGCTAAGTTTGAATAAAACTGACCTTCGCTTTAAGGAGGCTGGCTGGCTTCGCTTTAAGGAGGCTGGATGAATCCTGATTCAACTTAGCAAGAGCCATGGTGGCGCAGTGGTTAGAGTGCAGTACTGCAGGCTACTTCTGCTGATCACCGGCTGCCCGTACTTTGGCAGATCGAATCCCAGTAGGCTCCAGGTTGATTCAGCCTTCCCTCCTTCCCAGGTGGGTCAAATGAGGACCCACATTTTGGGGGGCGAGAGGCTGAGTCTCTGTAAACCACTTAGGGCTGTGAAAGCATGTGAAGCAGTGTATAAATCTACATTGCTATTCCCGGATTGGAACTGGAACTGGATTTTTCTTCCAACATGAGCAACATCAAAGGGGTTTAGTGGACATTCTCCACAAGCCAGATTCCTTCCCTGGAGGAAGAGGAGGGTCCCCCCAGCTTTCTCGTCCCGGACCGGACCCGGAATTGTTTCCATCATGTGGAAATCAGCATTTGGCGCAAGGCGGAAGTCTCCAGAGTCCCTCCGTGGGTTCCTCACCTTCTCCACCCAGCTGCCTTTTCCTAAGAGGACCCTTCTGTCCTGGTGTCGGCCCCAATAATCAGATGCGCACAAATTGTCTAATTAATAAAAGGATTTAATGTGCACAAAAGTCCCAATATTGTGAAAGTCTTTTAAGAGTCTTTTTGGAGAGAGGAGCAAATCTATTAATGTCTTGTCAGGTGGGGAAAGTCCCAGAGAGAAGATAAACCCGGTAACAATTACCAGCTGTAGCCAAAATTCTCAGAAGGAGTTTTCAGAAATTAACTGGAGGACCGAAACTCATTAGCAAAGCCAAGAATGTCCTTTAAAATCCAAATTGAATGCAAGAGTCAAGGCAAGAAGATTCCTCAATGAATGACATTGTTTTTCTGCAACAAGGCGGGGCATGCCTCACCCTTAAAGAGTGTGAGGGCATGACCCAATTACCCAGCAGCACCACTTAGCAGTGACTGTTCTCCTAGCCAACCATTCGTGTCTTTTACATGCCCTCCAAACCCTAGCATCCAGAAGCGGCTCCTCCTCTTCCCTTGAGTCACTCAGCCCTGGAAACGCAAACTCATCCCTGACAGGAAGTGCTGAAGGCTCTGGCTTTCATTCTGACCTCTGACCCCTCATCACTTTCACTATCACTCTCGGGTGCCAGGAATACCAGATGGCTGCCTCGCTCCCCCACAGTCTCTACGTCCTCAGAGTCCATAACTGTTTGCACAGGACAGGAGTGAACCGTCACAAGGACCCTACCCACACACACCTCTCCTGTGGAGACAAATCCCCCCCTTCCTCCTCCGCAATTTTGGGGGCTCCAGCTGTCATTTCAGGCTGGGCACAATGAAAGGAATAGTTTTAATTATTTCCTCCTCCGCCTAAGCCATTAAAAAGCCTCCTAATTGTTCCAGGCAAATGTTTGCAGAGAGCTCGAAGCAGAGTCTCTCTCCCGGAAAAAGAAGCAGCTGAAAAGACAGTTTCAAAACTCCTTTTTGTCATCTGGAAAATTACATTCCTGACACACAACCTGTCCCACCAAATTTCAGGGTTAGAGAAAAAGGTTTTACACCTGGGCAGAAAGAGCCAAAGGTCCAAGTGCAGGCTCGACCAGTGATGGCGAAGCTTTTTAAAAAACCTTTAGACTTACAGTAAATAAGACAGAATGATGAGATGCTTTATGGGCAAAATAGGTTTTCCATATCGCTGGCAATAACCAACAATAACCTACACCTTAGAAAGGTCTCACCTGGAATTCCGTAGCCACTTTTGGTTCCCCACAAAAGATGCTGAGACTTTGGACAAAGTGCAGAGAAGAGCAACAGAGAGGATGAGGGGACTGGAGGCTAAAACATACGAAGAACGGTCACAGGACCTGGGTTATGTCCAGTTGAATGAAAAGAAGGACCAGGGGAGACAGGATAGCAGCCTTCCAATATCTCAGGGGTGGCCACAAAAAAGAAGGAGTCAGGCTATTCTCCAAAACACTTGAAGGTAGGACAAGAAAGAATGGATGGAAACCAATCAAAGAGAGAAGTAAACCTGGAATTAAGGATAACCTTTGTAACAGTGGGGGAAATTAATCAGTGGAACAGCTTGCCACCAGAAGTTTGTAGGTGCTCCATCATTGGAGATTTTAAAGAACAGACTGGACAGTCACTTGTCTGAAATGGGATAGGATCACCTGCTTAATCAGTGGGGTGGACTAGAAGACCTCCAAGGTCCCTTCCATCTCTATCCTGCCTGATTGATTGAAAACAGACAGCCGGAAGAATTGAATTTTAGAAGCTGTGGCAGGGACAGCAAACATCTTGGTAGGCTGATCCAGTTGGTTTCCAGCACATAAATAATAAATACCTTTATTATTTGGATTTAATAAATCCGTGATGGGGAAATGTTCTTAATAAATCTGCGATGAATCTTTTATTGAATGGTGCAATATGCCATTGGCGGAGGCTGTTTCGGTCAAGATGCCACCCCCCTCACCCCGTCCTTGTGGGAATTGCAATGAAAGCCTCTCGGAGAGATCCATGGGGCTGTGCAGAATAGGGTCAGTGAAGTCAGGAACACAGAATAACCATTGGAAGGGCCCTTAGAGGTCTTCTAGTCCAGCCCCCTGCTCAAACAGGGGACCCTAGTCCGTCAGACAAATGTTTGTCCAGTCTCTTCTTAAAAACCTCAAGTGATGGAGCAATCCACAACTTCTGGATGCAAGGCCATTGCCCTCATATAGAATAGAATAGAATAGATTAGAATAGAATTTTATATTGGCCAAGTGTGATTGGACACACAAGGAATTTGTCTTGGTGCAGATGCTCTCAGCAGACATAAAAGAACAAGAGACATTTGTCAAGAATCATGTGGTACAACACTTAATGATGGTCATAGGGGTCAAATGAGCAATGAGGAATCAATCAATATTGATATAAATGCTAAGGATACAAGCAACAAGTCACAGTCCTACAGTCATAAGTGGGAGGAGATGAGTGATAGGAATGATGAGAAAAACTAGTAGTAATAATAGTGCAGCCTTAGTCAATAATTTGACAGTGTTGAGGGAATTATTTGTTTAGCAGAGTGATGGCGTTCGAGGAAAAACTGTTCTTTGAAGAATATTTGCAAGAATTGGGTATGTCTGGTTTGGTGAAAAGAAAGACTCGGGGGTGACAGGAGAGCATCTTCCCGTCAGTGTCCCAATTAACATCCGATAAATAAATCTGGAAATCTGGAAAACTGTAGACTTGATAGGATTAAAACCTGCTTGCCTGGTCAAAGGTAAGCCACTCCTTTTATTAGTTTAAGGAAACAATTATTCATTTAGCTTCCCTTCACCTAAGGCAGGGGTAGGCAGAGTGGGCTCTTCTATGACCTGTGGACTTCAACTCCCAGAATTCCTGAGCTAGCATGATTGGCTTGGGAATTCTAGGAGTCAAAGTCCACAAGTCATAGAAGAGCCCACTCTGCCTATCCCTGACTTAAGGTAATCAAGACCCTTCTGTGTAACTATGGTAAAGGCTACTTACTTGATTATTCAGCACTTCTGTTGTTCTAGCTAAGAACAAAAGGTTAAATTAGCAATTACGTGCTCACCTACTTGATTAGTATGAACTACAGGGGGTGGACAAACAAATGGAAACACCTTGAAAAATCATCAAATCAGATTTGTGAAGCTCCCTGCGAACAGTTTTTGTGGACACTGGGTTCTGGACGTGTCTATTGAGCTCTGCAGTGATTTTAGGAGCTGTGGTCTTGCGATCCGCTCTAACAATCCGCTTTAGAGTCCGACGGTCTCTCTCAGACCACTTCGACTTTCGACCAGACCTGTGCTTGGCTGAGGACGTTTTCCCTTCTCTTTCAGTCATGACTTTTGAGCCATGACCTCTGGAAACGCCAAACATTCGGGCACTTTCTGTTACCCCAGTGCCTGCCATTCGAGCACCAACAATTTGGCCTCTTTGAAAGTCTGAGAGCTCTGCCATTTCTAGAAGGTTATAACCAATTTCCTTAAATTTCTGTTTAAAAAAAGGTAGTTTAAAAAAACATACCAAATAACAGAATTTTTTAAAAAAACATTAAAATATGTCAAGTTTTGATTGATTTGAACATGTTCAAACATTATGAGGCCAAAAATCCAAGTGTTTCTATTTTTCTGTCCACCCCCTGTATCTGTATGCGGTATATTAAACTGTTACTAGCTAGCTTATTTGGACCAAGTCAATCATTGTGATGACATACACAAGTAAACTGTGTCTAAGAAATCCAGAGCTTCCCATCAGAAACCGCTCGCCCCAGAGCCGGGGATTTGCCTCAAAGACTCCAAACTTTGTTATTCTGTTATTCAGAGGTGGTTTGCCATTGCCTCCATCCTAGGGCCTGAGAAAAAGCCACCGGCCCCAAGTCACCCACTTGGCAGTACAGTGTTCCCTTGATTTTCGTGGGTTCAAACTTCGCGGAAAGTCTATACCACGGTTTTTCAAAAATATTAATTAAAAAATATTTCACGGGTTTTTCCCTATACCACGGTTTTTCCCACCCGATAACGTCATATGTCATCGCCAAACTTTCGTCTGCCTTTAATAAATATTTTTTAAATAAACTTTAATAAATAAACATGATGACTAATAATCTAAATGGTTGCTAAGGGAATGGGAAATTGCAATTTAGGGGTTTAAAGTGTTAAGGGGAGGCTTGGGATACTGTTCTTAGCCAAAAATAGTGTATTTACTTCCGCATCTTTACTTCGTGGAAATTCGACTTTCGTGGGCAGTCTCGGAACGCATCCCCAGCGAAAATTGAGGGAACACTGTACTAGAATTCCCAGTCATCCAGTTTCTAGGCTGATGCCTTGACCACGGCTCCAGATTGGCTCTCACCCAGAAAGTAATGTATGTGATCTACAACCTGAGCCACAAATGTCTTCTGCAATTTCTAAATCTTGCAATGTTTCAGGAGGCTGCAGCTAGGACACCACTCTCTGCCCTGGTTTTAATCAGCGATGAAGTTTGCGCCGTGAATTATAGCGTGGTGTTCCCTTCCCACCTTGCCAAACTGTAGCGGGACCCAAATGAGATTTATGGCAGATTAATTACACCCCATCCAAAACAACGAGAGGAAACAGCTTTTCCAGTAACAAACACTGTATATTTTAATGCAGAACCGTTGGATTGGGAACACGGTGACCTGGGTTAGTAACACCTTTGGCCAATGTCTGTCTCCCCCCTCCTTCCTTCCCCTCCCCCGAATCCCAAAATAGTCTAGCAAGTAGTGACAAAAGTAAGATCCTGAACTTAGGTAAGAACAACAAAATGCACAGGTGTAGTATATGTAGTACTGTTCTTTGTTCAACAGTAGTAACTGTGAGAGGGATCTGGAGTCCGAGTGGACAACCATTGAAATAGGAGCCAGCCGTGTGCAGCAGCTGCCAAAAAAGCCCACACAGTTCTCGGCTGCATTAACAGAGGGAGAGAATCAAGATCACGTGAAGGATTAATTCCACTTTACAAGGCCTTGGTAAGGCCACACTTGGAATACGGCATTCAGGTTTGGTCTCCACAATGCAAAAAGGATGTTGAGACTCTAGAAAGAGGGCAGAGAAGAGCCACAAAGAGGATGAGGAGATTAGAGGCTAAAACATAGGAAGAACGGTTGCAGGAACTGGGCACAGCTAGTTTAATGAAAAGAAGGACCAGGGGAGACATGAGAGCAGCCTTCCAGTATCTCAGGGGTTGCCACAAGAAAGTAGGAGTCAAACTATTCTCAAAAGCACCTGAGGGTAGAAGAAGAAGCAACGGGTGGAAACTAAACAAGGAGAGAAGCAACTTAGAACTAAAGAGAAAATTCCTGACAATGAGAACAATTAACCAATGGAACAGCTTGCCACCAGAACTTGTAGATGATCCATCCCTGGAGGTTTTTAAGAAGAGACCAGACAGACACTTGTTTGAAATGGTACAGGCCATTTCTTTAGCAGGGGGTTGGACTAGAAGACCTCCAAGGTCCCTTCAGACTCAAGGGTTCTATGTTTGTGAATTTGATGATCATAGTGTTGTTTGGTCGAAGCATTTGATCATTACATTGACAGAGCTTTATAAATATCATCTCTTTTTTTTAAATCCAGAAATGCAGCCTTGAGTTTGGTGGCACGAATTAAGTCAGAATTGCACAACTTGGAGGGGGGAATATTGTCATTATTACACTGGGGTTGGGGGAATATGTGTGTGTGACCTTTTCTAATCGGTGGAGAAAATTCCCTTGATAAGCCCAGTTGGCTTTAGTTGAAGTCTTATCTTGCCTTTCCCTTCAATCTCCCCATCGCTTCTTTCCCTCTAGCGTTTCTGGTTCCCTCCTTTATCCCTTCGGTCTCAAATGATAGTATTTATCTCACTTTTTCCAAATCCCCTTATCTGTGTCCCTTATGTTTTAACCTCTGTAACTCTCTAAGACTCTAAACTTCTCCACTGGCTCGATTGACCTTTCTGGCCTCTTCACCTGTGAAGTTCTAACCTTCTCAAAGCTTTCACTGGAGCTCCAGTGGTCGTAACTGTGAAAAACGGTCATAAAAACAACATTTTTCAGTGCCGTTGTAACTTTGAACAGTCACTGAATGAATTGTTGCAAGTGAAGGACTGCCTGTGTGATGAGATTACTTAATGTTGACTTCAAATCATCCATTTATCACTTGAAGTTTGCTGAGCCATCAAGAGTCTGATCCAATAACAATTATCCAACTGCTCTTCCATGATTTATTATTTATATTGGAGGATTCTTGAAGGATTTTTCAGTCGCAGATTAAAACTCTACTCCCGTTTTAGATTTTAGATTGAGTATAATAAAAGATGGGAGATTTATGGGGAAAAATAACTTCTTTTAATATTCCAACAAATTTAATCACTAAATCTTTGGTCTCCGGATGAGTGTTACTTCCAGCTGTTTAATGAGGATTGTACCCCTGCTAAGAAAAATGTGGAGGGCTTTATATTTAGCTTATAGAAAGTCTAATTACAACAGCCCCCCTTTAAAGATACTATTAACTGGAGGAAAATTCTAAGATTGTAATACACCAGAACAAACTGAAAGAAAAGAAGAGATTCCTGGACATTATGAATAAATATTTTTCTGGGTGAAGACTCCAAAACCTTTTGGAATTTTATTTCCAAGACTTTAACTGATATGTGCAGATTACTGAATATCGTCAAAGACCGAGGAAAGAAATATTTTAAATCTATTTTTAGGGAGTAAGGGCAGTCTTTTGTAAATATAGGTAGCCGTAGACTTATAATCATTTGTTTAGTGGAAACCAATCAAACAGAGAAAGAATCAGGAATTAAGGAGAAACTGTGAGGACAATTAGCCAATGGAACCGCTTGCCACAAGAATTTGTAGGTACCCCATCACTGAAGGTTTTTAAGAAGAGACTGGACAGTCACTTGTCTGAAATGGTCAGACTCAATGCTTGAGTAGGGGCTGGAGTAGAAAGTCCCTTCTAGATTCTATTCCATTCCATTCCTACATTCCTATTCTATTCTATTCTGTTCCGTTCCGTTCTGTCCCATCCCATTCCATTTCTATATTCTATACTTTACTCCTATTCTATCTTATCCTATCCTATTCTATTCTTCATTCCAATATTCTATTCTATTCTATCCCACAGAGTGGGCCTTCTCCGGGTCCCGTCAACTAAACAATGTCGGTTGGCAGGCCCCAGGGAAAGAGCCTTCTCTGTGGCGGCCCCGACTCTCTGGAACCAGCTCCCCCCAGAGATTAGAACTGCCCCTACCCTCCTTGCCTTTCGTAAACTCCTTAAAACCCACCTTTGTCGTCAGGCATGGGGGAACTGAGATATCTCCCCCGGGCCTATACAATTTATGTATGGTATGCTTGTATGTATGTCTGCTTAATAATGGGTTTTTAAAAAATATTTTAAATTGTGAATTATTAGATTTGTCATGAACTGTTTTATTGTGTTGTGAGCCGCCCCGAGTCTACAGAAAGGGGCGGCATACAAATCTAATAAATAATAAATAATAATAATAATTCTATTCTGTTCTGTTCAACCTTGTTCATTTATTTCCCAGGGGTCTGATCTCAGAACTTTATTGCATTAAACAGAGATTGTGAGAACTGAGTCAAGGGCTCAAGACAATGTCTCGTCTTCACTTTGGGGAATCAGATTCAGGTCTATTCTTCAACTCTCTAAATATCTGAATAGTTTGGATTTAAGTAAAAGCAGCGTAACCTTTTCAAACATCAAATATTCGATGTGGTAGTTTGGTTTTTTAAAAAACCGCATCTCTCCAAGAGTTTGACCCTGTAATGGTATTGATCCTGAAACGGCAGATCATATTTAATGCTGCTGTGAATTTTATAAGAGCCTTTGGCAGGAAGTTAACTGGCCTACTTTAAAATCAAAACTCGGAAGTGTCTTAAAATGATACTTGGAGATGAAAATCCTAAAATAGCAGAAGGAAGAGCCCGATATTTAACTGCGGCTATCAGAACAAGGGTTTCAGTAACTAAGCAGTTCATTGAGGTTCCAAGCATTTTGCATCTCTCCAATATATTACTTGCTAAATTGTTTTCATATTAACCATTAGATTATATTTGTAACTTGCCTTTGCTCCTTCGGCTATAAATAAAGATGGAGTGACAGATTGACGGGCTGATTGATGTGAGGTGTAGAAGCTTAGTCAGTTAGAAGGTTAGTCCGTGTTTAGAAATACGATTTTCAAGTTGACTTTGTATACAGATCATTGCCCAAGTAGCCGTTATATATTGTTTCCCAAAAGCAAAATAGACCAGGAGAACAAATTGTCCAGAACGTTTACAACCCAACATTGAAGCTAGAACAACTGTCCAGCTATGACCCCCAACATAATTTGTTATGTTATTCACTGGGACCTGGTGGTCAGATTTCTCCACTGAAGAGAGTGGAGATCTCTTTGAAACATAGAAACACAGAAGATTGGCGGCAGAAAAAGACCTCCTGGTCCATCTAGTCTGCCCTTATAGTATTTCCTGTATTTTATCTTAGGGTGGATCTATGCTTATTCCAGGCATGTTTAAACTCACTGACTGTGGATTGACCAACCACGTCTGCTGGAAGTTTGTTCCAAGCATCTACTACTCTTTCAGTCAAATAATATTTTCTCTCGTTGCTTCTGATCTTTCCCCCAACTAACCTCAGATTGTGCCCCCTTGTACTTGGGTTCACTTTCCTATTAAAAACACTCATAAATCAGTGATTCTCCACCTGGGGGTCGGGACCCCTTTGGGGGGGTCAAATGACTGTTAAACAAGGGTCACCTAAGACCATTGGAAAAGACATATTTCCCCTGGTGTTAAGAACTAAAGCTTCTATTCTGGCATCTTTCAACATATTTTTACAATTTGACCAATCAGGCATTTACAGTGGGGATGTCCCTCTGACCTTCCTGCCAATCAGCTTCAAGCTGTGTTGGGAGAATTGGCACTAGACTTATGGTTGGGGGTCACCACAACCTGAGGAACTATATTAAAGAGTTGCAGCATTAGAAAGCCAAAAAATATTTAATACTACACATCCTAAGAGCAGCTAGGATTACTTTTGCCCAATTTTGGAAGAACGCAGAGACTCCCCCAGAAAAAGTAATAATTAAAAAAAATATATAATTGTTTTGAAATGGATAAACTTACAATGGAATTAAGGGGCCAAAAGGAAACTGAATATTACATGACGGGGGAACAGTGGCACAAATGGATTGAATTAAGGGAAGGAAATTAGACAATCACAAATGATACATAAAATTTAGTAAAATAGAAGATGTAAATTAAAAAACGAAAGGTATAATTATATGTACCCTTTGCTAAAAAAAATAAGGGATAAAGCTAAAATAAAAACACTGTGATGATATGTATATATGGAATGCTTGATGTAACGATGCAGAAATACTGAAAGTATATTTATGTTATAGTTAGTTTGTTTAGTTTTTTTAAATTAATTTGAAAAACAGAGAGAGCTCAGCTCTCTCTGTTTCTATTGTTTCTCTGTTTGGTATTGTTGATTCATTGGGACTGCTGTAGTAAGAAAGAAAGAGAGAAAGAGAGAGAGAGAGAGAAGAAAAAGAGAGAAAGAGAGGGAGAAAAAAGAAAGAGAGAGAAGAAAAAGAGAGAGTGTAAGAAAGAGAGAGAAAGAGAAAAAGAGAGAAGAAAAAGAGAGAAAGAGAGGGGAAAAAGAAAGAGAGAAAAAAGAGAGAGAGAAAGAGAAAGAAAGAGAAAGAGAGAGAAAGAGAAAAAGAGAGAAGAAAAAGAGAGAAAGAGAGGGAAAAAAGAAAGAGAGAAAAAAAGAGAGAAAGAGAAAGAAAGAGAAAGAGAGAGAAAGAGAAAAAGAGAGGAGAAAAAGAGAGAAAGAGAGGGGAAAAAGAAAGAGAGAAAAAAAGAGAGAGAGAAAGAGAAAGAAAGAGAGAGAGAGAGAGAGAAGAACAAGAGAAAAGAGAGAGAAGGAAAGAGAGAGAGAAGGAAAAAGAGAGAGAGAAAAGAGACCATCAGAGACAGCTCCCTATATAGAAATACTGTACAGAAGAAAAATAGACATGAGATAAAAGTACATGAGGTGCACATTCCGGACATTTGTTTATGGCACTTTGGACAGAAATGTATAATTATGTATGTTTGGATATTATGCTATATGTCTGGATGTTTATGTAAAGATGGTGAAAAAATAAAAAAAAATCTTTTTAAAAAGAGAGAGAGAGAGAGAGAGAGAGAGAGAGGGAGGGAGAGAGAGAGAGCTCCCTGCTGCCTTCCTTCCTTCTCAAGGGTGGAATCACTTGCCTCTTGCAATAAACCTCAAACTGAAATGATGAATCACCGGGAATCAATCTGTGGCCCTAGCAGAGGTGCAGACAAGCCCCCGTTGAGTTACAAGCAGCCGAGGAGGCTTCAGAAGACAAGGGTGACTTCTCTGCAAGCTTTCCTTCAGACACACCCTCCTCCCATGGGAGAAGCCACGATCCCTGGCTACTCATTGGTGGAGCTGGGATAGAGGAGGCTGCGTCGCTCTCTGATCTTGGCCTGATGTGGTTTCCGATCTGCCCACCCGCTGGGTTGTGCTTTCTATTTACGTTTGCTATGTAGGTGTTGGAGCCTGTAGGTGTTAGAGAAAGTGGGACGCTTGCTTTGATCATTTGAAGATAAATCTCTTTCCTTGGGGTGTTAGTAAAAAGACCGTGACTCACTCGCTGGCTCCATCTGCTGATTCTAGGAGTTACAAGGAAAACCTTTTAAGTGGTAGGGACAATTCCTCTGTGGGATTGCTGACCTGAGACAGGGAGCCCGCCCCATCTTCAAAAAAAAGGAGATCCCAGTCTACTTGAAAACTACAGACCTGATTAGATTAGATTAGATTTATTGGATTTATATGCCGCCCCTCTCCGCAAACTCGGGGCGGCTCATAACAAGGTAAAAACATTACATAATAACAAATCCAATACCCACCAATCCAATTACAATTTAAGCTAAAAAATTCATAAAAAACAACCCCAGAATATTAAAAAAAACAAGCACACAATCAATCTAACACCAGAACAACATGGGCAAGGGGGAGATGTTTCAGTTCCCCCATGCCTGACGGCAGAGGTGGGTTTTAAGGAGCTTAAAAAAGGCGAGGAGGGTGGGGGCAATCCTAATCTCAGGGGGGAGCTGGTTCCAGAGGGTTGGAGCCACCACAGAGAAGGCTCTTCCCCTGGGTCCCGCCAGATGGCATTGTTTAGTCAACGGGACCCGGAGAAGGTCAACTCTGTGGGACCGAACTGGTCGCTGAGATTCGTGCGGCAGGAGGCAGTCCCGGAGATATTCTGGTCCGGTGCCATGAAGGGCTTTATAGGTCATAACCAACACTTTGAATAGTGACCGGAAACTGATCGGCAGCCAATGCAGACTGCGGAGTGTTGGAGTGATATGGGCATACTTAGGGAAGCCCATAATTGCTCTCGCAGCTTCATTGTGCACGATCTGAAGTTTCCGAACACTCTTCAAAGGTAGCCCCATGTAGAGAGTGTTACAGTAGTCGAACCTCGAGGTGATGAGGGCACGAGTGACTGTGAGCAGTGAGTCCCTGTCCAGATAGGGCCGCAACTGGTGCACCAGACGAACCTGGGCAAACGCCCCCCTTGCCACAGCTGAAAGATGTTTCTTTAATGTGAGCTGTGGATCGAGGAGGACGCCCAAGTTGCGGACCCTCTCTGAAGGGGTCAATAATTCCACCCCCAGGGTAATGGATGGACAGATGGAATTGCCCTTGGGAGGCAAGACCCACAGCCACTCCGTCTTATCAGGGTTGAGTTTGAGTTTGTTGACACCCATCCAGGCCCCAACAGCCTCCAGGCACCGGCACATCACTTACACTGCTTCATTGACTGGACATGGGGTGGAGATGTACAAGTGGGTATCATCGGTATATTGATGATACCTCACCCCATGTCCTTGGATGATCTCGCCCAGCGGTTTTATGTAGATGTTAAATAGCAGGGAGGAGAGGACTGACCCCTGAGGTACCCCACAAGGGAGAGTCCTCGAGGTCGACCTCTGACCCCCCACTAGCACCGACTGTGACTGACCGGAGAGGTAGGAGGAGAACCACTGGAAAACAGTGCCTCCCACTCCCAGTGATGTTTTGACGAGGTTCCACTCGTTTTCTTCAGGCCGGGGCACATGTTTATGCTGAATTTGAACATTAATTTGAAATTAATTTGAAAATGTATATACATACATACATACACACACACACATATAGCAAATAATCAGCATGATTTTAGTAACCACCGTGGATATAGACCGTAACCCACACCGTCTTATGCAGCACAAATTTCCATCTGCTATCAGCTTAACTCATCTACACACATCAAAGGAAGGAAATGCAATGCACAAAAGCTTGCACCATCTTTTTGATAAAAGTTGTGAGTCAGAAAAGTTGCTCCAACCTTCACCTGGTTTGGTGGGTTGGTTTTGTAATGGTTTTTCTTTTTTTGATACCCGAGGCTAACACAATTGTCTTCCTTGGAAAGAGCATCTTGGAAGAAGGGTGGGGTGGGGTTTGTTTGCAAGGCAGGTGTGCAGGGATTTGGGGTCGGTGTGTGTCTGTGTGTGTTTGATGCCAGCTGTACAGAGGGAGGATTAAAACTACACAAGGATAAAGAGCCTTACTCTGGAGGCCAAAGGAGGTCAGGGAGACAGAAATGGACCCCGTTTTCTAGATCTCCAACAAATCCCATAGGAGGACAGAAGGGAAAGGGGGGACATGATCAAAATATTTAAATATGTTAAAGGGTGAAATAAGGTCCAGGAGGGAAGTGTTTTTAATAGGAATGTGAACCCAAGAACAAGGGGGCACAGTCTGAGGTTAGTTGGGGGAAAGATTAGAAGCAACATGGGAAAATATTATTTTATGGAAAGAGTCGTAGATGCTTGGAACAAACTTCCAGCAGACGTGGTTGGTAAATCCACCGTATCTGAATTTAAGCACACCTGGGATAAACATATATCCATCCTCAGATAAAATACAGGAAATAGTATAAGGGCAGACGAGATGGACCAGGAGGTCTTTTTCTGCCCTCTATCTACTATGTTTCTATGAATGAGGAAGAAAGGAAGGAAAGGAAGAAGGAAGGAAAGAAAGAGAAGGAAGGAATGAGGAAGGAAGGGAGGATGAAAGGAAGGAAAGAAAGAAAAGGAAGGAAGAGAAAGAAGGAAGGAAGAATCCACAGGAACTGAATGTAAACATGCCTGGGATAAACATTGATCCATCCTAAGATAAAACACGGGAAATAGTATAATAGATGGACCAGGAGGTCTTTTTCTGCCGTCAATCTTCTATGTTTCTAAAGACTCCTTCAGCGGACTGCTAGCTGCTGTTCAGCAGTTCAAATCTCACCACCGGCTCCAGGTTGACTCAGCCTTCCCTCCTTCCAAGGGGGGACAAATGGGGACCCGGATTGTGGGGGGCAAGAGGCTGGTTCTGTCCACCGCTTAGAGGGGGCTGTGAAAGCCCTAGGAGGCGGCAGATGAAGGCTCTTGCTATATGCTAAAATCTAAATATCAAAAACGAAAACAGAAAAAGTCCCCAGCAGATCTCGCAAAGCCACTTCCCTTCTTTGAAAGCCATTCCACAAGCGCACTCACAACCAAAGCCCAGCCACCAAATGCCCACAGCTAAGAAGTTCATTAATTCACGGACGTATTTTGGAGGATTTCTACAGCCGGCCGCTCACTCCGCAGCCACTTTGCCTTGTGTAGAAAGCAATAAAGTTTGAAGTCAGTTTTGCTCCATTTTTATTTTTCTCACCACATTTCTTAAACGAATCGCTGCAGTTCTTAAATTAGTCACACGGTCGTTCAGTGAATCTGCCTTGATTTTGCTTGTCAGAAGGCTGGAAAAAGGGATTACATGACAGAAGCATAGAGACACAGAAGATTGACGGCAGAAAAAGGCCTCCTGGTCCATCTAGTCTGCCCTTATACTATCTTAGGATGGATCTATGTTTATCCCTGGCAGGTTTACATTCAGTTCCTGTGGATTGACCAACCATGTCTGCTGGAAGTTTGTTCCAAGCATCTACTACTATAAAATAATATTTCCTCACGTTTCTTCAGATCTTTCCCCCAACTGACCTCAGATTGTGTCCCCTTGTTTTTGTGTTCACTTTCCTATTAAAAACACTTCCCTCCTGAACCTTATTTAACCCTTTAAATGTTTCGATCATGTCCCCCCTTTCCCTTCGGTCCTCCAGACTCTACAGATTGAGTTCATTAAGTCTTTCCTGATACGTTTTATGCTTAAGACCTTCCACCATTCTGGTAGCCCGTCTTTGGACCCCTTCAATTTGATCCATCTCTTTTTGTAGGTGAGGTCTCCAGAACTGAACACAGTATTATTCCAAATGTGGTCTTATCAGCGCTCTATACAGTGGGATCACAATCTCCCTCTTCCTGCTTGTTATACCTCTAGCTATGCAGCCAAGCATCCTACTTGCTTTCCCTACCGTATAATAGTATAAGGGCAGACTAGATGGACCAGGAGGTCTTTTTCTGCCGTCAATCTTCTATGTTTCTATTTGTCAAACAAGTATAGTTCCTACTCGGCCACAGAGCTCCTGAATACAACATCACACTTGCAAACAAATTTTGAGTAGAGTTTGTCAGCCAGTTGTGAATCCATCTGGTGGTGACTCAAACTTTCCTCCACAATTGCTCTAGGATCAGCTAAATTCTCTTCTTCATTTTTTATTTCTTCAAGGATGCCGGAAAAACCTGCCCAGGTTGTACAGAAACCTTTGGTTTTGACACATTAGAGAATCAACTGGGCATAGAAACCTGGTGCCCGTCTGCCCCCTGCTGGCCAGGCCAGGGACATGCAGCCTCCTAATTATTTGGAATGCATTTATTTATTTTATTCATTAATTGGATTTATATGACTCTCCTCACCGAATTGAAGCCCTGTTTCATCTCCCGGCTCCACACTTGCTGCAAGGCGGCTGCATGTTCCTGGCTGATGGATGCATGAAAAAAAGTGGTGGGGATTTTATTTATTCATTTATGCCCCATCTGGACAGAGACTCTCTACTCACAGTCACTCAGGCCCTTATCACAGAGGTCTTCAAACTTGGCAACTTTAAGACTTGTGGACTTCAACTCCCAGAATTCTGGGAGTTGAAGTCCACAAGTCTTAAAGTTGCCAAGTTTGGGGATCCTTGCATTATCACCTCGAGATTCGACTACTGCAACACCCTCTACGTGGGCTGCCTTCTAAGCTATGGAAACTGCAGTTTAATGTTTCCAAATGTAAAATAAGGGACTTGGGGAAAAGGAATCCTCGGTCTGAGTATTGTATGGGAAGTTCTGTTTTTAGCAAAAACTTCAGAAGAGAAGGATTGAGGGGTCGTGATTTCTGACAGTCTCCAAATGGGTGAGCAGTGCAGTCAGGCGGTAGGGAAAGCAAGTAGGATGCTTGGCTGCATAGCTAGAGGTATAACAAGCAGGAAGAGGGAGATTGTGGATTTACCTGTATAGAGCACTGGTGAGACCCCATTTGGAACATACTGTGTCCAGTTCTGGAGACCTCACCTACAAAAAGAGATGGATCAAATTGAACGGGTCCAAAGAGGGGCTACAAGAATGGTGGAAGGTCTTAAGCATAAAACGTATCAGGAAAGACTTCATGAACTCCATCTGTATAGTCTGGAGGACGGAAGGGAAAGTGGGGACATGATGGAAACATTTAAATATGTTAAAGGGTTAAATAAGGTTCAGGGGAAAGTGTTTTTAATAGGAAAGTGAACACAAGAACAAGGGGGCAAAATCTGAAGTTAGTTGGGGGAAAGGTCAGAAGCAACGTGAGAAAATATTATGTGACTGAAGAGTAGTAGATGCTTGGAACAAACTTCCAGCGGACGTGGTTGGTCAATCCATAGTAACTGAATTGAAACATGACTAGGATAAACATATATCCATTGTAAGATAAAATACAGGAAATAGTATAAGGGCAGACGAGATGGACCAGGAGGTCTTTTTCTGCCATCAGTCTTCTATGTTTCTATGCTTGGAGCAAACTCCCAGCAGACGTGGTTGGTAAACCCACAGGAACTGAATTGAAACTTGCCTGGGATAAACATAGATCCATCCTGAGATAAAATACAGGAAATTGTATAAGGGCAGACTAGATGGACCATGATAGGCTTCTATGAATCTATAATGAATATATTGAATGTAATCAATATATTATGCCAGGTCCACAGAAAGTATTAATGCGGCAACCAAATGAAAGAGCATTGTACGTGTGCACCTGATGACTTGTGAAGAAAAATCCGTGCTATTACCAAGAGGGCCTTGTAACAAACACTTCAGCGGCTGTGACATTTTCACGGAGGGTTTTGCTATTTTGAAAAATGACAAGTGTTGGAGCCCTCCTGGAAAGGCCAAGAGAATTAGTGGGGACGATGAGTAAAACTAGAGTTTTAGCTCTATTTACAAAACCCCCCACCACAATTAAGTAGGCCAGCGAAAGGTCTGGTGTGTGATTGACGCAATCTGCAAAGCTTTGTCGGGTGTAGCTTCGAGTGTGAATTCTTGTGCAGCTCAGCACACTGGGAAGCCATCCGGTAGCACCAATTAGTTCAATGTGCTGTGTAAATTCAGAACGCAGTGCGAATTCATTCCGTAGAACAGCCTGTTAAGCTGTTGTGTGAAGACAAGTAAAGCTTGTCTGTTTGTCATAGTGGCTCTTCGGTGCTGTTGGAAGAAAAATCCAGGTCCAATTTCAAGCCGGGAAAGGAAGTTTATTGATGAACAGAACAACAGTGTGCAATTCTGGGACCGTTGACCAAATGGAGTCGAGTGTAGGTGCGTTTCCTTAGAATATTCATGAACTGGGAGAGCCCGTGATAACAAGGTCAGCCAATGAATAGGCATAGCACTTAAGTCAGCCAATGGGACCTTAACCCATCTGAGTCTGCGCAGAGAATCGAAACTGAAACTAGAAACGCTGGGCGTGGCTCAGTCCACTCTACGCTCTCTCTACATTTAACGCTTAACGCTGCCTCCCTTTCTCCTTCTGCCATCCAGGTTCTGTCAATTATATTTCTCATTTATTTATGTTTACGTTAAATGTACCTTACATTAACTACTTTATTTATTTATTACTTTTATTCTCAGCCCTGGTGAGACCCCATTTGGAATAATACTGTGTCCAGTTCTGGAGACCTCACCTACAAAAAGACATTGACAAAACTGAACGGGTCCAAAGACAGGCTACAAGAATGGTGGAAGGTCTTAAGCATCAAACGTATCAGGAAAGACTTCATGAAGTCAATCTGTAGAGTCTGGAAGACAGAAGGGAGACATGATAAAAACATTTAAATATGTTAAAGGGTTAAATAAGGTTCAGGAGGGAAGTGTTTTTAATAGGAAAGTGAACAAGGGGGCACAATTGGAGGTTACTTGGGGGAAAGATCAGAAACCACGTGAGAAAATATTTGACTGAAAGAGTAGTAGATGCTTGGAACAAACTTCCAGCAGACGTGGTTGGTCAATTCACAGTAACTGATGCCTGGGTTTATCCCATCCTAAGGTAAAATACAGGAAATAGTACAAGGGCGGACTAGATGGACCAGGAGGCCTTTTTCCCGGCCGTCAATCTTCTAGGTTTCTATGTGGTTCTTTCTGGAAACCGTTGGAAGGACCGGGTGGTAGACGGGAGATGGGTAGTGTGGTATCCCTCCCAGTGTGTTGAGACAGGGCTGTTCACTTTAGACATAAGGTGGATGCTTTGACCCCTCTTTCAAACCAAACTCTGCATTTTGGACAGAGACTCACCTGGTCAGAGCCAAGGAAGCTTCTGGGATGAGAATCAAAACGTCTTCAAAGAAAAACAAGTCCAGTTTGCCTTTGGGGAAAAAGCAAACCTTTGGGGCGGCCTGCTGGAAAAAAAATCAATTTCTGCTCCCTGGTTGCACTTTTGAATTCCAGAGGTGGTTCTTAAAAAATCCGACAGCCCCAGGAGGCTCAGCCAACAGTCTCAGGAGGTTTTTTAGGCTCAGGGGGAAATCTCCAGCTTGCATGAAAAAACCGCTTGGATTTGACCCAAAAAAGGCTTTTTCCAGTCCCTGGAAAGTAGAAATATCGGAGTGCGTTTGTGGCTTTTCCGAAATGAATTGTGTTTTCACCTCCCACTTCTGTTCTCTCTGCCTTTCTTACATCCATCTTCAAAACATCACACCTCCATAGCTAGAGGCGTCCCAAAGCAGCTTTCCCCACCCCCCCAAAAAAACAAAATAAGTTCGTTTTTCCCTATGAAGACATATTGCTTCTCATGCAAGAAGCTTCCTCGGTTCTGAGTTACAGGGGAAGGAGCTTCTTGGATGAGAAATGAAATGTACCTAGTCTGTGGCTCACTTCCTGTTTATATACAGAGGCCTGGTCTACCAATGTTAGTGTGGGTGGTGTTAGTACTTTGTACAAAACAATTGAGTTTGCAATATATAAACAAGCTAGAAACATAGAAGATTGACGGCAGATTGCCCTTATACTACTTCCTGTATTTTATCTTAGGATGGATCCATGTTTATCCCAGGCATGTTTACATTCAGTTACTGTTTGCTGGAAGTTTGTTCCAAGCATCTACTCCTCTTTCAGTCAAATAATATTTTCTCACGTTGCTTCTGATCTTTCCCCCAACTAACCTCAGATTGTGCCTCCTTGTTCACTTTCCTATTAAAAACACTTCCCTCCTGGACCTTATTTAACCCTTTGACATATTTAAATGTTTCGATCATGTCCCCCCTTTCCCTTCTGTCCTCCAGACTCTACAGATGGAGTTCATGAAGTCTTTCCTGATCAGTTTGATGCTGAAGACCTTCCACCATTCTTGTAGCCAGTTTTTGGACCCGTTCAATTTTGTCAATATCTTTTTGTAGGCGAGGTCTCCAGAACTGAACACAGTATTATTCCAAATGGGGTCTCACCAGCGCTCTATATAGCGGGATCACAATCTCCCTCCTCCTGCTTGTTATACCTCTAGCTATGCAGCCAAGCATCCTACTTGCTTTCCCTACTGCCCGACCACACTGCTCACCCATTTTGAGACTGTCAGAAATCACAACCCCTAAATCCTTCTCTTCTGAAGTTTTTTCTAACACAGAACTCTTAATATAATACTCAGATTGAGGATTCCTTTTCCCCAAGTGCATTATTTTACATTTGGAAACATTAAACTGCAGCTTAGACCATTTATCTAGTAAAGCTAAATCATTTACCATATTACAGACGCCTCCAGGAATATCAACCCTATTGCACACTTTAGAGTCATCGGCAAATAGGCAAACCTTCCCTACCAAACCTTCCCCTATGTCACTCACAAACATATTAAAAAGAATAGGACCCAGAACAGACCCTTGTGGCACACCGCTTGTAACCTGACTCTGCTCAGAATAATCGCCATTAACAACTTTCTGATGTCTAACAATGAATGTTGGTTTGTATTGAAGTACTATAGCTTTAAGAGGTAGTGCTGCAAATTGCTATAAGAGGGAGCCAGAAAGCATAATTTTCTCTCTGCTGATTCACTGACTGATGTAGTAAGATCTGTGTGTTTCATGATAGTTTATGTGTTATGTATTTGGGGAATAGAGCATGATAGCACTGCCTTTCAAGACTGAATGCTGCCAATGCAATGTATTTGTAAGCTGTAATATATGTCTGATATGCAAGACAAAGACAAGCTTGCAACATTATTGTATTGAGAGATATTGACTTATTTGAATATGTATGACCAGACTGTTTAACTTGACTGTGCTATTTCTAAAAGTCAACACTATTTTATACACTTTAATGTACCTGCCTCGTACGACTGAATAATTACTCCTATCTCCTGGACAGCTGATGGAATCCCACTGTTATGATGCTCTGGTCATTCACGGATGAGGCCTGTTGGTTATGACCCATAAAGCCCTACATGGCATCGGACCAGAATACCCCCGAGACCGCCTTCTGCCGCACGAATCCCAGCGGCCAATTAGGTCCCACAGAGGGGGCCTTCTCCAGGTCCCGTCAACTAAACAATGTCTGGCAGGCCCCAGGGGAAGAGCCTTCTCTGTGGCGGCCCCAGCCCTCTGGAATCAACTCCCCCCGGAGATTAGAACTGCCCCCACCCTCCTCGCCTTTTGTAAGTCGTTAAAAACTAATCTCTGCCGCCAGGCATGGGGAAATTAACACCCCCCCCAATTGTTAAGGTTGGTGTATGGTTTGATTATTTTACTATAAGGGTTTTAAATTGTATTTGTACACTGTTTGTGCTGTTGTAAGCCACCCCGAGTCTTCGGAGAGGGGCGGCATATAAATCTAATAAATTATTATTATTTCTGGTAGGGTGATGAAGCGTCTGCAAGAACATTTCAGAGAACACCAAGGACCCCATAGTCCTTCTCTCCCTCCCTTTCTGCAAGACCCATCACCTTCCAGCACTGAAGTTGTTCCCTACTTGGGTCACAAAACATCTCCAAGGAAACTACCAAGCTCAGAGAACACCAAGGAGCTCTCAAGTTTATCCCCAAGCTAGGAGTTACTTTTAAAATTGTTAGCACTATGTAGATAACTAATTGGGTTTGGCAGTATATAAAATAAAACCATGTATGCTTACATGTATTAGAATACTATTGCTTTAAGAGCTAGTATTACGGATGGCCACAAGAGGGAGCCAGAAGCATGACTCTTTCTGCCTGTGATTTTCTACTCATTTTGTGCCGATTCATTGTGACTGCTGTAGTAAGAACAGTGTGTTCAAATGCTGGTTTATGCATTTGTAAGCTGGAAAAGTAAGCTTATGGTATTGTATATTTATTAAGATGTATTGATTGATTTAACTGTGTACGACTAGGACTGTTCTTGACTAAGATGTTTGCCAAAGTAAATAATATTTTACACAATTAATGTATCTGGACTGTATTATCGAACCATTACTCCTATTTCTGGGCTATCAGCTGGATATCTGCAAGACCTTATAATAATAATAGCAACAGAGTTGGAAGGGACCTTGGAGGTCATCTAGTCCAGCCCCCTGCTTAGGCAGGAAACCCTACACCACTTCAGAGAGTTATCCAACATCATCTTTAAAACTTCCAGTGTTGGAGCATTCACTACTTCTGGTGGCAAGCTGTTCCACCGGTTAATTATTCTGACTGTCAGGAAATTTCTCCTTAGTTTTAAGTTGCTTCTCTCCTTGTTTAGTTTCCACCCATTACTTCTTGTTCTACCCTCAGGTGCTTTGGAGAATAGGTGGACTCCCTCGTCTTTGTGGCAACCCCTGAGATGTTGGAAGGCTGCTCTCGGCTGCTCTCATGTCTCCCCTGGTCCTTCTTGTCATTCAATTAGCCGTGCCCAATATCCTGTATCTTGAGCCTATCTTCTGGAGAGTTGGCTGTTCCTGCCAGTTTGGTGTCATCTGCAAATGAGTCCCCCATCTGTCCCCTCATCCAAGTCATTGATGAAGATGTTGAAGAGTCCTGAGCCTAAAACAGAGCCTTGGGGTCCTCCACTGCACATATCCCTCCATGGAGATGTCGTTCCATTGAGCACTGCACATCGAGTGTGGCCAATTAGCCAGTTTTGAATCCATCTGCAGGTGTTGTTGTCCACCCCATATTTTCCTACTTTATTTAATAGTAGTTGTGGTCTACTTTGTCAAAAGCCTTGCTGAAGTCTAAGTAAACCACATCAAGAGTATTTCCCTAGTCCACTAATTTTATCACTTTGTCAAATAATGCTGTAAGATTATTCTGGCATGATCTGTTTTTGACTTCTACCTTTCTTCGGTGTAAGTGTGTCTTTGACAACTCAGAGATTACTCTGCACCCTCAAGAAAAATCCCCACTGCTATGGGCAACTCTTATCTTGACTGCTCCTCCCTTTACTCTTTTTGTTATCTGTATTTGACTTCTGTGTTGTATTTTTCATTGTTGGAAGCCGCCTGAGTCCCACGGGATGGGGCTGCATAGAATTCCAATTATATTCCCAGCCCACCAGGACACCTTTAAAAGTTCCGCTGCCTCGCTAATCCCTCGACGGATCCCGTCCCTCTGCCGTGTAGGGAAACTTTACAATGCAGAACCCTCTTCATTTCTGAAGGTCAATAAAGACTTTCAACGGAATAATGACAGCACCAAAGAAGACCAGACAGCGGAGATGTTGACCCTGGCCGTTGGGAAGAATAAACGACTCTTGAGAGGGTTCACAGCGATAGGATCGAAATAAAACTATATACAAGAAAAGGGAAACCAGTGGATATGACAGAAAACAGCAAAACCGAACCAAAGATTAGGAAAATACATCAGACGTCTTCAGCAGGGCGTCGTCGTAAGACAAGGACTTCAAAATGGAAATAACACACAAAAAAATAACATAATATTTCAAGAGTGGAGGTCCAGGCAAGGCAGGGGGATTTGTCCTGGAGATTTTAATTCCCCCCCCCAGCAGCCGAGAGAGGAGAGTGGCAATGAACCCCCCAGTTCCATCGAAAGCCTTTTTCCTCACCTGCCTACCCCCCCCCCCCCCAACAACACAAAGCAACGCAACGTTGTGTGGGTCACAGTCCAACTGAGCTGATGGGTTGAAGGCACTTTCGATCTGCACGTGATATTCCGGTTAAAACTTCAGACTTTCCAAAAAACAGCTTCTGCGCTTCATTACTGTTATTTCCTTACAAACACGTTTCAAATTATGAAAATTCCCATAATTATGGATGCTCTCATTCCAGGTCCCTAAAGTATACTTTAAAAAAAAAAGCTTCTTTTTGCTGTAATATTTCAAAAATACTGGAATCCGATGATCTGTACAATTTATTAAGATTTATTCTAAATCCTTTTAGGCTATAGTGTATCTCCCTTTGAACGTAAAGGTGAGTGGACTTCAACTCCCAGGATTCCCCGGCCAGCGAGCTGACGTCCACTCATCCTCAAGTTGTTCCAGTGAAGATACACTGAAGATGTGGTAATGCTCATCATCCATGGCTTACATTCAGGCATCATTTTTAATGTTAGTAAAAAAATAATAATCCCGCAGCTGCATTGACCCAAATCTCCAGAACTGGATTATTTCAAATCCCGTGCTCCTTCTCGTGGCTTAAATCTGCTGTGTGAATCTAGCAGCTTGGCTAGTTTGAAACACCCTGTAGTTTGCAAGACCCGTAAAAAGGTGATTAAATCTGAAGGACAAAAGTCCAGGAGCCGGATGGAGCATCGTGTGTGCGCATGATTTACCTTTAAAAAGTGAGAGACGTCGGTTGAGGGCCCGCGAGGTTTCACGTGCAGCATTTTAAAAGACGGGGTCTAAATTTTGGTGCTCAAAACGAAGCTTAAAATAAAAAATAAAAATAAAACAAGTCCTGAGCCATCATTATTTATGCCAAATGATGCTTCTGATGAATGTATTTTGTGAGCCGGTGGAAATTATAAATTTAAAAACAGCAACAACTAATTTAATGTCGGTTCCTGTCTGTCCTTCGGGAAACGTTTGGGGAACAAGGAAGGCTGACCTCAAATCCTAAAATGACCCCGTGTTTCCTGGAGCAGATGAGTGGGGAAGCCCAAAAAATGACAGGGGCCACTCTCTCCCTCTCATTTCTGGAGGTCTTCTTCTCAAAAAAATAGTGCTCGGAATTCCAGGCCAAAGACAGACGTGTGCTTGGGGAAACATCTCCAGAAGTTTGAGGTTGGTCCATTGCAGAAGAAACACTGAGTCAGTCTGACCACAGAACCCTTCTCTGGCCTGACTCCAGCCAACTGGACATCTCTTCCTATGGACAATCAAGACAGCCACTTTCCTGGTTGACTGATGCCACCCCTTCCCTGGCCTTCCTCTGTCGTCCATCTGGCCACATCCTACTCTTTGTGCTCGGCCGACGGAAAACTATGGATGCAAAAGTCCAGGTCTTGGAAGCTCGGAAGAGATTCTCTCGGAGAAAACTGCCCCAAGGCTGGACTTAACTGGCCAGCCTGACACAGAGAGTGAGAGAGAGGTCAGAGAGAAGTAGAACATCGCCCTACAACAGGCTGGAGGAGGAGGAGGAGGAGGCACGGTCTTTGGACATTCTCCTGCTGGAAAAGACGGTCTCCTTGGAGAACGGAGGGACGCCAGGAGACCTCTCGGAAGAAACGCCACATGGCATTTGCTACATGGAAAGTCAGTATATCTATAGGGGGGAGAAGAGAGGACTAGGGAAGCTTCCTCTTACTGCCTGTAGGGCTGACCTGAAAGAAAACAGGGAAGAAACATCAGATGAGGAAAGGGGTATTCTAGAAGCCAGAAACAGAACTGGAAGGGGACTTTTGTTAGTACTACGCACATAATAAGAGTTTTGGGTTTGGCCATATATAAAGCCGCCCCGAGTCTGTGGAGAGGGGCGGCATACAAATCTAATAAATAAATAAGTTAATTAATTAATTAAATAAATAAATAAATAAACAAGCTAACAAGGAATGCTTGTATGTATTCAAGCAGTGTAGCTTTTAAGAGGTAATGTTGGAGATGGCCACAAGAGGGAGCTAGAAGCGTGATTCTCTCTGTTATTTCTCTGTTTGGTATGGCTGATTCATTGGGACTGCTGCAGTAAGAACTGTGTGTCCGACGATAGTTTATGAATTTGTAAGCTGTACAAGTGAGGCTTGTAGTACTGTTAATGCGTTGAGAGTTATTGGCTGATTTGACTGGACTGTTTAACTTGACTGCCATATTTGCTAAAGTAAATACTATTTTATACACTTTAATGTATCTGGTTTCTGTGACTGAACCATTACCCGTGTCTCCTCCTGACTATCTGCTGGATATCTGCTAGGATTCCACGTTTCCTTTGCGCATCCTCAGGGGTCACTCCACGCACTCCTTAACCGTACGTGTGTATGCTCGTTGGTCTGCATTGGATTCCTGAGGGGCTCGGTGCAAGAACCCAACAACTCCACTCTGATGCAAAGGGTTCTGGAGTCGTTAAAAGGAGATACAGTGATGCCTCGTCTTACGAACCCCCGTTTCATACGAACTCTTCGTGATACGAACCTGGTGTTTAAGATTATTTTGTCTATTCTTCCGAACTATTTTCACATTACGAACCCAAGCTGCCACCGCTGGGATGCCCCACCTCCGGACTTCCGTTGCCAGCCAGGGTGCTGGGATTCCCCTGAGGCTCCCCTCGCTGGGAAACCCCACCTGTGGACTTCCGAATCCCAGTGAGGGGAGCCTCAGGGGAATCCCAGCGCTTCGGCTGGCAACGGAAGTCCGGAGGTGGGGTTTCCCAGCGGCACAAGGCAAAAGAGATGAGGTTTGGGATGGGGTTGCACGCACTATTTGCTTTTACATTGATTCCTATGGGGAAAATTGCTTCGTCTTACGAACTTTTCATCTTACGAACCTGGTCACGGGATGAATTAAGTTAGTAAGACGAGGTATCACTGTAATGACTCTATATTCTATTCTATGAAACAAGGGGCCACGTCTCACCTTTATGAGCCGACTCTGATTTTGATACCTGATGCGCCACGTTCTGCTGGGGGTTAAGGCCAGACAGAGGGTCCGACTCCTTGGTCAAGGGGGCAGCAGCTCTGGCGGGGAGAAGGCAGGACAGGTTAGCGCCGCAATTGCTGGCCACAACTTGTCGATTTGGGGAAAATTGAGCCCTGGACAGGTAGCCCCCAACTTACCAAATAGAAATTTTATTTTTCTCCAATAATAGAATAAAAAAACAACACATAAATACAAACACTAAAACCTTGCTTGAAATAAAAACATACATAATTTTTCTATTTTTTCTATCATTCAATGGAGGCTTATTTTCTTCCATTAAAAAAAAACATTCTATAGAACATATATAATATTATCAAGTAAAAATAAATCAGAAAATAGTCTTTTTCCCACTTTACACTAAAAAATTGCATTACATCAGTATAAATGATATCAAACTCTCTATTATGCCCATCTTAATAGAAACTTTCATTTCTACACTGAGCTAATTAATGCAATATTAGTTTATCCTGTAATTACTATAGATTCTATATAAATATATATATATATCTAAAATAGAAAAAATACCTATCATATATCACATAAACTGTATTAGAAAATTCTATATGTTTGAATTCTTATTAATAAGGCAATTTGTGTCGTATAAATATACAATGCTACCACCAATTCCTATCTTGCCATCGTAGTCCTCAACTTATGACGCTTCATTTACTGGCCGTTCAACGTTAACCTGGGAAAAGCAACTTCTGACCCTTTTTTACACATGGGATCAAAAATCAGCCGCTTGGCAACTGACCGTGAAGGTGCCCCCTTTTGTGACGTTCCCAGAAGTGGGGTCAATAAGGGAGGTTCACTTCACAGGCCTGTGTGCTGCCTTAGCAACAGCACTGATGCTCTGGACAACTGGGTTGAGAAAGGCCGAGTAAAATCGGGCAGCTCTGTCTCACTTAGCAACAGACATTTTGGGCTCAATTGGGGTCGTAAATTGAGGACTACCTGTTTCCGGCATGGCGATTGGGGGTCCAGGGAAAGGGAGGGTCTTGCCTTCTCTTTCTGCTCAAGAACCCCATGGACCATTGGGGGGCCACTGGGGGACACAGAACGCTGGACTCAATGGCCCTTGGCCCCATTCAGCAGGGCTCCTCATAGGTTCTTAGATGCTACTGACATGGAAACAGGACCAGCCACCAAGCAGCAAAACGCTCAATGTCCTCCTGATGAAGCCTTTCTTCCCCTCCTCTTCCTCCTCCTCCTCCTCTTCCCTATCCCCAAATCCCCCTCCCTTCTAGCACTGATGATGTTCCCTCCCTCCCTCCCTCCCTCCTCCTCCTCTTCAAATCCCTCCTAGCACTGATTATATACCCTAGTTGGATTGTGAAACGTTTGCAAGAAATCCACCCAGTTCTGAGAGGAGCATCATTTATACCGTGTGGGCTTTTCACTCCTGCCCCGATGAGGGTCATGTCCTTCCCTTGACCGTCCACACGCCGATTCAGGGGGGTCCTGCTGGACATAGACAAAAAAGCAAAGCTAGGATCAACCTAGAACTAAGATCAACTTCTAGGATTAATTTAGAACCAAGGAGAAATTTCCTTACAGTTAGAACAATTAATCTGTGGAACAGCCTGCCTCCAGAAGTTGTGAATGCTCCAACACTGGAGGTTTTTAAGCAGATGTTGGATAACCATCTGTCTGAAGTAGTGTAGGGTCTCCTGCCTAAGCAGGGGGTTGGACTAGAAGACCTCCAGGGTCCCTTCAAACTCTGTTGTTCTTCTTTCTTTCTTTCTTTCTTTCTTTCTTTCTTTCTTTCTTTCTTTCTTTCTTTCTTTCTTATTTATTCATTTATTCATTCGATTTTTATGCCGCCCTTCTCCTTAGACTCAGGGGGGCTTACAACATGTTAGCAATAGCACTTTTTAACAGAGCCCGGATATTGCCCCCACAATCCGGGTCCTCATTTGACCCACCTTGGAAGGATGGAAGGCTGAGTCAACCTTGAGCTGGTGGTGGGATTTGAACCGCTGACCTACAGATCTACAGTCAGCTTCAGTGGCCTGCAGTACTGCACTTTACCCGCTGCGCCACCCTGGCTCAGTAGTTGTTGTTCTTGTTGTTATTATTATGATTAATGTTGTTATTATTATTATTATTAGCCCTGAGCAAGAAGGAAAAGGGGTTTTGGGCTTTGTCTTTGAAAAGAGAGACCAGGACTCTAGAAGCCTAGAACTACGAAGCCTAAAACACGATCTAAGTATTGCCCACAAGATCCTATGCTGCAACGTCCTGCCTGTCAGTGACTACTTCAGCTTCAACCACAACAACACAAGAGCACACAACAGATTCAAACTTAATATCAACCGCTCCAAACTTGACTGTAAAAAATATGACTTTAACAATTGAGTTGTCGAAGCATGGAACTCATTACTGGACTCCGTGGTGTCAACCCCCAACTTTTTCCCCTTAGACTATCCACGATTGACCTCACCAGGTTCCTTAGAGGTCAGTAAGGGGCGAGCATAAGTGCACTAGTGTGCCTTCCGTCCCCTGTCCAATTGTCCCTCCTATATCTTATATATCTTTTCTTCCATTCATATATATTTTCCTCTGTTCTTCATTGACGTATTTTATTCTCATATCTTTTCTTTTATCCTTTCCCTGATATTTACTACTACATGTTTTTATTCTCTTTAACTTTCAATTTGTATTGGACAAAATAAATAAATAAAAAGAAATAAATAAGTGGGCCACTGGTTGGATGGAAAGCGTAGAGAGCACTAAAGACCCCAAAGTCCAATGCTGAGCTACAAAGATTTTCTCCTTGCACAGGGGATACGTATGTCCTCCCCCCCCCCCCCCCGTTTACTTTGCAGAAGAAGCCAATCCCGTCCCACCTTCCAGTCTGGATCCTGCCGCTTCTTCTCCCGGTCCCTGGCCTTCTTGTAAGCCTTCTTCTCCTCTGCCATCAGCAGGCGAGCGATTTCCTGCGGGAAAGAATCCACCCAACAAATCAGATAGACAGACAAGGATTTAGATTTGTATGCTGCCCCTCTCCGCAGACTCGGGGCGGCTCACAATAGTGATAAAAAACAATATACAATGACAAATCTAATATCAAAGTCTAAAATAACAATTTTACATTAAAAACCCTAAAAACCCCATTATATAAAAAGCATACATACAAACATACCATACATAAAATTAGATAGATGAGAGAGAGATATATATATAGATATATAGATAGGTAGGTAGATGATGGATGGATGATAGATGGATGGATGGATGGATGGATGGATAGATAGAGGGATAGATAGAAAGGCAGACAGACAGACAGACAGACATAGATGATAGATAGATGATAGATAGATAATGAGTTGGGGTGGCGCAGCAGGTAAAGTGCTGTACTGCAGGCCATTAAAGCTGACTGTAGATCTGCAGGTCAGCGGTTCAAATCTCATCACCGGCTCAAGGTTGACTCAGCCTTCCATCCTTCCGAGGGGGGTCAAATGAGGACCCGGATTGTGGGGGCAATGTGCTGGCTGTTCAAAACGGCTATGGCTCACATGTTGTAAGCCACCCTGAGTCTAAGGAAAAGGGCGGCATAAAAAAATTGAATAAATAGATAGATGGATGATGGATGGATAGAGATAGATAGATGAAAGACAGACAGACAGACAGACCCCCCTTCTGGTAGGAAGCTGTTCCACTGATAAAATGTTCTCTCTTGCAGGACATTTCTCCTTCTTTCCATTTTTCTCTGTTATGGGATTCACTTAACAGCTGTAGCAAGGAAAGATTCCAGATTCCACCAGAACAGAGGAATTCACCAGCATTTTTGGGTTTTCTTCCCTCAATGGTCCACCAAGACCACACACGACAAACCACATCTGCATTGCAGCCAAGAAAATGGAGTCACCAGGATATCTTGGCAAAAGTGAGCACTACGGAAGACTTCGGCCTTTTTAGGGTTTTCAAAGTTTGTCAACGTTTGATGTTGTGTGGACTTTAACTCCTATAATCCCCTAGAGGCCTAGACACTACAATCTCTTCCACAGACTTGAACCCTGGGCCCTACCTAACAAAATGAAATTCAAGGGTGAAAAATGTCAGGTTCCACATTCAGGCAAAAAAACCCCAAATGCACAGGTGCCGTGTATGTGGTACTTTGCTCAACAGCAGTAACTGTGAAAGGGACCTTGGAGTCCAAGTGGACAACCGTTTAAATAGGAGCCAGCTGTGGGCAGCAGCTGCCAAAAAAGCCAACACAGTCCTAGGCTGCATCAACAGAGGGAGAGAATCAAGATCACGTGAAGGGTTAATACCACTTTATAAGGTCTTGGTAAGGCCACACTTGGAATATTTGCATTCAGTTTTAGTTGTCATGATGCAAAAAGGATGTTGAGACTCTAGAAAGAGTGCAGAGAAGAGCAACCAAGAGGATTAGGGGACCGGAGGCAAAAACATATGAAGAACAGTTGCAGGAACTGGGCATGTCTAGTTTAATGACAAGAAGGACCAGGACCAGGGGAGACATGATAGCAACTTTCCAGTATCTCAGGGGTTGCCCCCAAAAAGAAGGAGTCAAGCTAGAAACATAGAAGACTGACGGCAGGAAAAGACCTCATGGTCCATCTAGTCTGCCCTTATACCATTTCCTGTGTTTTATCTTACAATGGATATATGTTTATCCCAGGCATGTTTAAATTCAGTGACTGTGGATTTACCAACCACATCTGCTGGAAGTTTGTTCCAAGCATCCACTACTCTTTCAGTCAAATAATATTTTCTCATGTTGCTTTTGATCTTTCCCCCAACTAACTTCAGATTGTGTCCCCTTGTTCTTGTGTTCACTTTCCTATTAAAAACACTTCCCTCCTGGACCTTATTTAACCCTTTAATATATTTAAATGTTTCGATCATGTCCTCCCTTTCCCTTCTGTCCTCCAGACTAGACAGATTGAGTTCATGAAGTCTTTCCTGATACGTTTGATGCTTAAGACCTTCCACCATTCTTGTAGCCCCTCTTTGGACCCCTTCAATTTTGTCAATCTCTCTTTGTAGGTGAGGTCTCCAGAACTGGACACAGTATTCCAAAAGCTATTCTCTAAATAGAATAGAATAGAATAGAATTTTATTGGTCAAGTGTGATGGGACACACAAGGGATTTGTCTTGGTGCAGATGCTCTCAGTGGACATAAAAGAAAAAGAGACATTTGCCAAGAATCAGGAGGTGCAACACTTAATGATGAAATGTGAGAAAAGGGAGATTTATTCTTGTAATAATACATGTAAATGTGAGCATGTGTGCAGCCATTTCCTCATGACATTTCATATTGCATAACCAAGATGAGCTTCTAAGACTGCATTTCTGCCGCTGCCCCATAGAAGAAGGGCTCGACCTATTCTCCAAAGCACCAGAAGCAACGGATGGAAACTGATTAAGGGCAGAAGCAATCGGGAATGAAGGAGGAACTTCCTAACCCTGAGAACAATTAACCAGTGGAACAGCTGGCCTCAAGAAATTGTGGGCGCTCCTTCACTGGAGTTTTTTTAATGAAGTTTTTCATTTTCTCTCCACCTTTAAAAGCAGACATACATAACAGCACATATATCATTGAACTCAGAGAGCTGGACATTTGCATTGGATTTTAGGAACTTCCCAGCCTGAAGTCTGGCGCCCTCTTGCAGCTGTTGCTGCTGTTGCTGGGTTTTTAAAGAACTTTTAGCTGACTAATGATTAAGAACTATTAACTAACAATTGATTCCCTATTTTTGTATATTTTGATATTTAAATTTTATACTTATTGTTTTTAGTTAAATTATTTGGGTTTTTTAAAAATTGATGGCTAATTGGGGTGGGTGTAATCATGTGTTTGGAATGAGTGATTGGAATGGGTGGAGAGGGTGGGATTATGGTATGAATGACATGTTTGGCCCACCTGACGCTGGAGGGGCGGGAGGGGAGGGGGCACCGAGGGTCGGAATATCCCGGGGGTGCTGGGGAGAGGCAGATATGGCGGGAGCCACGGAGGTAGCCATTCCAGGGGAACGAGAGATCGCTGTCTAATAGCCATCCCTTGTTCCGGCCCCGTGAGCTCAACCCAGGGTGCTGGTGATGAGTGTCACTCTGGCAGGGAGGTGACACGGAGCTGGGTCCAGGAGATTACCAATGCTTCCTTGGGGAGGGGGTCCTTTCCGGCCCTTTATAAGGAGGCACTTGTGCGCCCCTTCCTCAAGAAACCTTCCCTGGACCCAGCCATTCTTAACAACTACCGTCCAGTCTCCAACCTTCCCTTTATGGGGAAGGTTGTTGAGAAGGTGGTGGCGCTCCAGCTCCAACGGTCCTTGGAAGAAGCCGATTATCTAGACCCTCAGCAGTCTGGATTCAGGCCCGGTTACAGCACGGAAACTGCTTTGGTCGCGTTGATGGATGATCTCTGGCAGGCCCGGGACAGGGGTTTATCCTCTGTCCTGGTGCTTCTTGACCGCTCAGTGGCTTTCGATACCATCGACCATGGTATCCTCCTGCGCCGGCTGGAGGGGTTGGGAGTGGGAGGCACTGTTCTCCAGTGGTTCTCCTCCTACCTCTCCGGCCAGTCGCAGTCGGTGTTAGTGGGGGGTCAGAGGTCGACCTCGAGGTCTCTCCCTTGTGGGGTGCCTCAGGGGTCGGTCCTCTCCCCCCTGCTATTCAATATCTACATGAAACCGCTGGGCGAGGTCATCCAAGGGCCACCTACCTCGTCCTGAGCCACTTGTGCGGCCCTCCTGTCCACCTGGGTGGCCTGAAAAACAAAGAGAAAAGGGGTTTAAACTTTTTTAAAAAGAGAGAAGATTGAGAAACAAATCTATTTTTTTTGAAGTTTTGTATTTCAATTTCTTCCTCTTCAAAAAATAAAATTAGAGAGAGAGAAAAAATGAAATCTCCTTTTATTCACCAATATCTGGAAAATCTGGTTTGGGGGCCATTCTGCACTCTGCCCTGAACCGTGGGGACAAACGAAAGGCCAGGAGGTGGGAGCAGTGTGAATCTCCGGAGGGAGCTGATTCCAGAGGGCTGGGGCCCGCACAGAGAAGGCTCTTCCCCTAGACCCCACCAAGCGACATTGTCTAGCTCAGTGTTTCCCAACTTTGGCAACTTGAAGATATTTGGACTTCAACTCCCAGAATTCCCCAGCCAGCATTCGCTGGGTTGAAGTCCAGATATCTTCAGGTGGCCAAGGTTGGGAAACACTGGTCTAGCTGATGGGACCTGGAGAAGGCCGAGTCTGTGGGACCTAACTGGCCACTGGGAAACGTGAGGTAGAAGACGGTCCCATAGGTAATCTGGCCTGAAGCCACGTAGGGCTTTAAAGGACTCATCACCAACACTTTGAACCGGGTCTGTAAACCAACTGGCAACCAACGGAGTCCACGGAGGGATGGAGGAAGATGGGTCCTGCCTTGGGAGGCCCATGGCTGCTCGCGCGGCTGCATTCTGCACGATCTGGAGTTTCTGAACACTCTTCAAAGGTAGCCCCATGTAGAGAGCATTACATTAATTGAGCCCCAAGGTGATGAGGGCGTGAGTGACCGTGAGCAAAGACTCCCTGTCCAGGTAGGGCCACAACTGGTGCACCAGGTGAACCTGGGCAAATGGCCCCTCGCCACAGCTGAAAGATGGTGTTCTAGGCTCAGCTGTGGATCGAGGACGCCCAAGTTGCAGACCCTCTCTGAGGGGGGCAGAAGCACCCCCTCCCAGGGTGATGGATGGACAGATGGAATTGTCCCTGAGAGGCAAAACCCACAGCCACTCCGTCTTGTCAGGAAAGAGTTTGAGCCTGTTGGCCTTCCTGCCTTCCTTCCGTCCTTCCTTCCCCTGAAAACTGCAAAACAAATTCTCTCTCCAAATGAATTTTTTCTTTCTTTCTTTCTTTCCTTCTTTCCTTCCCTCCCTCCCTTTCTTTCTCTTTCCTTCCTTCCCTCCCTCTTTTTCCTTCCTTCCTTGTCTCTTTCTTTCTTTTTTCTTCGTTGTTCCTTCCTTTGTTGTTCCTTCCTTCCTTCCTTCCTTCCTTCCTTCCTTCCTTCCTTCCTTCCTTCCTTCCTTCCTTCCTTCCTAGTTGCAGACTCCCCCAGGGTGATGGACGGACAGGTGGAATTGTCCCTGGGAGGCAGAACCCACAGCCACTCCATCTTGTCAGGAAAGAGTTTGAGCCTGTTGGCAGCCATCCAGACCCCAACAGCCTCCAGGCACCGGCACATCCCTTCCACCGCTTGACTGAAGCATTTATTATTTATTAACCCAACTTCTCTGCCTCCCAATCCCAAAGGGCTCTGGGCAACTTCCAACAAAGAAACCCCCCCCGCCCCCGCTCACCAGCAGTTCCTCCTCCTGCAACTTCCAGGCAATCTCGGCATCGTGGGCTTCGGGGTCCCGGGAAGCCCCTACTCGGGGTCTGGCGTAGGTGTCTTCTTTGGACGTCCGGGATTTCGTCCCTGCAAAAGAGGAAGCGGTTCCAGCCAGGATTGACAAGCGGAGCCCAATGCAGAAGAGCAGCCAACGAACGGCCGAGAATCCCAACCACACGAGGCTCTGATGTGGATGCTGGGGACAGAGACATAGAAGATGGACGGCAGAAAAGGACCCCCTGGTCCATCTCGTCTGCCCTTATACTATTTCCTGTGTTATATCTTAGGATGGATCTATGTTTATCCCAGGCATGTTTAAATTCAGTTACTGTGGATTGACCAACCACGTCTGCTGGAAGTTTGTTCCAAGCCTCTACTACTCTGTCAAATAATATTTTCTCATGTTGCTTCTGATCTTTACCCAAACTGACCTAAGATTGTGCCCCCTTGTTCTGGTGTTCACTTTCCTATGAAAAACATTTCCCTCCTGCACCTCATTTAACCCTATAACCAATTTAATTGTTTCGATCATGTCCCCCCTTTCCCTTCCGTCCTCTACAGATGGAGTCCATGAAGTCTTTCCTGATCAGTTTGATGCTTGAGACCTTCCACCATTTTTGTAGCCCGTCTTTGGACCTGTTCAATTCTGATTGACAGAATCAGCCTCTTGCCCCCAACAATCTGGGTCCCCATTTGACCCACCTGGGAAGGATGGAAGGCTCCTTCCTCCCTCCCTCTACTTCTGTCTCCCTCCCACCCTTTTTTCCTCTCCTTCTCTGTCTCCTTCCCTTCCTTCCTCTCCTTCTCTCTCTGTCTGTCTCTCTCTCTCTCTGAAGGATGGAAGGCTGAGTCAACCTGGAGCCGGTGGGGAGATCTGAACTGCTGAACTACAGCTAACTAGCAGTTAGCTGAAGGAGCCTGCAGGGCTGCACTCGAACCACTGCGCCACCGAGGCTCCCGGAGGAGACCCCTGCACAGACCCTCTCCCCACCCCCCCTCAAACCCCGTCATGTAGCCACGGAGCATCTGCCGAGCAGAAGGCGTGAAGGGGCAGCCGCCTCCGCGCACAGCAGCCTCTCTAGGCAAGGACCCCCAGACTGCAGAGAGAGCGGCAGATAACTTTCCGGTGGGGGCAGACAGCCTTGGCGTGGGCCCAGGGAGACACCAGGCCTACAGGAAGAGCGCTGGGGGGGGGGGGGCTGGGAGGGTCTATTTATAGGGCTACCATGGGGGGGGGGGGACACACATACACCGCAAAGCTGAGAGTCATTTGCAAAGACGTCACCCAATTGGGAGGAGGAGAAGAGCTTTGAGTTTGCATGAATGGGTCCAGATGCACGGAGGCTCCATCCAAAAACGATTTCCGGAGAGGGGACAGGGAAGGAGGGGAGGGGGCTCCGGCCCATCTTGGACTCATTGGCAGCCACTCAGGAGCCTTGGGAAGGAGGAAGACTTGGTGATTTTTCCCTGGCTGTCTGATACCTTCTCCTTCCTTGAATGGAACACCCCCCCCCCCCAAATTGTTATTATTGTGGTACTTTAAACCATCCGATCCTGGAATGATGGAGCTCGGGCAGAACAGCAATCGGGTTTTAGACTTATATACTGCTTCACAGGGCTTTGACAGCCCTCTCTAAGACCTTGGCCTCAACACAAAGAGAGAAAAAGAAAGAGAGAGGAAGAGAGAAAAAGAAAGAGAGAGGAAGGAAGAGAAAGAAAGGAAGGAAGCACTAGCATCTTAGATTTATATACCACTTCACAGGGCTTTTACAGCCCTCTCTCAGCAGTTTACAGAGAGTAAGCATATTGCTCTCAACACAAAGAAAGAAAGAAAGAAAGAAAGAAAGAGGGAGGGAGGAAGAGAGAGAGAAAAAGAGAGAGAGAGAAAGAAAGAGCATTAGCATTTGAGACTTATGTGCCGCTTCCCAATGGTTTCCCAGCCTTCTCTAAGCGATTTACAGAGTCAGCCTCTTGCCCCCAACGCTCTGGGTCCTTGGAAGGACAGGAGGCTGAATCAACCTGGAGCCTGGTGAGATTCGATCTGCCAAACTGCTGGCAGCCGGTGATCAGCAGAAATAGCTTGCAGTTACTGCCCTCTAACCACTGCGCCACTGAGGCTCTGATGCATAGATAGATGGTAGATTGACAGCCGGATGACAGAGAGAAATAGCCATAGCATTTAGACTTTCCAGCCCCATTACCTGCATTTCGGGGAACCCCGGCTCCGTCATCCCTGCCCTCCCTGCGGTGGGAGGTGGGGGAGGAGGCCCACGGCCCCCTGCGCTCCCTTTCTCCATTCTCCCTCCGGGCCCGGTACCGGTGGGCAGCTTCTGAGTCGTGGTGCTGGGCGTGGGACCTCGGGGAACCATGGCCCTCCAGAGGTGGCAGCCTCCCGCGATCCGGATTGGGTGATGGGCTTTGGCCGTCCTGCCTTTCTCTCCTGTGGGGAGTGGCCCCCTGTTCCCGCTGCCCTCGCGGCCCACGGCTGCCATGCTCGCTCCTCCATTCCTCTTCCTGGTCCGTCAGAGGAGGGGGCGTCCTTTGGGGTCTCTCGTGGCTCCGAGGCCTCTTTGGATCCCTGGTACCCCGACCGGCCCGGGGTGGTTCTGCATCCAAGACCAGCAAAGGTGCCCCCCGAGATTTGGGGTGACTGCGAGCCCTGTTGGGGGGGTCATCTTCTTCCTCCTCCTCCTCCAGGAGACCCTTGTGATGGGGAGGCTGCTCACGTCCATCTTTCTTCCTCTCCCGCCGCTTCTCTTCGCGGCCCTTCTTCCGCCCGTCCTTGCTCTTCCTCGTTTCGGAGCCGCTCTTCTCCCAAGTCTCCAGGTCAAGATCCTCCAGAATCAGCGGGGGGCCCCTCCAAGGCTCCCTCATTTGGGAGGGCTGCCCCTCAACACTCCCATGCCGAGGGTCTTTGGGCCCCGGTTCCCAAGAAGTCCCGGACAAGCAGTCTGGGCAACAATGGAAGCAGCAAGACAGACAAGGCAGGTGAGTTAGTGACCTGGGTTAATGGGTAGGTATCAGGCTACACAGCGAAGGGAGAGCCAGGGGGGAGAAAGCATGGAGGGGCAGGGAAGGCATGCAGATAAGCTTTGAATCCAGGGCCCTCCTCTGTCTCCCTTCCTCGCACGGAATGGAACGACTGACCTGGAGCAACTCGATGCAGGACGATGCAACCATTCCATTGTCACCACATTCAAGGACAGAAACCAAAGGCTGTTTGCTCTTCCCTTTCAAACTGTCCCGTGTGCGAGATTCCCCGGGAAAGGGGTGGGTGAAGCCCAGGTGCTTTGCTTCCTTGCTCAGGAGCTCCAAAGTCACTTCAGTCACCCCACGGTTGTCCCAAAGGTGTTTTCCCGCCCCCCCGCCCCCAAAAAAGGCAACAGGACTTTCTTGGTGTTTTTTTTCTTTGAAAACTCTTTTGCTTCTCATCCAAGAAGTTAGAACTGAAGAAGCTCCGTAAATGAGAAGGGAAACAGATGGCATTTACCCCAGCGAGACTGGCCAGAACGTACCCGAATTTGACCCCAAAATGTTGGAAATCTTTATTAATAAAAATGTAAATGTATCTTTGTTAGTGGGGGCTAATCTCGAAAAGTGCTTCACTGATTTCTTTGAAATTTTGACACAGCATTCCAAACAAATAAAGCCCTTATGATATACTCATATTATATAGCTATCGCACCTGTGACAGGTAAAAACAGGTCAAAACCATAGAATTCCCTGGTGAAAACCATAGGAGGTGAGTTTTGATTGGCTGGTGAAAAGGCAGGTAATTGTTTTGCATGGAGACTGATGACAAACATAGCTGGCACGTTTTGATTGGCTGCTGATCAACTGCCATGCTAACCACTGGCACAAGAAAAGCTCATCAGAAAACAAAGGAATCAGGTTTGGCCGCACAGTAGGATCTGCTTGGGTGAACAAAGAACCCTGCAAGGTAGGCCGGACTTATTGTATTTGGAAGATGGGTCAGGCCAGTGTCTTAAATCAGTGGGGGACAGGGAAGGAGAGAGATGTACAAATGTCACCCTGCTCTCTAACGTTAATCCCCTCCAACTGTATGATATAATTGAGCAGGGGCTTGGACTAAAATGCCTCCGAGACCCCTTCCAACTCGGTTGTTCTGAATAAATGGAGCAGGGGGCTCAAAAATTTAAACGTGCATTTTCTCATTTCTTTCTTTTCCACTTAACCCGACTGATGGGTGTTATAATTATGTTCCTAATAAATAAATGATAACATAAATAAGAGTAAGAATAAATGGAAAAGTTTATAGGCATAAGAGTCTAAAAACTCATCTATACCACCAGGCTTAGAAACATAGAAACATAGAAGACCCCCTGGTCCATCTAGTCTGCCCTTATTTCCTGTATTTATCTTAGGATGGATCTATGTTTATCCCAGGCAGGTTTAAATTCAGTTACTGTGGATTTACCAACCACGTCTGCTGGAAGTTTGTCCCAAGCATCTACTACTCTTTCAGTAAAATAATATTTTTTCATGTTGCAATTATTTTGGCTTGGGGCCAATTAGACTCTAGCCCCCTTGCCGAGAAATGATATGTATGTTGTTGTTGAGTGGGTAAGATTTTTAATAATGGGGATTTTAGATTAGATTTGTGGGTTTCATATTAATTGGAATTGGATTTGTATTGCATTGTTCTTTTATATGTTTTGAGCTGCCCCGAGTCCTTGAAGAGAGGCGGCATATAAATCTAATAAATAAACAAACAAATAAACAATCAATGTGATAAATAAACAATAATAGCTGATACTTGTTGTGGTTGGCTCTGGCCCAGCTCCTGCCCCAAGGAATGTGGAGGTGGATGCAGGGGAAACATCAACAAGTCATAGGCCTGTTTTATTGCCGACAGAGTCAGGTAGTGCAGTTTCCTCAGGATTATTACAGGAGATAAGTGAGGCCACCTGTGGTTGGATGGGGCTTCTGTAATTAGTGCTACAGATAAAAAGAGCAGTGTGCTGTTTTAGCCTCAGGGCAGTTTATCTGATTCATTGTTTCGTCAAGATCGTGGTTTTTGTGCTGTTCAAGATTGTGTGTGGACTTTCTGGACTTTAGAATTGGACTCAATTCCCCAGTTATTGGGTGAGAAATTGGACTGCATTTCACCTGTGCCTTGTGTGTGCCAGAAAATCCCTTTGACATTTAAAAAGGGAGCTGTTTCTGTTTTTCTGTTGATAAAGACTTTTGGGTTTTCCTTCTATAGTGTGTTGTGTGTCTTTCTGGACTAATTACCCTGTAATTACGGCCGGTTGAGACACGCCGGCAGGACAATACGTATATCATAAAAGGTGTGTATGTTTTATATTTGTTTTTGATTTGATTTGTACAATGTCATTTTTGTACGTATTTCCTTTTTTGTATTTTGTTTTTAAATTTTTTTTTTATTATTATTATTATTATTATTATTATTATTATTATTATTATTATTATTTATTAGATTTGTATGTCGCCCCTCTCCGGAGACTCGGAGCGGCTCACAACAATAACAACCATGTGACAAATCCAATATATTTAAAAGACATCTAAAAACCTATTCTTAAAACCCTGCAACACAATCATACCATACATAAACAACACAAGCCCAGGGGTATCTCAACTTCCCCATGCCTGACGACATAGGTGGGTCTCCAATAGCTTACCAAAGGCAAGGAGGGTGGGGGTATATTAGCAATAACAATTATTTTTAAAAAATAAAAAAAGAGAGAAGGGAATCATCTTAAGGAAACACACCAAGAAAGTCCAGTTGCATTTTTGGGGGGGAAATGAAGCACTTTTGGGACAAGCCAGGTCTTGGATGGTGGAGAAGCTCCCTTGACAGAGCTGCGTTGTTGTATATGGACTGAGGGGTGGGGGGGTCTCCCCCACTGCCCCCAATTGGCATGTGGGCAGGACGAAAATGTGAGATTTGTAAATTGCCACCTTGGTAAGAAGCAGTGGAAGGACGCAAAGCCCAGAGCCAGGGAAGGAGACTATTTGTAGCTCGGGATGGAGGATGGAGGGGTCTGGGGTGCCCCCCCCTTGGGCTTGGTGGTTCACCTGCAGATGTTCCCTGACCCCAAGTAGGTGACATTGTTGGGGCTAGAAGGGAGGGGGGTTGCAGGGAGGAGGAGGAGGAGGAGGAAGAGACTAAGAGGTCCTTGGGTTTCTCTGACTTGCAGACGTTTCATTGCCAAACTAGGTAACGTATTCAGTGTTAGAAGAGGGTGGGGTTTGCGGAATGGAGAAAAAGGAGGAGGAGCAGAAAAGGAGGAAGAGGAGAGGGAGGAGCAGAAGAGAAGGAGGAAAAGGGGGAGGATGAGGAGAAACAGGAAAAGGAGAAGCAGAAGAGGTGAAGGAGGAAGAGGAGAAACAGAAGGAACAAAAGGAGCAGAAAGAGGAGGAGGAGAAACAGAAGAGGAAGAAAAGGAGGGGGAGGAGCAGAAGAAAAGGAGGAAAAGGGGAGGGGGAGAAACAGAAGAGGAGGAAGAGGAAGAGGAGGACTGTGGGGATCCTTTGGGCCATCTGAGCCATTTTCTTGCAGACCTTTTGAGACCCACCTAGGTAACACCATCCACACACACTTTCGAAAGAACTGTGGGGAGAATAATAATAATCAATGTCAGCTTTGTAAATTAAAAAAAAAGAACTCCAAAGCTGGGACAGTGTTATCCATCCATGATCACTTCCCAATATTATTCATTTATTTGAAAGAGGGGGGAAAGGTAATTTCTGGGAAGCTCTTAATATGCGGTGAACCACTTTCCTACGAATCTACCGTGTGTTCCATGAACCCTTCTCTCCCCCCCTCCATGTTTAGCACTGAGGATGTTACCTAGTTGGGTCACGAAAGGCCTGCAAGAGAGAGAGAAGCAAGGACCTCAATTTTCAGCCCGGAACTACAAATAATTCTCCTTTGTTGGTGGAAAGTCCATAAAGAGCCGTCTGCTCGGGGCAAGCGAGTGCAAGCAAAGCAAGGAGGAAGAGCCAGGATGGGGAAAGACGCTGCGGGAGACAGACACAACTCTGCCGGAGGAGGCGGGAGGAGGGAGGGAAGGGATGGATTGCCACACCAGCCTGGTAAAAGGATGGGGCTGGTTGTGCTACCTGCACAGGTGGGAAGAGGGAAGCCCCGGCCATCAGCACCAAAGCCATCCAGCTCTTGAGACCGGGCGGGATATGCCGTATTTTTCGGAGTGCAAGTCACACCTTTTTCCTCCCTAAAAGAGGCTGATAATTTAGGTGCAGTTTATGCTCTGAATGTAACTTTTTTCAGCCCTAATTAGCTGCTAACACTCTTCCCTTGCAGGCTCTTTCCTTGTTACTCTCTGCAAGGAAGAATGTTTTCCAAGCCCTACGTCTTTGCAGGGATTTTTTTCATTCTCTATTTGCTCCGAATTTTTCTTTCCAGCCCTAACCAGGTGCTAACAATGTTCCCAGTTCTTACCGGCTTGCAGGCTCTTTCATTGTTACTCTCTGGGAAGAACGTTTTCCAAGCCCTAAGTCTTTGCAGGGTTTTCCCATTGCTCTACTTGCTCCGAATGTTTCTTTCCAGGTGCTCGTGATTTTCCCAGCTCTTACTGGCTTGCAGGCTCTTTCCTTGTTACTCTCTCGGAATAAATATTTTTTTAAAGCCCTCCCCAGGGGATAAAAGAATGTGCTGGCTAAGGACGCTGGCCTGGTAAGCAGATTCTTTTCCCTATTTTCCTCCCCCAAAGCTAAGGTGGGTCTTATACTCCAAAATACGGTAAGTCGATTAGATTAAATGAAATGAAATTGAGGAAGATGTGCGTCCTCCCTGTGGATTGGACGGCTGCCAGCCACGATCTGCCTCGACGCCCCCAAGACGAAGCCAAGCAAACTCTGCGGCACAGATGTGCGAATAAAGAGAGGCCCCAGTAAAGAGAAACGGCACCAAGCAAATTTCCCACCAGCTTCATTCAATTCCCAGATGTGTGGAAGTTCCTTTGATCACGTAAGGCCTTCCAAGAGGAGGAGGAGGAGGAGGAAGAGAGCCAGCGCATAAATCACAATCCGAGAGACGATTTCCATTCTGCAGAAGCGTTGATGATGATGATGACGAAGAAGACACCCAGGATGGAAGGAGGCACAGAAAAATCCTGGCCCCTCCCGGTGTCTGTCCAGTTGGCTCTGGCGGAGTTCATTCACGCCAAGCAGAGTCCGGCATCCCTCTTGGCCCTCAGGGGGGTCTAAGGCAGGCTGTCCAACCTTGGCCAGTTTGAAGACTTCAACTCCCAGAATTCCCCAGCCAGCAGCTACTTACTCTCAAAAGGCCCCTTCCATCCATATGTTTTTATGACCTTGGGCAGAGGGGGTGGACTAGACTAGAAGACCTCCAAGGTCCTTTCCAGCCCTTGAATTCTATGGTCTCGGGCAGGGGGTGGACTAGAACATGGGTAGACAAAGCTGGCTCTTCTAGGATGTGTGGACTTCAACTCCCAGAATTCCCGAGCTAGCACGATTGGGCTCAGGAATTCTGGGAGTTGAAGTCCACACGTCCTAGAAGAGCCAACTTTGCCTATGCTTGGACCAGAAGAGGTGAAAGGTCCTTTCCAGCTCTAGCATTCTATGATTTTGGGCAGGGGGCTGGACCATTGGAAGACCTCCAAGGTCCTTTCCAGCCCTAAGACTCTATGATCTTGAGCAGAGGGAGTAGGACTAGAAGACCTCCAAGTTCCCTTCCAGCCCTAGGATTCTATGATCTTGGAAGTGGGTTGAACTAGATGATCTCCAAGTATCCCTCTAGCCGTTATGTTCCTATGATCATGTTCAGGGGGGGTTGGATGAAGACCTCCAAGGTCCCCTCTTTCCAGCCATATGACTCTATGATCTTGGGCAGGGAATTGGACTAAAAGACTTCCCAGGTCCCTTCCAGCCATATGCGTCTATGATCTTGAGCAAGGGGTTAGACTAGAAGACCTCCAAGGTCCCTTCTCCAGCCCTAGGATCCTACCATCTTGGGCAGAGGGCTGAACTACAAGACCCTTGCAGAGGTCAAAGGGCAAAAAGCAACGGGAGAGGGGGGAGAAGGGGGATGCGAGGGGGGGGGGGAAAGCAGCCCCCTCTTCTCACCTCTGTTCTCTGGGCAGGGGGCTTCCTCCGAGGGCTCCGGGGGCAGCAGCTTCTTCCGCCGTTTCTCCTCCTGGAGCTCCTTCTGCTGCAGGATCCGCGCAATGTCCTGGAAGGAAGCACAAAGGGGAGGGGTCTTCTTCTACCACGGTTCCCCTGGGGATCCAGTGGGATCTTGGGATAAATAAACAATTTTTTAAATAAAATATAATTTATAATTTTACATGATCTTAGTTTTAATCTGTTGTGTGCTGCTCTGAGTCCTTGGGGATTGGGCAGCATATACATTTAAACAAACAAACAAACAAACAAACAAACATTTTTTTCTTCCTGGGGGGGATTTCCTGCACAAGCAGGGGGCTGGACTAGAAGACCTCTAAGGCCCCTTCCGACTGTTGTTGTTGTTCTGTTGATATGTACACCAAGAGGACCCTACCAGGCCCCATTATTATTATTATTATTATTATTATTATTATTATTATTATTATTATCATTACTAATTCAACAATACAACACAGCAAACGAGATCACTATGCTGGATTTCGTATTTCATCACCAGTCGGTGTCGATGATCCATACTTTCTTTTTCTCCACGATCACAATGTCTGGTGTGTTATGCTTCAGAATTCGGTCAGTCGGAAGTCGGAAGTCCCACAGTAGTTTTGCTTGCTCATTTTCCACCATTTTTTGGGGCTTGTGATCCCACCAGTACTTAAGAACTTAAGAACCTAAGAGGAGACTGCTGAATGGGGCCAAAGCCCATCGAGTCCAGCATTCTGTGTCCCACAGTGGCCCCCCAATTGTCCATGGGGATCTTGAGCAGAAAGAGAAGGCAAAACCCTCCCTTTCCCTGGACCCCCAACAAATGGGACCCAAGGGAACCCTGCCTGCGTCCACCAACATAGAGGTAGCACTTGGACATCCGTTTCAATCACCACCTATGATACACTCGGCATCCCCGAATCTGTCTCATCCTGCCTTGAAGCTCTCCAGGCTGACAGCTGTCACGACCTCTTCTGGAAGGGAATCCCATCAACCAAGGACCCTCTGAGTGAAGAAGAAATATCTCCCTTGATTTGTCCCCACTTTCTTACCTATGAGCTTTAGGGAGGGCCCCCTCATCCTGGTATTGTGGGATGGAGAAAAGAGTTTTTCTCTATCCACCTTTTCTATCCCATGCAGGATTTTATTCCCTTCGATCAAGTCCCCCCTTCAACTCTGTCTTTCAAGGCTGAAGAGACCAAGGTGTTGCAACCTGGTTTCATAAGGGGGGGGGGCTCCATTTCCTTGATTCGTTCTTGTTGCCCTTTTTTGCACCTTTTGCCACTGGTAGATGGTAGTTCTGGCACAAGTTCCAGTGGATCATCTGTGCCACAGCATTATTATAATGCTGTGGCACAGATTATATTATTATTATTATTATTATTATTATTATTATTATTATTATCATCATCATCATCATCATCATCATCATCATCATCATCATCATCATTAGTGTTGGTGTTGTTTATATGCTGCCCACCCCCACCCCTCAAGGATTCTGGAGAGTTTACAACAAAACGATCACTTTATTTACTCCGTTGTGCTGTAATTTTATGATGCCTGGTAATCAGGTTCCCAGACAGGGGGTCCTCCGAATCCCCCCCCCTGCTTTTACCTCGTCCCCCTCTTCCTGCCGCCGGAGCTCTTCGGCCTCGATGACCAGCTTGACTTGGATTTCCTGGGCGATCTCACAGTCTTGCCGTTCTCTGCAGACGGGGCCAGAGGAGGGTGGTGGGGAGTTGGGGTGGGTGGGAGGCAGAGGGAGGGAGGACGGGAGACGAGGGCTCAGAAGACCCTCCAGCCAGGCCTTCGAGAGACGGCTCACGTGCAACAGCAATAGCATTTAGACTTTTCTTTCTTTCTTTCTTTCCTTTCTTTCTTTCTTTCCTTTCTTTCTTTCTTTCCTTACTTTCTCTCTCTCCCTCTCTTTCCTTACTTTCTCTCTCTCTCTCTTTCTTTTCTTCCTTTTCTTACTTTCTTCCTTTTCTTACTTTCTCTCTCTCTCTCTCTTTCTTTTCTTTCTTTCTCTCTCTTTCTTTCCTTCTTTCTTCCTTTTCTTACTTTCTTTCTTTCTTTTTCTCTCTCTCTTTTCTTTCTTTCTCTCTTTCTTTCTTTTCTTACTTTCTTTCTTTTTTTACTTTCTTTCTTTCTCTCTCTTTCTTTCTTTCCTTCTTTCTTACTTTCTTCCTTTTCTTACTTAATTTCTCTCTCTCTCTTTCTTTTCTTTCTCTCTCTTTCTTTCTTTTCTTACTTTCTTTCTTTCTCTCTCTTTCTTTCTTTTCTTACTTTCTTTCTTTCTCTCTCTTTCTTTCCTTCTTTCTTCCTTTTCTTACTTTCTTCCTTTTCTTACTTACTTTCTCTCTCTCTCTTTCTTTTCTTTCTTTCTCTCTCTCTCTCTTTCTTTCTTTTCTTACTTTCTTTCTCTCTCTTTCTTTCTTTCTTTCCTTCTTTCTTTCTTTTCTTACTTTCTTCCCTTTCTTACTTTCTTTCTTTCTCTCTCTCTTTCTTTTCTTTCTTTCTTTCTTTCCTCTTTCTTTCTTTCCTTCTTTCTTAACTTTTCTTACTTTCTTACTTACTTTCTTTCTTTCTCTCTCTCTCTTTCTTTCTATAGCACTTAGACTTATCTACCACTTCCTAGTGCTTTTCCAGCCCCCTCTAAGCGGTTGACAGACTCAGCGTCTTGCCCCCCACAATCTGGGTCCTCCTTTGACCCACCTGGGAAGGATGAAGGCTGAGTCCACCTGGAGCCAGTGGTGAGATTTGAACCGCTGAACTACAGCTAGCAGTTAGCTGAAGGAGCCCACAGTGCTGCGCTCAAACCACTGAGCCACCCCGGCTCATACAAGGATCGCGGGAGACAGGAGCGCGTAAATCTTGCTACTTTTAAAGGTTGGTGGTCTTCTGCAACTCCCAGAATTCCCCACCCAACCATGGAGGAGGAAGAGGAGGAGGAGGAATTGTGGGGCAGGAGGAGGAGAAAGAAAGGGGGAGAGGGGTGGGAAGAGGAGGAAGTGGAGGAGGAGGAGGAGGAGGAAGACCGTGGGGTCCTTGGTGGTCTCGGAGCTTGGTGGTTTTGCCTGCAGAGCTTTCAGGACCCAACTAGGGGACATGATCAGGGATAGAAGGGAGGAGGAGGAGGAGAAAGCGGGGAAGGAGGAAGGAAGGAAGGAAGGAAAGAAGGAAAGACTGAAGGAAGGAAGAAAAGATGGAAGGAAAGAAGGAAAGAAGGAAGGAAGGAAAGAAGGAAGAAAGAAAGGAAGGAAGGAAGAAAAGATGGAAGGAAGGAAAGAAGGAAGAAAGGAAGGAAAGAAGGAAGGAAGGAAGGAAGAAAAGATGGAAGGAAGGAAAGAAGGAAGGAAGGAAGGAAGGAAAGAAGGAAAGAAGGAAAGAAGGAAGGAAGGAAGCTGTGGTGGTGCAGTGGTTAGAGTGCATCCCTGCAGGCTTGTCCCGTTAACTATCAGCTGTAGTTCAGCAGTTCAAATCCCACCACCGGCTCCAGGTTGACTCAGCCTTCCGTCCTTCCCAGGCGGGTCAAATGGGGACCCAGTGTGTTGGGGGCAAGAGGAGGGGGCTGTGAAAGCCCGAGGAAGCGGGATATAAGTCTTAGTGCTCTTGCTAAAAGAGCTTCTCCACTGACAGCCTCGACTGGAGTCAGAGAGGACACACAAGGCCCCATTTCTGCTGAAAATCTGGCCACCTGGCTGGAGGGGGATCTTTCATGGCCACATCCAGCCCCCCCCCCCATTGCTCAGTGCCCAGAACGAGTCCCCCATGGCCCCTCCCCCACCACTCACAGGTCCTTGTGCTGGGACTGGAGGCGGCCCCTGGCCTTCCGGTCTTCCTCCTCCTGCAGCTGTTTGGCCATTTGCAGGTCATGTTTGACCAGGCGGTTTCGCTGGATGTTGGTGGCCAAGTGGTGTTCGACTGGGAGGGGGGAGAAAGCAGGCGATTCTCATCCGAGGGAACAGCACCCAAAATGCCACCCCTCCTCTTCCTCCCTTCTAGCACTGATGACGTTGCCCAGCTGGGTCATGAAAGGTCAGGAAGAAAAACCACCAGGTTCATAGAGCACCAAGGACCCCACAGCCCCCCCTCCTCATCCCCTCCCCTCCTCTTCCTCCTTCTTCCCTCCATCTCTTCTCCTCTTCCTTCTCTACTTCCTCCTTCTCTCCTCTCATTTTCCTCTTCCTTCACTTCCACCTCTTCATCTCTTATTCCTTTTCCTCCTTCTCCTTCTCCACCTCCTCTCCTCTTCCTCCTCCTTCTCCTTCCCCACCTCCTCTCCTCTTCCTCCTTCTTCCCTCCTTCTCTTCTCCTCTCCTCTTCCTTCTCCACTTCCTCCTTCTCTCCTCTCATTTTCCTCTTCCTCCACTTCCACCTCCTCATCTCTTCCTCCTCCACCTCCTCTTCCTCCTTCTCTCCTCTCCTTTTCCTCTTCCTCCACTTCCACCTCTTCATCTCTTATTCCTTTTCCTCCTTCTCCTTCTCCTCTCTTCTTCCTTCTCCACTTCCTCCTTCTCCCCTCTCCTTTTCCTCCTTCTTATCTTCCACCTCCTTCTCTCCTCCTCTCCCTCTACTTCCACCTCCTCCTTTCTTCCTTTTCCTCCTCCTCCTCCCCCCCTTCTATTCCTCCACCTCCTTCTCTCCTCCTCCTCCTCTTTCCCCACTTCCACCTCCTCCTTCTCTCCTCTCCTCCTTCTCCTCCTCTTCTTCCTCCCTTCTAGCACTGATGGTGTTCTCTAGTTGGGTCATGAAACGTCGGGAAGAAAACCCCACTTCCTCTCCCTGCTCTTCAAAACCAGAAGCAAATTCCAGATTTTTGCCCCCCCCCCAAAAAAACACACGAAACCCTCCCTAAATGTGATCACGTGACCATGGGACACTGCAAACAAAGCCATACAAATGTGCCAGTTGCCAAGGGTGTGTGTGTTTTTGTCGCCCTTGGAACCCAAGAAGTCGGTTTAAAGAATCCCCGGGGAGGCCTGTCGTAACCGTGAAGAGTTGCCAAGTGATGGGTCAGAACATTCCCGCCCCTGATTCTCCGCACGTGGCCCCTCTTTCAAGAACTCCCAATTGAAGGAAAATCTCTTTCACGGATGGTTCCAGTTCCTTTTGCAGCTGCTTCGGGTGAATCCCAGGGGAGAGAGAGAAAGGGTGGAAAATCCGATCAGAACCCAACCGGGCAGCAGAACCGGACACAAGGGGAGAACAGGCATGTGTGAACGGAGGGTGTGTGTGTGCTTAGGTGTCATCGCTTACTTTCCTGTTCCTGCAGGCTGTGGGCCAAGGTGTGGTCCTCCCGCACGGCAAAATCTCGGCACACTAGGCAGAAAAAGCAGGGAAGGGGTTAATTCCACATCTGGTTCCTGCAGCAGGAGGGGGGGGCAAAATCTCCCCCCACCAAAGGCCTTGCACGCTGACCAGGCGCCTGAAACCCACGAAAAAAATTCTCTCTCCAAATGCATTTTCTCTTTTTCTTTCTTTCTTTCTTTCTCTTTTTTCCTTTTTCTATTTTTCCCTCTTTCCTTACCTCCCTCCCTTTCTTTCTTTTCTTTTTTCTTTCTTTCCTTCCTTCCCTCCTTGTTTCTTTCTTTCTCTTTCTTTCTTTTTTCTTTCTTTCCTTCTTTCCTTACCTCCCCCCTCCCTCTTTCTTTCTTTCCTTTTTTCTTTCTTTCCTTCCTTCCCTTTCTCTTTCCTTCCTTCCTTTCCTTCCTTCCTTCCTTGTTTCTTTCTTTCTTCCTTCCCTTCTTTCTCTCTTTCCTTCCTTTCTTCCCTTACTTACTTACTTATTAGATTTATAAGCCGTCGAATGCCGTCCGCAAATACAAATACAACCCTGAGGCCAAAGGATACCACAACAGACACAACTGATACCAGTTCAGCCCAGTTCGGAGAACCACTAGCAGCTGCAGCACAAAGCTCCAATCACCCGCCTGGACATTGAGATCCTCTTCTTTCTCCCTCTCTCCATAAACATCTCTACAGTCTACAATTCTGTACCTTCTGTTTACATTCTTTACGTGTGTATATCACTCTGTTTTCTTTTCCTTTCAAGCCAATTATAGTCTTTCCCAGAAAGTATAAAGTGGGGTCAGGTGGTAGGGAAAGCGAGTAGGATGCTTGGCTGCATAGCTATAGGTCTAACAAGCAGGAAGAGGGAGATTGGGATCCCTCTGTATAGAGCGCTGGTGAGACCCCATTTGGAATAACACTGTGTTCAGTTCTGGAGACCTCACCCACAAAAAGAGATGGATCAAATTGAAGGGGTCCAAAGACAGACTACAAGAATGGTGGAAGGTCTTAAGCATAAAACGTATCAGGAAAGACTTCATGGACTCCATCTGTAGAGTCTGGAGGACAGAAGGAAAAGGGTGGACGTGATCGAAACATTTAAATAGGATAAAGGGTTAAATAAGGTTCAGGAGGGAAGTGTTTTTAATAGGAAAGTGAACCCAAGAACAAGGGGACACAATCTGAGGTCAGTTGGGGGAAAGATCAGAAGCAACGGGAGAAAATATTATTTTACTGAAAGAGGAGTAGATCCTTGGAACAAACTTCCAGCAGACGTGGTTGGTCAATCCACCGGAACTGAATGTAAACATGCCTGGGATAAACATAAATCCATCCTAAGATAAAATACAGGAAATAGTATAAGGGCAGACGAGATGGACCAGGAGGTCTTTTCCTGCTGTCAATCTTCTATGTTATGTTTCCAAAATTCTTTTTCTTCACGGTTCTGAATTTCTAAGGTAAATATCTTTTCAATCACCCTCTTCTCTGTCGGTATCTTTTCTTCTTTCCAAGCTGCGCAAAGACTTTCTGTGCCATGCGCAGAGGGTGAATGGGATTCTGAACCAGGTGAGTAGATTTCAGTGCTGGGGCCATGTGGCAGTGTGCAAACCTTGCACCCCCAAAGGCCCCACGGAGGAGATAGTGCAAGGGGTCCCATCTGCAGAGGTCCCAGGGGCTCCCTTCTCCACAGGCAGCCAAGAATCCCTCCAGTTCAGGGAGAAGCTACACAAATAAAAGTGGACTTTTGTCCCTCACTGCCAGCATTCGGACTCCCAAGGCCAGGCAGGAAGCAACGCAAGCCGGTGCAGAAGTTGGCGATGAATCAACGGCTTGCCCCACTATCTCTGGAAGGCATTCTTTCAAGGGGTTCAAGGTCATCCTGTGCCCACCCACCTGGGCGGAAGTGGAAGGAGGACTGGCCATGTTGGCACAACCTGAGTGGAAAACGTGACAAGGTTGTGGGTGGGGATGTGAACTTTCAACTGGGTGGGGGGGCTCAGGCTTCCCAGTGTAGGTGCCAGGATGGCTCTGGCAATAAATTGGAACAACTTTGAGGAATACTTTGAGTTGGACTTTTTTATGTACAAAGAGTTTACGCACCAAGACAAATCCCTTGTGTATCCAATCACACTTGGCCAATAAAAATAATTCAATTCTGTTATATTCTATTCTTTATTCCATTCCATTCTATAAAGGTTGTGGTATGCTATTTGTAGTGTGTTGTTTTGCATTGTCTATACGTTTGTATTTCAATGATCTTAATGTTTTTCAATATTTATACTTAATGAAAAATATTCTAAAAATAAATGAATAGAAGAGGCCAAAAAGTTGCAGCTGACCTGTGAAGACCCTGCACAATAGCCTTCCTTAAATGTCCTCCTGCCCTTAGCTAGAGCCCCAGAGGGCCACAGCAGGGGGATGCACTAGATGACCTACAAGGTCCCTCTAATCATAAATAAATAAATGAAAAATAAATAAAGCCAATAAAGCTCTGGGTTCTCAGCTGTTTGGGGGGGGGGCAGCCAAGCAGGGGAAGGAGCCTGCCAGCTGCCCCCCCCCTTAGAAGACGCCTCCAGAACCTTTGAGCCAAAACCGCCCCAGCCAGCCCCAAGTCAGCCAAGAATGAATCCAACAGCTGTGACCCCATTTACAAAGAGCTGGATTGACCTTTCTCCAAAAGTGGGAGTGGGCCCTTGGTTGCCCTGGAGATAGCCCCCCCTACCCCCCACCCTCTTTGGCTGGGGATGGGGGCCTTTCTTGCATAAGAGGCAGCTTCTCTTTCTTCCCGGAGCCAGGGGTGGTGGGGGAGGGGGGGTCGGTGTCTCCCAGCCCCCACGCAGCAGCTCAATCAGAAAAACTACTCTGCACATTCCTCCCCACCAGCCCAATTCCATCAGGCCCCCCCCCAAAAGAGCCTGGTTAAATCTCAAGGCTGAATTCCACCACCACCAAAATCCCCCTGGTTTAGGAACCCCTAAAAGCAACCCAGGGAGTTTCCTTTCTTTCTTTCTTTCTTTCTCTCCCTCCTTCCTTCCTTCCTTCCTTCCTTCCTTCCTTCCTTCCTTCCTTCCTTCCTTCCTGAGCAGGAGATGGCTACAAATGGCTAGCCAATCTCTTCTTTAAAATCTCCAGGTATGAAGCAGTCACAACTTCTGGTGGCAAGCCGTTCCACCGGTTAATGGTGGGCGCTCCAACCCTGGAGGTTTTTAAAAAGAGACTGGACAATGGCTTGTCTGAAATGGTACAGGTTGAGCAGGGGGGGTTGGCCTAGAAAGCCTCCAAGGTCCCTTCAAGTTCTCTTCTCTTCTAATTGTTCTATCAGGAGTTTTCTCCTTAGTTCTAAGTTGCTTCTCTCCTTGATTAGTTTCCACCCATTGCTTCTTGTCCTGCCCTCAGGGGCTTTGGAGGAGAGCTTCACTCCCATCCATCCATCCACCTACCTATCTAGAGTTGGAAGGGACCTTGTAGGTCATCTAGTCCAACCCCCCCCCCCAATGCAAGAGAGTTTTGAGAAGAACCCCCAAAAAATCTACAAGTGGGGCCTTGAAATTATATCCGCTTTCTTTAACGACCAGGCAAAGACCAAAACAGCACTGGGGAAAAAGTGAATAAGGACCGTTGCCAGTCCCGGAAGCAGGAGGCGGGCAGGCAGGTGAGCCGGTGACCTTTGGCCGGGCGTGGCAAACCTGGGCTGGCCCAGAGGGAACGTAAGGGAAGGAAGCGGCAGGAGGAGGAATCTGGAGAAGGCCTCCCGGGAGATCCTGGGGAAGTCTCCAACATTTGGGGCACGCAGAGTCATATCTGAGGGCACGCAAAGCTACGGCACCTCCAGCCTTCCTGAGAGCTTCTTGTGGCAAGCTGTTCCACTGATTAACTGTCCTCACAGTCAGGAAATGTCTCCTTAGTTCTAAGTTGCTTCTCTCCTTGTTTAGTTTCCACCCATTGCTTCTTGTTGTAACATCAGGTGCTTTGGAGAATAGCTTCACTCCCTCTTTTTTGTGGGAACCCCTGAGAAGGCTGTTCTCCTGTCTCCCCTGGTCCTCCCTCCCTCCCATAGCTTGACTCCCTCTTCTTTGTTGCTACCCCTGAGATACTGGAAGGCTGCTCTTGTGTCTCCCCTGGTCCTTCTTTTCATCAAACTAGCCAGGCCCAGTTCCTGCAACTGTTCTTCATATGTTTGAGCCTCCAGACCCCCTAAATCCTCTTTGTGGCTCTTCTCCGCACTCCTTCTGGAGTCTCCACATCTTTTTAAAATTGTGGTGACCAAAACTGAATGCCGTATTCCAGGTATGGTTCACCAAGGGATTGTGAAGTGGTCTTGTACTAAGCTCACAAGCTTTAGCCAGTCTGTTTGTCCAAGCAGAGTGAAGCTGTGACCTTCCCTGACTATGATTCCGCTTGTTTGCCTGCAGAGCAAATGTTTGCTCGTGTCAGAACAAACAGAGCTTGGGGGTCTTCTACGCCAGTGGTCCCCAACGTTTTTTCCACCAGGGACCAGTTTCAGCAAGACAATTTTTCTATGGCCCAGTGGTGGTGGAAAGGGGCGTGGTTGGGGGCGGGATTAAGCATGGGGGTGCTGGTCCTCCCCGCCCCTCTTTCCCGCCATCGTCCTGTGGCCGGCAGAACCTGCCTCCCAAGCCCTCTTGCCCAGCGGAAGCTAAGCGCTGGAGGGAGGGGTGGCGGCATGAGGGCCGGCAGCTGCTGACTCCACGGACCGGTGCAACATGCCCCGCGGCCCGGTACTGGTCCACGGCCCGGTGGTTGGGGACCCCTGTTCTACGCCAACCCCCTGCTCAGACCAGAGACCCTGCCCCATTGCAGACAAAGGCCTGTCCACCACTGGGATGGAGCAGTGGTTAGAGGGCAGCCCTGCAGGCTCCTTCAGCTAACTGCTAGCTGTAGTTCAGCAGTTCAAATCCCACCACCGGCTCCAGGTTGACTCAGCCTCCCATCCTTCCGAGGGGGGTCAAATGAGGACCCAGATGGTTGGGGGCAAGAGGCTGAGTCTGTCCACCGCTTAGAGGGGCACGGGGAAGCAGTATAGAAGTCTAAATGCTGTTGCTATTAAAGGTCTCCAGTGATGGAGCCTTCACAAGTTCTGGTGGCCAGCTGTTCCACTGGCTAATGGTTCTCACTGCTGGGAAATTCCTCCTTAGTTCTAGGTTTGCTTCTCTCCTGGATGAATTTCCGTCCGTTGCTTCTGCAGCAGAGGAAACTATTTCTGTGGGTCAAGAATTGAAGAACTGAGACTGGCTATGGGGCTTCCCCACAGCAGCTGCTTCCCCAGGGCCTGCGCTCTTCCTCTAAACGCAGGAGGGGCCACCAAGCAGCCTCGTGTCCTGGAGCTCTCACAAGAGGCCCCCTGCTACCTTTGAAGAGTGTTCGGAAACTTCAGATCGTGCAGAATGCAGCTGCGAGAGCAGTCATGGGCTTCCTAAGGCATGCCCATGTTGCACCAACACTCCGCAGTCGGCATTGGTTGCCGATCAGTTTCCAGTCACAATTCAAGTGTTGGTTATGACCTATAAAGCCCTTCATGGCATCAGACCAGAATATCTCCGGGACCACCTCCTGCCACACGAATCCCAGCGACCAATTAGGTCCCACAGAGTGGGCCTTCTCCGGGTCCCGTCAACCAAACAATGTCGGTTGGTGGGCCCCAGGGGAAGAACCTCCTCTGTGGCGGCCCCGACTCTCTGGAACCAACTCCCCCCAGAGATTAGAACTGCCCCCACCCTCCTTGCCTTTCGTAAACTCCTTAAAACCCACCTTTGTCGTCAGGCATGGGGGAACTGAGACATCTCCCCCGGGCCTATACAGTTTATACATGGAATGTTTGTCTGCTTAATAATGGGTTTTAAAAAATATTTTAAATTGTAAATTATTAGATTTGTCATGAACTGTTTTATTGTGTTGTGAGCCGCCCCGAGTCTACAGAGAGGGACGGCATACAAATCTAATTAATAATAATAATAATAATAATAATAATAATAATAATAATAATAATAATCCCCTCCCAGCGTGCTTGGAGTCCATACTACACCCATCTCTTCCAGCCCCACCTGCCAATCAATCCTCAGCCATTTCCTCCGAAGGACCACTCCATAGGTCTGTCCATTGTCCTGGGAGGGGGGGGGTGCTTTAACCCCTCAGATAAGGTCCGCAACTTGGGTGTCCTCCTGGACCCACAGCTGAACCTTGACCACCACCATTCATTCATTCATTCATTCATTCATTCATTCATTCATTCATTCATTCATTCATTCATTCATTCAATCAATTTGAAGTCTATGCAGCCCAATCCCAAAGGACTCGGGGCGACTCACAACAATATAACATTACAATAACAATAGACAATAAAAAGAAGTCAAGGGAGGAAAAAACAAGCAAATTCTAAAATCCCAATTAAAACTTAAAAACCAATTCAACAACACACATTATTATTATTATTATTATTATTATTATTATTATTATTATTATTAATTGGATTTGTATGCCGCCCCTCTCCGCAGACACATACCAGTCACTCATACCAATTCATGTACATGGACATGCAAGCGGTTGATGTAGGGCTCCACCTCTCGGCTGCGGCCAGGGGGACCTTTGCCCAGGTTCACCCAGTGCACCAGTTGCGGCCCTACCTGGACCAGGAGGTTCTCCGCACGGTCGCTCAGGCCCTCATCACCCCCTGTCTTGATTACTGCAATGCACTCTACATGGGGCTCCCCTTGAAGAGTGTTCAGAAACTGCAAACAGTCCAGAATGCAACCACGAGAGCTGTTATGGTTATACCTCGATACCCCCATGTAACACCTGTGCTCCACGAGCTGCACGGGCTTCCTATGAGTCTCCAGACACAATTCAAGGTGTTGGTTATCCCCTATAAAGCCCCACATGGCTCAGGGCCCATCTCCTACCCCACACCTCCCAGAGACCAATAGGAGCTCCCAGAGGTGGCCTCCTCCAGGTCTCCTTGACATAAGAACATAAGAGGAGCCCTGCTGAATGGGGCCAAAGCCCATCGAGTCCAGCATTCTGTGGCCCCCAGTGGCCCCCCAATTGTCCAGGGGCATCTTGAGCAGAAAGAGGAGGCAAGACCCCCCTTTCCCCAGACCCCCAACAAATGGGACCCCAGGGAACCCTGCCTGCCTCCACCAACATAGAGGCGGCACTTGGGAAGGAAGGAAGGAAGGAAGGAAGGAGGGAAGGAGGGAGGGAAGGAAGGAAGGAAGGAAGGAAGGAAGGGCCATGCTGAATGGGGCCAAAGGCCATGGAGTCCAGCATTCTGTGTCACACAGTGGGCCAATTGTCCATGGGGATCTTGAGCAGAAAGAGAAGGCAAGACCCTCCCTTTCCCTGGACCCCCAACAAATGGGACCAAGGGACCCCTGCCTGCCTCCACCAACATAGAGGAGGCACATGGACATCCGTTTCAATTGACTAAGCAATGCAGGTTGGCAGGGGAGGGGAGGGCCTTCTCTGTGGCTGCCCCGGTTCTATGGAACCAACTCCCCCTGGTTGTCCGTACTGCTCCCACCCTACAAGTTTTTGAAGACCAGGCCTGGTGTGGGGGGGGCATGAATGCTGCCATCTTGATTGGAAAGGTTATGTGTGTTAGGTCGATTGATTGATGCGTAAGTTTTTATAATGGGATTTTATGGTTTTATAATTTCAGTGTGTTGAATTTTACTATTGACTTCTTTTCTATTGTATTGTATTGTATTGTATTGAGTCCTAAGGGGTTGGGCAGCCTAGAAGCCAAATAAATAAATAAATAGCTTCCCCTCCCCCCCATTTCCTCCTTCCCACGCTGGCTGAGCCCCCAGGGCTAGTGGGGGGCCTCGCCCACCCCGGATCCAAAGTCCCAGAAGCCCCCCCTGGGTGTGTGACATCTATGGGTAAAGGCTGCCCAGAGCAGACAAGGAGACGATTGTTCCCCCATGCAAAAGTGCCCCTCCCAGTTATGGAAAGTAGATGCAACTCCACCAAACTTAAACCTCATTAACAAAGTATTTGACTGAGCGGAAATGACCAAAGTGTCGTTGCAACTTCAAGACAAGGATGAATCTGAATTTTACAAAGCTTGGGACAAGGGGACACAATCGGCTCAGCCCAAAATAAAATTCCCAAACAATAAAACTCAAGCCAACACAATATAGAGAACTATTAAGCGCTTACGTTGCCGTATGGACCGAAACAAATTGAGACCTACTGTGTTATACTATAAATGAACAAAAACAATCTGAATAGAGTAATACATACCAGTTGTTGAACAGCGATAAAGATTTAAGAAATACAGTAGTCCCTCACCTATCGCTGGTGTTACGTTCCAGACCCGGCCGCGATAGGTGAAATCCGCGATGGGGAATTTATCGACTGATAGTACTTATTTAAGTATTTATATTGTAATTGTTTGGTAAGTTTTCATTGTTTTAAGTGTTTGTAAACCCTTCCCACACAGTATTTATTTTAGATACAGTATTTAAATACAGTATTTACAATTTTAGATTTATTTTTTTTTTTGAAAAACCTGCCGATCGAGTTCCGCGGGCTGTTTAAATCTGCCGATCGACTTCCTCAGAAACCCGCGATGAAGTGAAGCCGCAGTAGGTGAAGCGCGGTATAGCGAGGGACTACTGTACTTTACCTGGGTTATCCACAAATAGATTTGTTTCTCTTTCGCTTTAATATAACCAAGTAACAAGTGAATTACACTTATTTAAACAAAATTGACATAAGATATACCGGGCAATGTATCAGGCTATAGAAGTCAACATATAACATTATTATTATTTTATTATTATTTATTAAATTTGTATGCCGCCCCTGTCCGTAGACATACGAAAGTGGTTGCAAGACTTGGGCACAGATAGTCTAGCAAAGAGAAGGACCAGGGGAGACAGGAGAGCAGCCTTCCAATATTTGAGGGGCTGCCCCAGAGAGGAGGAAGGGGGTCAGGCTGTTTTCCAAGGCACCTGAAGGCCAGAGGAGGAACAACAGATAGAACTCCCCAACTCTGGACATTTTCAAGAGGAGACTGGATGGTCATTTGGCTGGGATGCTGTAGGATTTTCTGCTTAAGCAGGGGGTTGGGCTTGATGACCTGCAAGATCCCTTTCAACTCAAATAAATAAATAAATAAATAAGGAAGGAAAGAAGGAAAGAGAGAGAGAGAGAGAAAGAGAGAAAGAAAGGAAGAAAGAAAGAAAGAAAGAAAGAAAGAAAGAAAGAAAGAAAGAAAGAAAGAAAGAAACTGACCCAGGAGAGATTCAACCTGGAAATAAGAAGGAACTTTCTGACGGTGAGAGTGGTCAAGCAGTGGAATAGAAGTTGCCTGCAGAGGTTGTGGACGCTCTAACACTTGGGACTTTCAAGAGGAGACTGGACGGCCAATATCAAATGCAGAAACCGGAGAGAGAATGAAGGGAATTTATGGGGGGGGGGGGGGGATGAAAGGGAGAAGACGAAGGGAAACATTGACCTACAACACTTTTTAGTAAAATGTCTTAATAACACACAGCCTCAACTTTTGAGGCCATGAAACATCTGCAAGAAGACAACTGACCTCTGTCCTCCTTCTCCTCCTCTCCAAAAAACCCTCCCTCCTTCTAGCACTGATAATGTTGCCTAGTTTGGGTCATAAAACGTCTGCAGGAGGTCAAGCCAGCTTAGACCTCACCAAGGACCCCATAATCTTCCTTCTCCTTCCTCCTCTGCGTAAACCCTTCTCTCTTCTATTTATTTTCTGCATTTCTTTAGTAAAGTCTACCTGCTGCCCAATTCCTATGGACCCTGGGCAGCTCACAGTAATAACAGGAAGGAATTAAAAGCAGGGATGGGACAGGACTGGTGATGTTGCCTAGCTGGGTCATGAGATGTCTGCGAGAAATCAACCCACTTCAGAGACCCAACAGGCCTCCTCCTCTGCAAACTGCACGCCCTTGAATCACTGATGGTGTTACCTAGCTGGGCCATGAGACGTCTGCAAGGAATCAGCCCAGGATCCTGGCAGTTCGGCCCTTGAGCGCCAGAGATTCTCTTCCTAAGGAGCCTCATTTGTGCTCTTAATTACTGTTATTACGCGGTGCCGTTTTTTGAGGCCTGCAATTCTGCAGCTCCTGGGAATCAGCTTCATCAGCAGAGCCCAAGAGTTTCGAAACCAGCCTTCAAGGAGCCGTGCGTGGTGCGAACATTTGCATTTATTTTAAAAATAAAACTTCAGGGTTTCCTGGAGGGCCCACAAAACTTTGCACTTTTGCTTTGCTGCATATGTTCATGTTCCACTTCACAAATTGTTATCTCCACACAATAAGGCTGCTGTCTCTAGTCTAGAGCGAATCTGGTGTCTGTAGTTGTGCATCCAGGCGAGGGTCCAGTCAAAAGTATTGCGATTATAAATCGCATGAATGAATGAATAAATGAATAAATCTGTTTCTCTTAGAACGCAGTTGGCACCACCTATTTGGGCAAAATGGGCGAAAGGTTTGCTAAAGATCCAGCCTGCCGCTTGTGTACATAACACACAAAGAGTTTACGAAATGTTTACTTTGGCAGGTTTTCCCTGGGGTATTTTTTTCTCTAAAAAATACTGTTATTAGAAGGTTTTTAAAATGAAGATAAAAGCAAATATAAACTAATAAAAAGTAAGGTTGGGAAAAAAAGAAAGAAAACTAAAAGAAAGTGGGATATAAATAAATGCTGTAAATGGCTTTACGGCAGTTATAAATACAATTAATATAATTCAATATATACCACAATTAATAAATATCACTATCACTGTTTATATGTATTTATGTTATGTTATGTGTGTATAAGTCTAATCAATGTTCCAAATGTATTTTTAATATTGATATCCAATAAAAATTATTTAAAAATAATAATAAATATCACTAATAATTATCACTAATAAATTAGAAATTTATCTCTTCCTGTAAAGTTATAACAGAACCCTCAGCTTCCTAAAAAACTGTTTTTGGCACCAAAACCATAAACCACAAATTTATTTTTTTTCTGTTCTATGCAAACAATCCACCAGATATTTACAGCCAGCAACCAACACAGAAATTGTCTTTTCTCTCCTCAAATAAGTCAATTTAGTCACCACCATCTTCACCAAACCTTCCTCCGCTATCAGGGTTGCCAAACACTTCTAGTGATCATAAATTAACCTCCCTGCCGTTTTCCTAGACAAATTATTATTATTTATTATTATTTATTAGATTTGTATGCCGCCCCTCTCCGCAGACTTGGGATGGCTCACAGCAATAATAAAAACAATGTACAATGACAAATCTAATATATTTAAAAATATCTAAAACCCCTTATTTAAAAATGAAACATACACACAAACATGCCATACATAAATTATATAGGTCTGGGGAAGATGTCTCAATTCCCCCATGCTTGACGTTTTAAGATGTTTACAAAAGGCAAGGAATACAAAGTTCCACGTCTCTTTTCCAATTCTTCGTCCATCAGTCCCCAAAAGAAAGACCTCTGCTCTCTGCTATATATTGGCCTTTTAAATTTAATTTTATTTTTATTTATTTATTCAATTTGTCTGCCGCCCAACTCTGGGCAGCACACAACCCCAAAAATAAAATACACAGTGTAGTATTAAAACCTCCAACAAAACAATTTAAAACCCACAGTTAAAAACCATGCATTTTAAAAAATCCTCTTAATCGGTGTATTTGTATTGGAGTGGAATGCGACCAGTTTGGGCGCACTGGTGTCGTTTAGACCAGTGTTTCCCAACCTTGGCCATTCGCTGGCTGGGGAATTCTGGGAGTTGAAGTCCAAATATCTTCAAGTTGCCAAGGTTGGGAAACACTGGCTTAGACAACCTGTAGTGGCGGCAACGAGGCTCCACCCACCGGGATGTTGCCGTTTTTATTAACCCTCTGCCCATGTGCAGAGTGAAAAAACATGTGTGACAAGACACTTCCAAGTCGGTGCAGAAGGTAAATAGATTTCACTGCAGATTTGTATCCAAACTTCTCTACGGAAGGGTTTTTTTTAAATTACATGTCCACCCAGCAGCACTATAAACCGTCCCTTCCGCTCGCTCACGTTCCCAACATAAATATATAAAGTCCGCTCGCTTCAGGCTTCTCCGTGATCTACAATATGGTGCAAATTCAGTTTGCAAAGCGAAGAGGGATTTTGCTTTGCAAATCCAGAATGACCTTCAGCAACCAGGAAAAACCGGTATACTGACCCGTGTGTGTATGTGTGTGTGTGTTTATACACTGCTCAAAAAAATAAAGGGAACACTTAAACCACAGGCTATAACTTTCAAGTATTCAATGAGAAGATTTCATTCCTTCAGATCTAGGATGTGCTATACAGACATTAGGAAAAAACATATTTTGCCACTAATTGCAAGGTACCCTGGCCACTCAGACACTACCTATCTCCAGGGGCTGCTTAAAGATGAACAGGCCTTTATTTATTTATTTATTTATTTATTTATTCATTCATTCATTCATTCATTTTGTCCAATATAAATTGAAAGTTAAAGAGAATAAAAACATGTAGTAGTAAATATCAGGGAAAGGATAGAAGAAAAGATATGAGAATAGAATACATCAATGAAGAATAGAGAAAAAGATATATGAATGGAAGAGAAGATATATAAGATATAGGAGGGACAATTGGACAGTGGACGGGAGGCACACTAGTGCACTTATGCTCACCCCTTACTGACCTCTAAGGAACCGGGTGAGGTCAATCTTGGACAGTCTAAGGGGAAAATGTTGGGGGTTGACACCACGGAGTCCGGTAATGAGTTCCACGCTTCAACAACTCTATTACTAAAGCCGTATTTTTTACAGTCAAGTTTGAAGCAGTTGATATTAAGTTTGAATCTGTTGCGTGCTCTTGTGTTGTTGCGGTTGAAGCTGAAGTAGTCTTTGACAGGCAGGATGTTGCAGCATAGGATCTTGTGGGCAATACTTAGGCTTTCCAGACCCAGGATTGTAAGTCTAGTTTCGTAGGGTACAGCACAGGGGGCCAGATTCTGCACAGCAGCAGTGGGGATTCATCGCAAAGGTGTGCCTTCATCCTATCTATCTATCTATCTATCTATCTATCTATCTATCTATCTATCTATCTATCTATCTATCTATTAGATTTGTATGCTGCCCCTCTCCATAGACTCATATCATAGCGAGATATGTCCATCTTTTGTATATTACAATGGGTCTAATTTTGGCTGGTCAGCCAAAAGTCATGAATTTTGTAAGTCATTCGTGTCCAGATGTCCAAGAACCTCAACACCTAGCATGTCTTGGATGACCTGGGTGACAACCAACTTTGGATGGTCAACGAACTGCTATAGATTAGATTAGATTTATTGGATTTATATGCCGCCCCTCTCCGCAAACTCGGGGCGGCTCATAACAAGGTAAAAACAATACATAATAACAAATCCAATACCCACCAATCCAATTACAATTTAAGCTAAAAAATTCATAAAAAACAACCCCAGAATATTAAAAAACAAGCACACAATCAATCTAACACCAGAACAACATGGGCAAGGGGGAGATGTTTCAGTTCCCCCATGCCTGACGGCAGAGGTGGGTTTTAAGGAGCTTACGAAAGGCGAGGAGGGTGGGGGCAATCCTAATCTCAGGGGGGAGCTGGTTCCAGAGGGTTGGAGCCACCACAGAGAAGGCTCTTCCCCTGGGTCCCGCCAGATGGCATTGTTTAGTCAACGGGACCCGGAGAAGGTCAACTCTGTGGGACCGAACTGGTTGCTGGGATTCGTGCGGCAGGAGGCAGTCCCGGAAATATTCTGGTCCAGTGCCATGAAAGGCTTTATAGGTCATAACCAACACTTTGAATTGTGACCGGAAACTGATCGGCAACCAATGCAGACTGCGGAGTGTTGGAGTGATATGGGCATATTTAGGGAAGCCCATAATTGCTCTCGCAGCTTCATTCTGCACGATCTGAAGTTTCCAAACACTCTTCAAAGGTAGCCCCATGTAGAGAGCTTTACAGTAGTCGAACCTCGAGGTGATGAGGGCATGAGTGACTGTGAGCAGTGAGTCCCTGTCCAGATAGGGCCGCAACTGGTGCACCAGACGAACCTGGGCAAACACCCCCCTCGCCACAGCTGAAAGATGTTTCTCTAATGTGAGCTGTGGATCGAGGAGGACGCCCAAGTTGCGGACCCTCTCTGAGGGGGTCAATAATTCCCCCCCAGGGTAATGGATGGACAGATGGAATTGTCCTTGGCAGGCAAGACCCACAGCCACTCCGTCTTATCAGGGTTGAGTTTGAGTTTGTTGACACCCATCCCGGCCCCAACAGCCTCCAGGCACCGGCACATCACTTACACTGCTTCGTTGACTGGACATGGGGTGGAGATGTACAAGTGGGTATCATCACCATGTCCTTGGATGATCTCGCCCAGCGGTTTCATGTAGATGTTAAATAGCAGGGGGGAGACGACCGACCCCTGAGGTACCCCACAAGGGAGAGACCTCGAGGTCAACCTCTGACCCCCCACTAACACCGACTGTGACTGACCGGAGAGGTAGGAGGAGAACCACTGGAGAACAGTGCCTCCCACTCCCAGTGATGTTTTGACGAGGTTCCACTCGTTTTCTTCAGGCCGGGGCACATGTTTATGCTGAATTTGAACATTAATTTGAAATTAATTTGAAAATGTATATACATACATACATACATACACACACACACACATATATAGCAAATAATCAGCATGATTTTAGTAACCACCGTGGATATAGACCGTAACCCACACCGTCTTATGCAGCACAAATTTCCATCTGCTATCAGCTTAACTCATCTACACACATCAAAGGAAGGAAATGCAACGAACAAAAGCTTGCACCATCTTTTTGATAAAAGTTGTGAGTCAGAAAAGTTGCTCCAACCTTCACCTGGTTTGGTGGGTTGGTTTTGTAATGGTTTTTCTTTTTTTGATACCCGAGGCTAACACAATTGTCTTCCTTGGAAAGAGCATCTTGGAAGAAGGGTGGGGTGGGGTTTGTTTGCAAGGCAGGTGTGCAGGGATTTGGGGTCGGTGTGTGTCTGTGTGTGTTTGATGCCAGCTGTACAGAGGGAGGATTAAAACTACACAAGGATAAAGAGCCTTACTCTGGAGGCCAAAGGAGGTCAGGGAGACAGAAATGGACCCCGTTTTCTAGATCTCCAACAAATCCCATAGGAGGACAGAAGGGAAAGGGGGGACATGATCAAAATATTTAAATATGTTAAAGGGTGAAATAAGGTCCAGGAGGGAAGTGTTTTTAATAGGAAAGTGAACCCAAGAACAAGGGGACACAGTCTGAGGTTAGTTGGGGGAAAGATTAGAAGCAACATGGGAAAATATTATTTTATGGAAAGAGTCGTAGATGCTTGGAACAAACTTCCAGCAGACGTGGTTGGTAAATCCACCGTATCTGAATTTAAGCACACCTGGGATAAACATATATCCATCCTCAGATAAAATACAGGAAATAGTATAAGGGCAGACGAGATGGACCAGGAGGTCTTTTTCTGCCCTCTATCTACTATGTTTCTATGAATGAGGAAGAAAGGAAGGAAAGGAAGAAGGAAGGAAAGAAAGAGAAGGAAGGAATGAGGAAGGAAGGGAGGATGAAAGGAAGGAAAGAAAGAAAAGGAAGGAAGGAAGAGAAAGAAGGAAGGAAGAATCCACAGTCACTGAATGTAAACATGCCTGGGATAAACATTGATCCATCCTAAGATAAAACACGGGAAATAGTATAATAGATGAACCAGGAGGTCTTTTTCTGCCGTCAATCTTCTATGTTTCTAAAGACTCCTTCAGCGGACTGCTAGCTGCTGTTCAGCAGTTCAAATCTCACCACCGGCTCCAGGTTGACTCAGCCTTCCCTCCTTCCAAGGGGGGACAAATGGGGGCCCGGATTGTGGGGGGCAAGAGGCTGGTTCTGTCCACCACTTAGAGGGGGCTGTGAAAGCCCTAGGAGGTGGCAGATGAAGGCTCTTGCTAAATGCTAAAATCTAAATCTCAAAAACGAAAACAGAAAAAGTCCCCAGCAGATCTCGCAAAGCCACTTCCCTTCTTTGAAAGCCATTCCACAAGCGCACTCACAACCAAAACCCAGCCGCCAAATGCCCACAGCTAAGAAGTTCATTAATTCACGGACGTATTTTGGAGGATTTCTACAGCCGGCCACTCACTCCGCAGCCACTTTGCCTTGTGTAGAAAGCAATAAAGTTTGAAGTCAGTTTTGCTCCATTTTTATTTTTCTCACCACATTTCTTAAACGAATCGCTGCAGTTCTTAAATTAGTCACACGGTCGTTCAGTGAATCTGCCTTGATTTTGCTTGTCAGAAGGCTGGAAAAAGGGATTACATGACAGAAGCATAGAGACACAGAAGATTGACGGCAGAAAAAGGCCTCCTGGTCCATCTAGTCTGCCCTTATACTATCTTAGGATGGATCTATGTTTATCCCTGGCAGGTTTACATTCAGTTCCTGTGGATTGACCAACCATGTCTGCTGGAAGTTTGTTCCAAGCATCTACTACTATAAAATAATATTTTCTCCCATTGCTTTTGATCTTTCCCCCAACTGACTTCAGATTGTGTCCCCTTGTTCTTGTGTTCACTTTCCTATTAAAAACACTTCCCTCCTGAACCTTATTTAACCCTTTAAATGTTTCGATCATGTCCCCCCCTTTCCCTTCGGTCCTCCAGACTCTACAGATGGAGTTCATTAGGTCTTTCCTGATAAGTTTTATGCTTAAGACCTTCCACCAATCTGAGACATCAACCAACCAAAACGCTGCACTTCACTTAGTCACCAAACCTAAAATGGTACTGGAAAAAATTGACTTATGACCGTTTTTCATACTTATGACCGTTGCAACATCGCCATGGTCACAGATCAAAATTTAGACTCTTGGCAACTGACTTGTACTTACAACAGTTGCAGCGTCCTGTTGTGTGTGTGTCACACAATCCACTTTTAGGACCTTGTGATGAGCAAAGTCAACAGGATGCGAGATCCACTTAACAACTGGGTTACCAACCTAACATCTGCAGTGATTCACTTAACAACGACGGCAAGAAAGTTGTAAAACTGGTACAAAACTCGCTGAAGGAATCTCAAAGGCTTTGAAGGGAAGTTTTGGGCTCAATTGTGGTCAAGGACCAGCTGTGCTGAGGAGGGGGCTGTGCCTCTGGGAGGGGGAGGAAGCAGTCAGGCAACAGCAAGCGGAGAGAAAGAGAGGAAAGAGAAAAGGAGGAAAGAAAGAAAGAGAGAGGGAGAATGAGGAGACATAAAAAAGAGAGAGAAAGAGGGAAAGGGAAGAGGAAAGAGAGAGGAAGCAGGAGGAAAAGAGACAAAAGAGAGAGAGAAAAAGAGGGAGAGGAGAGAGAAAGAGGAGGAAGAGAAAGAGAGACAAAGGGAGGGAGAGGAAGACAGAAAAAGAGGGGGGGAGAGAGGGGAAGAAAGAGGGGGGGAGACAAGAGAGAGAGAAAAAGAGGGACTGAGAGAAAGAGGGGGAGAAAAACAGAGGGACTGAGAGAAAGAGACAGAGAGGCAAAGAAAGAGAGGGAGAAAAAGGGAGAGAGGGAAAGAGACAAAAGAGAGAGAGAGAGAAAGAAAGAAAGAAAGAAAGAAAGAAAGGAGAGAGTAAAAAAGGGAGAGAAAGAGAGAGAAACAAACCGAAGGCAGAGAGAGAGAGAAAAAAAATGAGAGAAAGAGGGAAAGAGAAAGAGAGCGAGGGGGAGAGACAAACAGAGAGGCAGAGGAAGATAGAAAAAAGAGGGGGAGAAAAACAGAGGGACTGAGAGAAAGAGACAGAGAGGCAAAGATAAATAAGGCAATGGGTCCAGATGGCATCCACCCCAGAGTTCTTAAAGAACTCAGATCTGTCATTGCTACCCCCCTGACTGATTTGTTTAACCAATCCCTGTTAACAGGAGATGTTCCTGAGGATTGGAGAATGGCCAGTGTTGTGCCTATCCACAAGAAGGACAGTAGAGAAGAAGCTGGTAACTACAGGCCAGTTAGCTTGACATCAGTGGTAGTTAAAATGATGGAGACTCTACTCAAAAAGAGGATAAATCAGCACCTAAAAAACAATAACTTATTGGACCCAAATCAGCATGGCTTTACTGAAGGCAAATCATGTCAGACTAATCTCATTGATTTCTTTGACTATGTCACAAAGGTGTTGGATGAAGGTGGTGCCGTGGATATTGCCTACCTGGACTTCAGCAAAGCCTTTGATACGGTTCCACATAAAGAGCTGATAGATAAATTAGTGAAGATTGGACTTAATCCCTGGATAGTTCAGTGGATTTCAAGCTGGCTGAAGCGTAGACATCAGAGAGTTATTGTTAATGGCGAGTATTCTGAGCAGAGTCAGGTTACAAGCGGTGTGCCACAAGGATCTGTTCTGGGTCCTATTCTTTTTAATATGTTTGTGAGTGACATAGGGGAAGGTTTGGTAGGGAAGGTTTGCCTATTTGCCGATGACTCTAAAGTGTGCAATAGGGTTGATATTCCTGGAGGCGTCTGTAATATGGTAAATGATTTAGCTTTACTAGATAAATGGTCTAAGCAATGGAAACTGCAGTTTAATGTTTCCAAATGTAAAATAATGCACTTGGGGAAAAGGAATCCTCAATCTGAGTATTGTATTGGCAGTTCAGTGTTGGCAAATACTTCAAAAGAAAAGGATTTAGGGGTAGTGATTTCTGACAGTCTCAAAATGGGTGAACAGTGCAGTCAGGCGGTAGGGAAAGCAAGTAGGATGCTTGGCTGCATAGCTAGAGGTATAACAAGCAGGAAGAGGGAGATTGTGATCCCGCTATATAGAGCGCTGGTGAGACCACATTTGGAATACTGTGTTCAGTTCTGGAGACCTCACCTACAAAAAGATATTGACAAAACTGAACGGGTCCAAAGACGGGCTACAAGAATGGTGGAAGGTCTTAAGCATAAAACGTATCAGGAAAGACTTAATGAACTCAATCTGTATTGTCTGGAGGACAGAAGGGAAAGGGTGGACATGATCGAAACATTTAAATATATTAAAGGGTTAAATAAGGTCCAGGAGGGAAGTGTTTTTAATAGGAAAGTGAACACAAGAACAAGGGGACACAATCTGAAGTTAGTTGGGGGAAAGATCAAAAGCAACGTGAGAAAATATTATTTTTCTGAAAGAGTAGTAGATCCTTGGAACAAACTTCCAGCAGACGTGGTGGGTAAATCCACAGTCACTGAATTTAAACATGCCTGGGATAAACATATATCCATCCTAAGATAAAATACAGAAAATAGTATAAGGGCAGACTAGATGGACCATGAGGTCTTTTTCTGCCGTCAGACTTCTATGTTTCTATGTTTCTAAGAAAGAGAGGGAGAAAAAGGGAGAGAGGGAAAGAGACAAAAGAGAGAGAGAGAGAGAGAGAAAGAAAGAAAGAAAGAAAGAAAGAAAGAAAGAAAGAAAGAAAGGAGAGAGTGAAAAAGGGAGAGAAAGAGAGAGAAACAAACCGAAGGCAGAGAGAGAGAAAAAAAATGAGAGAAAGAGGGAAAGAGAAAGAGAGCGAGGGGGAGAGACAAACAGAGAGGCAGAGGAAGATAGAAAAAAGAGGGGGAGAAAAACAGAGGGACTGAGAGAAAGAGACAGAGAGGCAAAGAAAGAGAGGGAGAAAAAGGGAGAGAGGGAAAGAGACAAAAGAGAGAGAGAGAAAGAAAGAAAGAAAGAAAGAAAGGAGAGAGTGAAAAAGGGAGAGAAAGAGAGAGAAACAAACCGAAGGCAGAGAGAGAGAGAAAAAAAATGAGAGAAAGAGGGAAAGAGAAAGAGAGCGAGGGGGAGAGACAAACAGAGAGGCAGAGGAAGATAGAAAAAAGAGGGGGAGAAAAACAGAGGGACTGAGAGAAAGAGACAGAGAGGCAAAGAAAGAGAGGGAGAAAAAGGGAGAGAGGGAAAGAGACAAAAGAGAGAGAGAGAGAGAAAGAAAGAAAGAAAGAAAGAAAGAAAGAAAGAAAGAAAGGAGAGAGTGAAAAAGGGAGAGAAAGAGAGAGAAACAAACCGAAGGCAGAGAGAGAGGAAAAAATGAGAGAAAGAGGGAAAGAGAAAGAGAGCGAGGGGGAGAGACAAACAGAGAGGCAGAGGAAGATAGAAAAAAGAGGGGGAGAAAAACAGAGGGACTGAGAGAAAGAGACAGAGAGGCAAAGAAAGAGAGGGAGAAAAAGGGAGAGAGAGGAAAAGAGGGAGAAAGTGAAAGAAAGAGAAAAAGAGAGAGAGAGAGGAAAGTGAGAGGGAGAAAGAGGGAAAGAGAAAGAGAGGCCGAGGGAGAGAGAGGGAAGGAGGCAAAGGGCCAGAGGAAGACAAAGGGAGGGAGGGAGGGACGTGGGGGGGGGGAGAAGCTCTCCCTCCTCTTTCGGTGTGTGTGTGTCCTTCCCTTCTTTCCCGCCGCCTCCAAGTAGCGGGGCTGAGGGAGCCGCCTCCCTTCCCGTCGCCGGCCTCGGCCTCCCCGCAGGCCCAGCATCCGCCTTCCCTCCCTCCCTCCGCGCCCCACGGCCTTGGGGGCCCCACTGCCCGCTCCTTCCCCAAAGCCCATGCGGCACCGCCCGCCCCGCCTCACCTTCCTTGACGCCCGGCAGCTTAGAGCGGTCGATTTCGGCCATGTTGCGCGCGCGCCTCCGGCACCGACTCCCCCTCCCACCTCCGGCCGAGGGGACGCGCCTGGCCAGTCCCGCCGCCGCCGCCGCCTCTCAAGCCGGGGGGCGGGGCCCTGCGCTGACTCCGCCCCCTCCAGGTGAAGCGGCCGCGCCCCCTTCCCTCTATCTCGCCCCAACCCGCAGCCCCGCCCCCGCCCCTTCCCCTGCGCATGCCGGGAAGGCTAGTTGGATTCCCCCCTCCCTCTCCTCCTCCTCCCCCCCCCCTTCCCCGCTGGCTGCGGATGATGGGAGCCAGGCAGCCCACCCCGGAAGGAGCCAGGGGGATGCGCAGGAAGGGGGGGGGAGCAGGACCTGAACCTTGCACCCCCCGCCCCCCCCCCCCCCCCAAAAAAAAACTTCTTTGTTTTGCAAGGACGTATTGGTGGTACAGTATACAGAGATATAATCATATTTTTTCTAATTGGAACAAAGTAAGTTTATCTAGAAATATATGTAACAAACAGCAATATACACACAGCTTACATGTTATCACTTATACCACTCCGAATCTAAATAATAATAATAATAATAATAATAATAATAATAACAACAACAACAACAACAACAACAACAATACATTTCTAAGTTATTTGCAGATTTTCCTGTCAGTATCATACATACTTGTACAGTTTACCTTTATTTCTTATAATATTAGTAGTAATAACTAAAATTCATAAAAAAGACTTTAATTGTTCATGTCAGGTAAAAGTCATTGTAAATCAAATAAGTTTGTTTGTTTTGCAACAACATATTGGTGGTACAGTATACAGAGATATAATAATATTTATATGCATGATACTAGTAAGAGAGAAACATAACAACAGGGGACGGAAGGCACACTGGTGCACTTATGCACGGCCCTTACTGACCTCATGGGAATCGGGAGAGGTCAACAGTGGAGAGTCTACGGGTCAGGTTTTGGGGGTTAGGTGGTGATACTACAGAGTCTGGTAGTGAATTCCAGGCATCAACTACTCGGTTACTGAAGTCGTATTTCCTGCAGTCAAGTTTGGAGCGGTTTACTTTAAGTTTCTATCTGTTGTGTACTTGTGTGTTGTTGTGGTTGAAGCTGAAGTAGTTGACAGGAAGGACGTTGTAGCAGGTGATTTTATGGGCTGTGCTTAGGTTGTGTTTAAGGCGACGTAGTTCTAAGTTTTCTAAACCCAGGATTGTGAGTCTGGTTGCGTAGGGGATTCTGTTGCGAGTGGAGGAGTGGAGGGCTCTTCTCGTAAAGTATCTCTGGACGTTTTCTCAAGTGTTTGTGTCCAAAATGCGGTGGGGGTTCCAGACAGATGAGCTGTATTCGAGGATGGGTCTGGCAAAAGCTTTGTATGCTCTGGTTAGTAGTGGGAGATTCCCAGAGCAGAAGCTACATAGGATTAAGTTACCAACTCTTGCAGCCTTTTTGGTGATATTGTTGCAGGGGGTTTGGGCACTGAGGTCACTTGATAGGATTCTTCCAAGGTCTTTGATGGAGTGAGGGTCATCTGCAGGGTCTTGTTTGCTGCTGTTCTGATTCTTTCTGCCTATGTGTAGGATGTGTTGTTTATTAGAGTTGGAAGGGACTTTGTAGGTCATCTAGTCCAACCCCTGGTCAGGCAGGAGTCCCTATACCTTTTCAGGCCAATGGCTGTCCAGTCTACTCCTGAAAGTCTCAAGGGTTGGAGCTCTCACAACCTCCGCAGGCAACTTCTGTTCCACTGCTTGACCGCTCTCACCGCCAGACAGTTCCTCCTTATTTCCAGGTTGAATCTCTCCTTGGTCAGCTTCCATCCATTACTGCTACTCTGGCCTTCAGGTGCTTTGGAACACAGCCTGACTGTTTTCTGATTAGTCTATTCTGTGCATTTTTATCATTTCTAAATGATTTTTATACTCTAATATATTGGTCTCTGTTGTTGGCTGAACAGCCACCACTGCCACACATGCTCTGTTTCTGGGTCATTCTTTCTCAAGTGGACCAAGTGTCCACTTGACTGGTTTTTGCAGCCTGACTTGGAAAGAAACCATCACAAAAACAACATATATGATAGGAAAAATTGTGCTCTTTCTAATGAAATGAAAATGAAAACGATTGAAGGTGAGAAAACAGAGAGCTGTGTTTCATTACCCATCATCACCTTCATTAGAAAGAGGAAGACTTTTTCTATCGCTCTCTGTTTTCTCACCTTCAATCATCCTCGTTTTTATTTCATTGCAGGATGTTTTTTTCTTAGGAAAAAGAAAGAAAAGAGAAAAAAGAGAAAAGGAAAGAAAAAAAGATGTTTTTTTCCTATCATATATGTTGTTGGTTTTTTTCCAAATATTTTTATTGATTTTTAATATTTACATAATACAATTCAATAAAAATACAATATATAAAACACTTCTAAATCCAATTAACAGAATAATGAATTTAAAATATTTTTTAAAAAACTAAACATTGAAAAACCAAACATCCAAAACACACACAGTCAAACGGTCCATTTCTGCACATCCAGAGATTTTCCCCCTGTCGCTGGGCATCTCTGGAGTTTTCCATTTTCTTGCCTAGACTATTCTTGCAGCTGTTATAATGTGTAACATATATATATGTTGTTTTTGTGATGGTTTCTTTTCAAACAAGGCTTCAATTTCACCTGGTCCAGTTGACAAAGAATGACCCTTCTAAGTTTGGGATTCTAACATTGGTTATAAGCCTGGTGTGGAATGCTAACATTTTTAATAATAATTTTTAAAAAGACTTGCGTGTACACACAAGCGCACACACACAACAACCCCCCAAAATGCAGATCATTGCACCATCTCCCCCCACACACACACACACCTGCAAGAGCCTCCATGGGAAGCCAGGCTATCTTTGCAAACCCATAATAACCACCCTGGGGAAAAGGGGGTAATTAAGGGCTTTGCGAATTGACACAAACTGCTATTTTTGCGGCTCCAGGGCTGCTCTTAAACGAAGTGGAGGCGGCCGGCCAGCCACCCCGAGGCTTCTGCCCACAGGCTGCTTGGCTGTTTGGTTTTCCCAGCCGGAAGAGAAACTCGAACCCAGCACTCTCCCCCACGCTTGACACCTTCCCCATGCGGGGATGGGCAACCTCATCTCACAGTCAGAACAGAAGATCAGGAGTTGGAAGGGACCTCGGAGGTCATCTAGTCCAGCCCCCTGCTCCAGCACCTTTTTCCTCCCTAAAAGAGGCTGATAATTTAGGTGGTCTTATACTCTGAATGTAGCTTTCCTCCCCCCCCCCAGCCCTAACTAGCTGCTGACTATCTTCCCAGCTCTTCCCTTGCAGGCTCTTTCCTTGTTACTCTCTGCAAAGAAGAATATTTTCCAAGCCCTAAGTCTTTGCAGGGTTTTTTCCATTGCTCCACTTGCTCCAAATGTTTCTTTCCAGGTGCTAGTGATGTTCCCAGCTCTTTCATTGTTACTCTCTCGGAATGAAGGTTTTTTAAAGCCTTAACCAGGGGATAAAATAATTAAGCTGACCAGACTAAGGACACTGGCCAGATGAATGAATACCTGGTAAGCAGATTCTTTTCCCCATTTTCTCCCCACAAACTAAGATGCGTCTTATACTCTGAAAAATACAATAAGTAAGTAAGTAAGTAATTCTGTCTCCCCTGGTCCTTCTCTTTGCTACACCGACCATGCCCACTTCCTGTATGTTTTAATTTCTGGTCCCCTTATGGCCGACTCCCTTTTATGTCGTCTGGTTTGTTCAATTCCTTTGCTTTTTAACTTCCTCTGCTGTCCAGATGTTGCAATGTTGGGTGGCCTTAACTATGCGGAGGGTAAATAAACCCATGTAGTATCCTGGGATCCCTAGGAAATGTTTCCCGGGACTGTGAGGCTGCCTAAGCAATTGCAACAGAGTTAAAGAAAGTGAGATATATATATATATATATATATTAGCCTTAAAAACGTCCATTTGGAGGATTAGGGCTTTGAGGCCCTGGGAGAAAATAGAGAGAGTGTTTTCTCGGAGAATAATTCTAGGCTTCAAGTTTAAACATTCAAACTCGCTCCCTTTTCCAGTTTTAAGGGAAAGGAGAAATAGGAAATACTTTTCCCCCCTGTTGTTATAAATGTGTTTGTGTAGGTGTTTACGTGGGAGAGAGAAAGAATGAAAAAAAGATGTTGAGACTTTGGAAAAAATATGCAGAGAAGAGCAACTAAGAGGATCAAATTGCCTGGAGACTAAAACACTGTCAGAAATCTCTGCCCCTAAATCCTTCTCTTCTGAAGGAAAAACTCCAGACGAGAAGGATTATGGGGGGGTGATTTCCGACAGTCTCCAAATGGGTGAATGGTGCGGTCAGGCGGTAGGAAAAGCAAGTAGGATGCTTGGCTGCGTAGTTAGAGGTATAACAAGCAGGAAGAGGGTGATTGTGATCCCCTTATATAGAGTGCTGGTAAGACCCCATTTGGAGTAATACTGGGTCCAGTTCTGGAGACCTCATCTACAAAAAGATATTGACAAAATTGAACGGGTCCAAAGACGGCTACAAGAATGGTGGAAGGTCTTAAGCATAAAACGTATCAGGAAAGACTTCATGAACTCAACCTGTCCAGTCTGGAGGACCGAAGGGAAAGGGGGGACAGGATCGAAACATTTAAATATGTTCAAGGGTTCAATAAGGTCCAGGAGGGAAGTGTTTTTAATAGGAAAGTGAACCCAAGAACAAGGGGACACAATCTGAGGTGAGTTGGGGGAAAGATCTGACTGAAAGAGTCGTAGATGCTTGGAACAAACTCCCAGCAGACGTGGTTGGTCAATCCACGGGAACTGAATGTAAACATGCCTGGGATAAACATGGATCCACCCTAAGATAAAATACAGGAAATAGTAGAAGGGCAGACTAGGTGGACCAGGAGGCCTTTTTCGGCCATCAGTCTTCTATGTTTCTAACACAGGCAGAAGGGCTGCAGGCTTTGAGAAAAGTCCAGAGAAAAGAAGGACTACTGGGGACAGGATATCAGTATTTCAGCATTTGTCCTCGGAGAGGGGTGGCATACAAATCTAATAAATAATCATTTGGGAGGAGGGGGTCAACCTATTCACAAAAGCCCCTGAATACAGGACGGACTGTAGCTCTTGCAAAGTCAGAGTGAGCAGCGTTGCTTCAGCCCAGTTTGGAGACATTATTTATAAACCTTGCGGGGTTTTGGACATCCGTTATCTGCCTTGAAGATAACTCGGGCTCTTTGGCAGTAAACCGACATTCCTTTGCCGTAATTGCGGTGCTCAGCCAACTTGTTAAGGAAAATATATTTGGGTGTTTCTGACATTCCAGTCTGTGTGTTTGATTTTGACTATAATTACTGCTCAGCTGCCAGGCCAGGCAGAACAATATGGATTTGAGAGTGATTGACTGATTTCTCTGTGTACGGCCAGGACTCTTCTGGACGAAGGTATTTGTTAAAGTAAACAATATTTTATACACTTAATGTATCTGGATTGTATGAGTGAATTATTACTCGTATCCAGGGGTGGGCTGCTGTCTGGACGGGTGGGGTGGGGTGGCGAAATTCTATTCTATTCTATTCAAATTCTATTCTATTCTAATTCTATTCTATTCTATACTATTCTAATTCTATTCTATTCTAATTTTATTCTAATTCTAATTCTATTCTAATTCTATTCCCTATTCTATTCTAATTACCCTGCATGCTCCTTAAGACCCTGGTCCTTCTTTTCTCTGGACCGGCCCTGCCCAGTTCCTGCGACCGTTCTTCATACGTTTCAGCCTCCAGCCCCCTAACCACCCTGCTTGCCCTCTTCAGTGTCTTCTTTGTAATGTGGTGACCAACACCAATGAAATATTCAGCCGGGGGAAAAAAGATATTGAGGAGTTGTTTTGCCTTCTGGTGCTTTGGAGAAGAGTTTCACCCCTTTGTGGCAGCCGCTTGACCAGAGGAAGTTGCATTCCAATCTATTCTCCCCCTGGTATTTCATCCCCCGTCCCTAGGAGTGACCGGAAATTCCAAGCTAATGGGGAATTCTTGGGGGGAAGTCAGGAAGTCGAGCGTGAGAGCAAAGGAAGGAAACCCACACGGGCTCTTTGCAAGGCCCCCGGCTGAGCTGTGTCCCAAATCCTCTTAGTTTAATGCCGATCATATCATTTCCCACCAGTGGTTAAATATCCGGAATCCAGGATATATATAGACTCACTCCATTGGGGAAGGAGAGAGAGAGAGAGAGAGAGAGAGACAGAAAACCTCCTTCTTTTTGTTAGTACTTCATTGTACTAACTACTCTGTGGTTGTTATCTTAGTGACATAGCTGTTACTTGATTAATGACCGGTCCTCACACCATCATAGAAACATAGAAACATAGAAGATTGACGGCAGAAAAAGACCTTATGGTCCATCTCGTCTGCCCTTCTACTCTTTCCTGTATTTTATCTCAGGATGGATCTATGTTTATCCCAGGCAGGTTTACATTCAGTTACTGTGGATTTATCTACCACGTCTGCTGGAAGTTTGTTCCAAGCATCTACGACTCTTTCAGTCAAATAATATTTTCTCATGTTGCCTTTGATCTTTCCCCCAACTAACTTCAGATTGTGTCCCCTTGTTCTTGTGTTCACTTTCCTATTAAAAACACTTCCCTCCTGAACCTTATTTGATCCTTTGACATATTTAAATGTTTCGATCGTGTCCCCCCTTTCCCTTCTGTCCTCCAGACATCACAACGTTGTGATGGTTACAGGATCAAACTGTAGGTCCTTCACAACCAGCATCCCAGTTGCGACTTTCCCAGCCGGCAAAGTCAATGGGCAGAAGACAGATTCGCTTAATGACTGCCTCATTTGCTTAACAGCCGAAGTGATTCCCATAACAACGGGGCAAGAAATGTCATAAAGCGAGACAAAATTCACTTAACAAGCGACTGGCTTAGTGCAGTGGTTAGAGGGCAGCCCTGCAGGCTACTTCGGCTAACTGCTAGTTGTAGTTCAGCAGTTCAAATCTCACCACCGGCTCCAGGTGGACTCAGCCTTCCTTCCTTATGAGGTGGGTCAAATGAGGACCCGGATTGTGGGGGGCAAAAGGCTGAGTCTGTCAACCGCTTAGAGAAGGCTAGGAAAGCACTAGGAAGTGGAATATAAGTCTAAATGGTATTGAAAGAAAGAAAGAAAGAAAGAAAGAAAGAAAGAAAGAAAGAGAAACAGAAGGAGAGGAAGGAAAGGAAGGAAGGAAGGAGAGAGAGAGAAAAAAAGAAAGACAGAGAAGGAGAGAAAGGAAGGAAGGAAGGAAGGAGAGAGAGAAAGAAAGAAAGAGAAACAGAAGGAGAGGAAGGAAAGGAAGGAAGGAGAGAGAGAAAGAAAGAGAAACAGAAGGAGAGGAAGGAAAGGAAGGAGAGAGAGAAAGAAAGAGAAACAGAAGGAGAAGAAGGAAAGGAAGGAAGGAGAGAGAGAGAGAAAAAAGAAAGAAAGAAAGAAAAAAGAAAGAGAGAAGGAGAGGAAGGAAGGAAGGAAGGGAGTTGGGGTGGCATAGTGGTTAGAGGGCAGCCCTGCAGGCTCCTTCAGCCAACTGCCAGCTGTAGTTCAGCAGTTCAAATCTCACCACCGGCTCCAGGTGGACTCAGCCTTCCCAGGTGGGTCAAATGAGGACCCAGATTGTGGGGGGCAAGAGGCGGATTCTCTGTCAACTGCTTGCAGAGGGCTGGAAAAGCACCATCACGCGGTATATAAGTCTAAGTGCTATTGCTATAGTCCCAATTGCGGTTATAAGTCCAGACATTGTGAATCCTCCAACACTGAAAGGTTTTTTAGAAGTGATTGGACAACCATTTGTGTGAGCAAGGGGCTGGACTAGAAGACCTCCAAGGTCCCTTCCAACTCTGTTTCTTTTCCGTTTCCATTTCTATTCTGTTCTGTTCAGCACTACCTGTAGTGAGATTACAACTCTCTGTTACCAATTTTGCCCATTTCCAGACGCCTGGACTTCAAATCCCAGATTGCACCCAGAGCTTAGGCTATCAATGAGAATTCTGGGAGTTGAAGTCCACAGGCCTGGAAACCGCCAACATTGGGACTGTTTGGCTCTCTCACCAAAGGGCGCTCTGCCCTCTAGTGGCCAGAAAAGAAATTCTTCCTGCATTTTTACCCTCCCCATTCTACAGCGGTGTGTGTGTCTCTAAATCATATCTGGTCAGTGTTGTATCTACTCCTGTTCAGTTTGGGGATTTTTCAGATTCTGATTGAAGAAAGTGGTCATGAATTAGTGGTGTAGGGCCTGATTTAGAGGCAGAAGGAGGAGGAGACCAACCACAAGATGTTTCTATGGGTTCAGATTATTTTTATTTATTTTTATTTATTCATTTTGTCCAATACACAATAATACACAACGAAGCTTATAGAGATATAGCAGAGAAGATATACGAGATATAGGAGAGCAATAGGACAGGGGACGGAAGGCACACTGGTGCACTTATGCACGCCCCTTACTGACCTCTTAGGAATCTGGAGAGGTCAACCATGGATAGTCTAAGGGTAAAATGTTGGGGGTTAGGGGATGATACTACAGAGTCCGGTAAGGACTTCCACACTTTGACAACCCGATTACTAAAGTCATATTTTTTACAGTCAAGTTTGGAGCGGTTGATATTGAGCTTGAATCTGTTGTGTGCTCTTGTGTTGTTGTGGTTGAAGCTGAAGTAGTCTTTGGCAGGCAGGACATTGCAGCATATGATCTTGTGTGCAATACTTAGATCATGTTTATGACATCGTAGTTCTAAGCTTTCAAGACCCAGGATTGTAAGCGATTCAAGTGAAGGAGAAGCAGGTGCTAGATGGGTAAATCCTTATTTCAGACGCTTGCAGAGGCGAAGAGAACAGGTGTCAGGGAAGAAATATTAAGGAGAGGGATGGGTTAATTAATTAAGTAATTAATTTGTCATGTCTGGGTGTCAGCAGAAGAGAAGAGTTTAATCATCAATCTGCCATTAAGAAACATGGAGGTTTCTTTCAAGCAGCTCCAAATGTAAGCTATGCCTTGTGTACTTTTAATTGCAGTTTTTATGACTCTGGCCTAACTCTGACTAGCCATAAATCTTAGAATTACTTGTGGAATGTTTTAATGATTTTGGTGTTGCCTTGCCTACCAAAGTTGAAGATAAGAGATTAGCGCTGCGTGCCGAGATGATTCAGTGTGGAACAGAGGAAAGAAGAATAAAGATGATGTGGTGTTTTACAAATACAGTGGTCCCCCGATTATTGCGAGGGTTCCGTTCCAGGACCCCTCGCAATGATCGGTTTTTCGCGAAGTAGCGCTGCGGAAGTAAAAACACCATCTGCGCATGCGCAGATGGTGTTTTTACTTCCGCCGCAGCAGCAAGGAGCCGAAGATTGGGGTTTCCCCACCGCCCACGCAAACTCCTCGCTGCTGCCGCGCCCGCCGCTTGTCTTGTCCGCCCGCCGCTTGTCCGCCGCCTGCCTGCCCGCGCGCCCGCCGCTCGCCCACCCTTCGCCCGCCCACGCCGTTCGCTCGCGCCGCTTCCCAGCTGAGTCCTGAAGCCAGAAGGCAAAGGCGAACTTCCGCGTTTGGCTTCGGGACTCAGCTGGGAAGCGGCGCTGGGGTTTCCCCACCGCCCACGCAAACTCCTCGCTGCCGCTCGCCCGCCCTTCGCCCGCCCACGCCGTTCGCTCGCGCCGCTTCCCAGCTGAGTCCTGAAGCGAACTTCTGCGTTTGGCTTCAGGACTCAGCTGGGAAGCAGCGCTGGGGTTTCCCTGCTGCCCACACAAACTCCTCGCTGATGCCCGCCGCTCGCCCTCCCGCCAGCAAGAGGGGGAAGACCCAGGGAAGCCGCCCAGCAGCTGATCTGCCCGGCGCCATCTACGCATGCGTGGCCATAGAAAAAAGGGCGCGCATGCGCAGATGGTGTTTTTACTTCCGGGTTGAAAAATCGCCATATAGCCGTTTCGCAATGATCGGGATCGCAATACCCGGGGGATCACTGTATATGCATTTAGCCACCCTTTATTCCAGTTATCCGTGGCCTTAGCCAGAGACCGGAAGAGTCAGGATAACAGAGGACTTTTTTAGAGGAAGATGTTCTAGAATGGAGTAGGAAATGAGAAAGGAACCCCGTAGCCCCTTTTTCTCCAGAGCACATTTTATTCCAGGAAATTGAAGGGCATGTTCAAGGCGATTGGTGGGCATTCAGCAAGCTAAGCACAATTTTCAAGAACAGCTTTCTGCCTGAGCCTACAGGGGAAAAACCTTGATCGGTGGCTGCTACTTGGGGGTGAGGTCCAGAATTGGGCTGCTGGAGCTGAGCGAGGGCAACAGTTCATGTGCCGGCAGATATGGCTCCGCGTGCCACCGGTGGCCCCTGTGCCATAGGTTCGCCACCACCGCCTTAGACCGTCTACGGTCGACCGCACTTACCTATTCCTACCGGATTGTTCCCGGAGGCTGGCGTGGGTTTGCAGGTGTGGGGCGGTGGGCGGCTGCACCTCCCATGAGATTTTACTCCCGTGCATGTGCAGAAGCAGCGGAAACAGCTGAAATCTCCCACGAGGACAACTGCATGTAGGAGATTTTGGCGATTTTCGCCTATTTCTTCTGCACATGCGCGGAAGCAAAGAAAGGCCGAAAATTGCCAAAATCTTGCGATTTTGAGAGCATCTTCATGCAAGATTTCGACAATTTTCACCAATTTCTTTGCTTCTTCCCATGCGCAGAAACAAAATTGCACATGGAAATGCATGGGGGCATGGGGGGGCCCCGTGCAGATCCTCACATATCGCCATTTTCACTACCGGATTGGTGATCCCCGGCGTACCAGTTGGGCTGCAACTGCTGTAGTAAGAACTGTGTCTTAAATGCTGGTTTGTGTATTTGCAAGCTGAACAAGTAAGCCTTAAAGTATTGTACAGGGATCCCTCGTTTTTCGCGGGGGATGCGTTCCAAGACCCCTCGTGAAAAACGAATTTCCGTGAAGTAGAGGAAAGATATTTTTTAATGTATTTAATGAGTATTTGGACTTTTAAAACCCTCCCTTTGCATGAAACAGTGGTTCTATAATGTTTCTCAGCTGGAACTACATGTGATGTCCTACCAGTTTCTTTAATAGAGTACTGTAGAAGAATTTTATGCATTTTCAATGGATTTAAAATTTTCAATGGATTTAATGGATTGAAGTCCCTTTGAAAACCCGTGAAGTAGCGAATCTGTGAAAGATGAACTGCGAAGTAGCGACGGATTACTATGTATATATATTGACTGATTTAACTGTGCATTAGGACCGTTCGTGACTAAGATATTTGCCAAAGTAAATAATATTTTATACCATTAATGTATCTGGATTGTGTTACTGAACCATTACTCCTATCTCTGGGCTGTCAGCTGGATATCTGCTACAACTCCAGTGTGTTTCCTCTGTGTAGATATATCTTTGGCAACTCAGAGGTTACTCTGCACACTCCTTAAGAACAATCGCTCAGGAACAGCTCTGGGTGTAGGAAGCTTAGAACTAAGACGCCTTAAACATGATCTATGTATTGCCCACAAGATTATATGCTGCAATGTCCTGCCTGTCAATGGCTATTTCAGCTTCAACCACAACAACACAAGAGCAATGGACAAATTTAAACTTAATATTAACCGCTCCAAACTTGACTGTAAAAAATACGACTTCAGTAACCGAGTTGTTGAAGCGTGGAACTCATTGCCGGACTCTGTAATATCATCCCCAAACCCCCAACACTTTAGATTATCCACGGTTGACCTCTCCAGATTCCTAAGAGGTCAGCAAGGGGCGAGTACAAGTGCCCTAGAGTGCCCTGTCCTATGGCTCTCCTATATCTCCTCTACCTTTCTTCTATTCCTCTATCTCTTCTTCTATTCTCTCATTGATATGTTCTATTCCTCTGTCTTCTCTTCTTCCTTAGATATATTTTACTATGAGTATCTATAACCTTCATCATGTATTTACTATATGTGTACCCAATAGAACTCTCATTGTGCAATGGACAAAATCAACCAATAACAAATGAATAAATAAAACCTCACCAAGGCCTAAAGTCATCCGTTTATTTCATTTTTAATGGCATGCAATGCAATTCTTAGGTAGTAACATGGACACACACAGACAAAGAGCATCAGTGCACCCCACTCGGGCCCAGTGAAGGCAGTGAGTGAGCCATAAATCCTAGGCGAAGAAGGACGACAGGAGAAGACGCAAGTTAAGGAAAGGGCCCCATAACTGGTGACGTCTTTGGGAGGAAATGGGTTGGGGGGCAGCGGAGGGGAAAAGGTCACCCCACTTCTTTCTCCAGGAACCTTCCAGGAGGCGGATTCAACCCCGGAGTCTGTAGGGAAGCGAGGAAAATGGAATCAGAAGGAGGCAACCTCCACACACATTGTGTAGCCTGGGATGCGCCGGTGGCCGGGGTGGCACAGCAGGTAGAGTGCAGTACTGCAGGCCACTGAAGCTGACTGTAGATCTGAAGATCAGCGGTTCAAATCTCATCACCGGCTCAAGGTCGACTCAGCCTCCCATCCTTTCGAGGTGGGTCAAATGAGGACCCGGATTGTGGGGGCAATATGCTGGCTCTGTTAAAAAGTGCTCTTGCTAACATGTTGTAAGCTGCCCTGAGTCTAAGGAGAAGGGCGGCATAAAAATCGAATGAATGAATGAATGAATGAATGAATGAATGAATGAATGAATGAATGAATGAATAAATAAAGGTGGGGGGGCCTGGATGGGAGTCAATAGGCTCAGAATTAGCCTTGACAAGACCAAGTGGCTGTGGATTCTGCCTCCGAAGGATGGACGGTCTGTCTGTCTGTCTGTCCGTCTGTCTAAATCTGTCTGTCTAGTCATCCATCCATCATCTATCTATCTATCTATCTATCTATCTATCTATCTATCTATCTATCTATCTATCTATCTATCTATCTATCTATCTATCAATTGGATTCGTGTGCTGCCCCTCCCCAAGGACTCAGGTCAGCTCACGGCATATCAAAAAACAGTATACAATATGAATATCTAAAATCCAATAATATAACTATTCTAAAAACCCTGGAACATTAAAAATAATTCACATTCGAACAACAAGAATACATCACACTCGTTGGCCAGGGGCTAGGGGCTAGTGACCCCAAGCCTGGCGGCACAGATGAGTCTTGAGACTCTTGCGAAAGGCCAGTAGGGTGGGGCCAGTGCGAATCTCCAAAGGGAGCTGATTCCAGACGGCTGGGGCCGCCACAGAGAAGGCTTTTCCCCTAGGTCCTGTCCAGCGCCATTGTCTGGTTGATGGGACCCTGAGGAGGCCAACTCTGTGGGACCTAACCAGGCGCTGGGACTCGTGCGGCAGGAGGCGGTCACACAAGTAATCTGGTCCGATGCCATGTAGGGCTTTATAGGTCCTCACCCACACTTTGAATCATGTCCGGAAACCAATCGGCAGCCAGTGCAGAGTTATACCACCAGGGCTGTGGTAGCCACAGCATGCAAATCTGGGTTAATTTTTAAAAAGAGCTAGTTTGGTCTAATGGTCAAGGCTCTAGGCTAGAGACCAGGAGCCATAGGCACAAAAGCTTTGGAGACGATGAGTTCCAGTCCTGCCTTAGTCAAGAAAGACAGCTGGGAGGCTTTGGGGCTACTCACTCAGCCTTACCCACCTCACAGGGTGGTTGTGGGGGAAAACAGGAGGAAATATTAGGTATGTTTGCCACCTTGAGTTATTTGCAAAAATGATAAAAGGTGGGATACAAATTAAAATAGAAATAAAATAATAAAATAAAATAAAGAAGTGAAGTGAAATTAAGTAGGTAAAATAAAGTAAATAGAGTAAAATATGAATGTAAAATTATAATAATAATAATAATAATAATGAAAAACAAATAATAAAATAATAAATGAAGAAATAAAATAAGTGAAATGAAAAGAAGTAAGTAAAATAAAGTAAATAAGATAAAACATTAATGTAAAATAAAATAGTAAAATAAAAATAATAAGAATAAAAATAACACTAATATAATATAATATAAAATAATATAACAATATCGTATCATATATAATATAATATGAAATGAAATGAAATGAAACGAAAGCTTCCATTTAGCCTTGGGTGCAACTTCAGCCTTTGGGGCCCCCAGATTCCTTCCGGTTGCAATTCTCCCCAAGAGGCTTTTCAACCCTCTCCCGGTGACCCTAGAAGGGGGAAGGGGGTCGAGACCTCCAAAAGGAGCGTCCAAGAATGTCCCACCCATGGAAGATGGAGGAGGCAAACGGGACTGTGATTCTTCATCTGGGCCCATACCTGCCTCCCTCTGCCCCCCCCCCCAGCTCCTGGCAAGAGGGGGAGAAGGCCAGCCCCCCCCCCCCCGTGGCACATGGTTTGGGGGGGGGTTGATCTCACCCGGATGGATCTCCTAAGCCTTGGGGCTTCTCAGGCGATTCCCTCCGATCCGATCCAGAGGAAGCCCAAACCACTTCTTTGGCCGAGGCCGGACTTTCCTGCAAGAAAGACAGGAGTCAAGAGAGAGGATTGGGGGGGGGGGCTTCTTTTGGGACCCCACCAGACCCAGGGCCTTCCTGCCCAACAATGGAAGGCAAGAGAGTCTCTGTAACTCAGGGCTGAACTGGGCAGGGGGTCTCTGGGCTTGGGGGTTATCGGGCAGACATTGCATGACCCAACTAGAAGAATAGAATAGAATAGAATAATAATAATAACAATAATAATAATAATAATAATAATAATAATAATAATAATAATAATTTATTGGATTTGTATGCCGCCCCTCTCAGCAGACTCGGGGCGGCTAACAACAATGATAAAAACAGCATGTGACAATCCAATAATAAAACAGCTAAAAAACCTTATTTATAAAAACCAAACATACACACAAACATACCATGCATAACTTGTAATGGCCTAGGGGGAAGGAATATCTCAACTCCCCCATGCCTGGTGGTATAAATGAGTCTTGAGTAGTTTACGAAATAGAATATAGAATAGAATAGAATTATATTGGCCAAGTGTGATTGGACACACAAGGAATTTGTCTCTGGTGCAGATGCTCTCAGTGGACATAAAAGAAAAAGAGACATTTGTTAAGAATTATGTGGTACAACACTTAATGATGGTCACAGGGGTCAAATAAGCAATGAAGAAACAAACAATACTAATAAAAATCTTAGGATACAAGCAACAAGTGACAGTCCTACAGTCCTAAGTGGGAGGAAAAGGATGATAGGAAGGATGAGAAAAACTAGTAGAAATAGAAGGGCAGACTCAGTAAATAGTCTGACAGTGTTGAGGGAATTATTTGTTTAGCAGAGTGATGGCCTTCAGGAAAAAAAACTCCTCTTGTGTCTAGTAAGATTGGAAGAGGTGGGGAGACCTGGCGAGTAGGACCGCCCAATGGAGAACATCCTCACCCATCCCCTCAAGAGCAGCGAGTGCGAAGAAGCAGGAGAAGGCTTGGAGCCACCCACCTCTGCTTGGTCTTCAGGCCCTTGGAAAGCCTGTCGAGGGGGGAACCAAACCCAGGGAAGCTTCTCTTCTTCTTGGTCTCAAAGACGTCGTTTTCCAAGGACACCAGTTCGTTCAGGAGTAACATTTTGGCCACCAGGTCAGCCGTGGACTTGTCTTCCCGGGAAGGAGGAAGCTGTCCTGGGCCAGGGCCGAGCGGGGGATCAAGGGACCGCTGTGACATAAAAGAAGATGTATTTCTTTTACTTATTATTTGGATTTATATGCCACGCACCAGAGGTGGGCTGCTAAGGTGGAACGGTGACATGTGCTCGCCCCCCGTGGCTCTGAGTGCTAGTGGAGTCCAGCGCAATTACGCTACTGCACCTGGGCAGGTAGTGAAATTGTGCGCGGACACACAGGTGCGCCCGTGGCTCCCAATGAATGCTTGTATGTATTGAAGCACTATGGCTTTAAGAGTTGGTGTTGCAGATGGCCATTAGAGGGCGCCAGAAGCATGATTCTCTCTCTCTGCTATTTCTGTTATTTCTCTGATTCATTGTGACTGCTGTAGTAAGATCTGTGTGTTTGATGCTGGTTTATGTATTTGTAACCTGTACAAGTAAGACTTGGAGCATTGTTAATGCAATGAGAGATATTGACAGAGTTGACTGTGTATGACCGGACTGTTTAACCTGACAACGATATTTGCTAAATTAAATACTTTATACGCTTTAATATATGTGTATCGCTGAACTATCTGCTGGATATCTGCTAGGATTCCACGTTTCCTTTGCCCATGTGCCTCCTTGATAACTCAGGGGTCACTCCACACACTCCTCAACACACACACACCCTGCCCTTTACCTGTTGCATGCCCTGGGTCAGGGAGGCTCTCCTGGGCTGCCAGAGGAGCAGAAGGCTCAGCAGGAGGTATCCCGCTGTCAGCTGGCACGGCTGCATCTGCAAAAGACAACAACAGCTGGGTTCTTAAATTTGCAGGGAGATGTGGCCGAGGGGGGGCGGACTGAGCTTTTCCTGGAGGGCAGGAGATATTTTAGCCTGCACTGAAAAAAGAGAAAAAAGACAGAAAGGTTAAGTGGGATCTTCTTCCATCCTTCCTTCCTTCCTTCCTTCCTTCCTTCCTTCCTTCCTTCCTTCCTTCTTTCCTTCCTTCCTTCCTTCCTCTTTCTTTCCTTCTTTCTCTCTCTCTTTCTCTCTCTCTCTCTTTCTTTCTCTTCCTTCCTTCCTCTTTCTTTATTTTTTCTTTCTCTCTCTCTCTTTCTCTCTCTCTGTCTCTTTCTTTCTCTCTTTCTCTCTGTCTGTCTCTCTTTCCCTTTCTTTCTTTCTCTCTCTGTCTCTCTCTCTTCCCCTCTCTTTCTTTCTTTCTTTCTTTCTTTATTTTTCTTTCTTTTCAATACATGTTTTTTTGAAGTTTTGGGTAAAATCTTATTTCCTCCTCCACCCGCTCTTTTTTTTTTTTTTGAATTTGCATTTTAAATTTTCTCAATTAAAAAATAAAAATATTTTTTTAAAAAGATATACAGTATTAGCATGCAACAAAATTTCTTTTGTTTTTCTGATTTTTTTTTATTTTTCTCCAACTTGAATAATATACATACATGAAAACATCTATAACATTGATGCCTACTAACAACATGCTTATAAAATATCTTATATAAATAATTAATAAAACATCTTGAAACCTATTTTCATTTCATTAACCATTACTTCATCTGTCTAACAACCAAGCTTTTAAAAAATGTCTTAGGTAAAAAGTTAATAAAACATCCTAAATCCTATTTTTATTTCATCGATAATTACTCCATCTATCTAACGACCAAGCTTATATCAATAAAAACATTATATTAAAAAGTATTACTTCAACAGCTAATTTTAATCTAAAAAATGCATGTGAATTACACAAAGTTTCTTCATTTTTAATTCTAACATTCATATCGTTAAATTTTAAATTTTCTTTAAGCATGCGTTACATAACTATAATTATCTTTCTCCCTTTCTCTGAAGATTGTTTCTTCAATCATATTTTAATTTTATATTAATTATGTTTTATGTTCAATGAAATCTCATTTTAACGTACGCCGATTAGTTTACAATTGTACATTTAGAGTCAGAATAAAGTTATTCTAACACTTCTGGCCCAGAACTTGGTCCCAGTCAAAGCAATGGGAACTAGCTGCTGTGCTCCAATACATCCACCAGGTGGCGCCCGTGCACTCTGCTCCACTGTAGCCCCAGCCAGGGCGTCTCATTCGCTTTGGTTAAACTTGGTTAAACTTCCAAGAAATTGTGAGAAAATTCACACAAAAATCCACAAAGGACAGGAAGCAAAGACACATTGGCCAGACCAATCCTTGAATACAGCTCATCTGCCTGGAACCCATTCTGCATTTCGGACATTCTAGAACAGTGTTTCCCAACCTTGGCCACTTGAAGATATTTGGACTTCAACTCCCAGAATTCCCCAGCCAGCGGATGCCGGTAGTTGAAGTCCAGATCTCTTCAAGAGGCCAAGGTTGGGAAACACTGCTTTAGGAAACGTCCAGGGGCTGCTCACGTTTTGCCACAGGGAAAGACAAACCAGAGGCTCAGGCAACAAGAGAGGTGATACCACCTGGCTCAACGTTGGAAAAGGAGCAGGTACTTTGGAACGGCCACGGAGGACACCTGGGCCAGCTCTGAGCTGCAGCAGCCAAAAGAGCCGGTGTGATCTTGGGCTGCATCAACAGAAGGAGGAGGGTGAGCTCACCTGGAGAGTGAGGAAAGGGGCAAAAAAGGGCCACAAGAAGGATCAAGGGAATGGAGCCCCTCCCTTGTGAAACCAGGTTGCAACACCTTGGTCTCTTCAGCCTTGAAAGACGGCGTTGAAGGGGGGACTTGATCGAAGGGAATAAAATCCTGCATGGGATAGAAAAGGTGGACGGAGAATAATCCTTTTCTCTATCCCACAATACTAGGACGAGGGGGTCACTCCCTAAAGCTCACAGGTGAGAAAGTGAAGACAAATCAAGGGAAACATTTCTTCTCCACCTAGAGGGTCCTTGGTTGATGGGATTCCCTTCCAGAAGAGGTCGTGACAGCTGTCAGCCTAGAGAGCTTCAAGGCAGGATTGGACAGATTCATGGATGCCAAGTGTATCTATGGTGGTGATTGCAATGGATGTCCATGTGCTGCCTCTATGTTGGTTGAGGCAGGCAGGATTCCCTTGGGTCCCATTTGTTGGGGGTCAGGGGAAAGGGAGGGTCTTGCCTTCTCTTTCTGCTCAAGATCCCCATGGATAATTGGGGGGCCACTGTGGGACACAGAATGCTGGACTTGTTGGGCTTTCGCCTGATTCACCAGGGCTCTTCTGAGGTTCTTAGGTTCTTCTGACCGCCTGCCTGTATGATGCTGCCTTGGTCAGGCGACTTCCGTTTTTCCTCCATTCTTTCCCTGCCTTCATTTTTCTTTTCCTTCTTTCCTTCCCTTCCACTCCATCATTCTCCAATTGTTCTGCTCTGCTCTTCTCCCACTCCCTTTCCCTTCTCCCCCTGGTCCTTCATTCGTCCAGACTGGACATCCCTTATTGCTGCAGCCGTCCTTCATCTTTTTTTAGACTTTCCAAAGTCTCAACATCTCTTTTATATTGTGGCCACCACAACTGCACACAGTATTCCCTGTTGTATTCCCTGCTGTGCCCGGAAAGGAAGGCGAGGGGAGGGCTCTTTGCTCTTAAAACTGGAAGCAGGTCGGCGGTCAAGAGGCCGACACGAAAGGACTCCGTTGGGGCGCAAAGAAGAATTTAGCGATTTCAGAAGAAGTCACCAAGTGAGGAGACCGTCGGGCAGGACAGAGAGAGGATACGGGGGCTTCTTCGCTGTTTGCTTTCCAAAGTGGGGGGGGGTGTATAAGGCCACCGTTGCAAAGGGTTCCCAGGCTGAATGGGGGCTGGACTAGATGGCCCCCAGAGTCCCCCCCCCCCAAAGTCATTCATTCATAACCTGAATCCCTGCCAAATCCTTCAGAAGTGTCTCCTCCATTTCTTTCCCTCCCAAACCTCTTGAGCAGCATGTAAATGCTTCTATTATTCCTATTTTAATTCCCCCCACGGTGAGCTGAGTGCAGAGGAAAATCACCCCCTCCCCAAATATTTGAGAATTAAAATCCTATAATTGCTGGAAGGGACCTTGGAGAGCTCCTCCTCCTTTTTTGGGGGGGGGATTTTCTTTTCTTTTTAAAATATCTTTATTGAATATTTACATTAAAAAATCCCAATACATAACATACAACAACAATAACAATAGAGTGGGAAGGGACCTCGGAGGTCTTCTAGTCCAACCCCCAGCGTTGGCAGGAAACTCTACACTACTTCAGACAGATGGTTATCCAACCTCTGCTTAAAAGCTTCCAGTGTTGGAGCACTCACAACTTCTGGAGGCAAGCTGTTCCACTGGTTAATTATACAAAACGTACACACACAAAAAACAAATTTCATATTTACAAGTCTCTATCAAAGCTTAAGTACTTAACAATTAACACAAACATCAACCACCCTATTGACTATTATTTATTACAGCCTGCTTGTAACATTATAGAGCTATCTTAAACTCCTAACCCCAAAACTCCTAACCCCCTAAAAATAAAGGGAGCACTTAAACAACACAATATAACTCCAAGTAAATCAAACTCCTGTGAAATCAAACTGTCCACTTGGGAAGCAACACTGATTGACAATCAATTTCAAAGGCACATTCAACTTTGTACAGAACAAAGTATTACATGAGAATATTTCATTCATTCAGATCCAGGATGGGTTCTTGGAGGGCTCCCTTTGTTTTTTTGAGCAGTATATTTCCCTTTTGACATTCAGTTTCTAAATCATTAGTATCTTTTATGTCTTTAAGTAAACAAAAGTTTTCTTTTAACAACAGGAAGATTTTCATGGCTCCATCCTTCTCAGCCAGTGGGGAAGAAATCTCCCACATTGCAGAGAGGAGCCCGATATTCATCCCTTTCTCAAACCTTCTCAGAACTTCCTGCCCCGAAGCCTTTGTGCTGGGAAACCCATGTTCGATCCCCCAAGGCGAGAAAGAGAGAGGAAAGGAGGACAAAGTCAGTAGCTGCCCACTCACCTTGCCGAGAGTCCCAGATCTCTTTGAACCAATTCTCCCAAGTGGCTTGTGTCCTTTCCTGGGTGGATCTCCCTAAGTGGATTCTCTGCTTTTCTCTTTCCCCCCTCTCTGGTCTTTTATAGTCTCGGATGGAGCCTCTGCCCCCTCTTACATCACGTCTGAAGTTTGTTCCACTAGCTCTGCTCTTAGCATCACTTATTTTCCTCCCTCCCTTCTGAAATGGGCAGGCTGCTTCTGACGGCAGCTGCTGCTTCATCGGTCTAAGCACGATCAGGAGAGAAATCAGGGGACCTCCGTGCCAAAGCCCCTGCAACAACATTGCCAAAAAGGCTTCGAGAGTTGTTCACCTAATCCTATGTAGCTTCTGCTCCAGTAATCTCACACTACTAACCAGAGCATACAAGAAGAAGCTGGTTATCTAGGTCCCCAGCAGTCGGGTTTCAGGCCCGGTTACAGCACGGAAACTGCTTTGGTCGCGTTGATGGATGATCTCTGGCGGGCCCGGGACAGGGGTTTATCCTCTGTCCTGGTGCTCCTCGATCTCTCAGCGGCTTTCGATACCATCAACCATGGTATCCTTCTGCGCCGGTTGGAGGGGCTGGGGGTGGGAGGCACTGTGCTTCAGTGGTTCTCCTCCTACCTCTCTGGCCGGTCGCAGTCGGTGTTAGTGGGGGGTCAGAGGTCGGCTCCGAGGTCTCTCCCTTGTGGGGTGCCTCAGGGGTCGGTCCTCTCCCCCTTGCTATTTAACATCTACATGAAACCGCTGGGTGAGATCATCCAAGGGCATGGGGTGAGGTATCATCAATATGCGGATGATACCCAGCTTTACATCTCCACCCCATGTCCAGTCAACGAAGCGGTGGAAGTGATGTGCCGGTGCCTGGAGGCTGTTGGGGCCTGGATGGGTGTCAACAGACTCAAACTCAACCCGGATAAGACGGAGTGGCTGTGGGTTTTGCCTCCCAAGGACAATTCCATCTGTCCGTCCATTACCCTGGGGGGGGAATTGTTGACCCCCTCAGAGAGGGTCCGCAACTTGGGCGTCCTCCTCGATCCACAGCTCACATTAGAAAACCATCTCTCAGCTGTGGCGAGGGGGGCGTTTGCCCAGGTTCGCCTGGTGCACCAGTTGCGGCCCTATTTGGACCGGGAGTCACTGCTCACAGTCACTCATGCCCTCATCACCTCGAGGCTCGACTACTGTAACGCTCTCTACATGGGGCTACCTTTGAAGAGTATTCGGAAACAGATCGTGCAGAATGCAGCTGCGAGAGCAGTCATGGGCTTACCTAGGTATGCCCATGTTTCACCATCACTCCGCAGTCTGCATTGGCTGCCGATCAATTTCCGGTCACAATTCAAAGTGTTGGTTATGACCTTTAAAGCCCTTCATGGCACTGGACCAGAATATCTCCGAGACCGCCTCCTGCCGCACGAATCCCAGCGACCGATTAGGTCCCACAGAGTGGGCCTCCTCCGGGTCCCATCAACTAAACAATGCCAGTTGGCGGGTCCCAGGGGAAGAGCCTTCTCTGTGGCGGCGCCGGCTCTCTGAAACCAACTCCCCCCGGAGATTAGAACTGCCCCTACTCTTCCTGCCTTCCGAAAACTCCTTAAGACTCACCTTTGCCGTCAGGCATGGGGAAACTAAACATCTCCCCTGGGCATGTTAATTATACATGGTATGCTTGTGTGTGTGTTTGCTATTACATGGGGTTTTCTTAAATCGTTAAATATTTTAATTAATTGGATTGTTGTGACTGTTTTTACTTGTTGTGAGTTGCCCCGAGTCTTCGGAGAGGGGCGGCATACAAGTCCAACTAATAAATAAATAAATAAATAAATACAAAACCTTCACCAGACCAATCCTTGAATACAGCTCATCTGTCTGGAACCCATACTGCACTTTGGACATAAACACTCTAGAAAACGTCCAGAGATACTTTCCGAGAAGAACCCTCCACTCGCAACAGAATCCCCTACGCAACTAGACTTACAATCCTAGGTTTAGAAAGCTTAGAATTACGTCGCCTTAAACACAGCCCATAAAATCATCTGCTATAACTCCTGTCAACAACTACTTCAGCTTCAACCACAACAACATGTGAGGACACAACAGATAGAACCTCAAAGTAAATTGCTCCAAACTCAACTGCAGGAAATACGACTTTAATAACCAAGTAGTTGATGCATGGAACTCACTACCAGACTCTGTAGTATCGTCACCTAAGGGCCAAAACTTGACCGTTAGATTGTCCACTGTTGACCTCTTCCAATTCCTAAGAGGTCAGTAAGGGGCGTGTATAAGTGCACAAGAGTGCCTTACATCCCCTGTCCTTACGTTTCTCTCTTACTACTATCATGTATATAAATATTGTTATATCTTTGTATGCTACCAATAGGTACTTGGCAAAATAAATAAAAATAAAATAAAATAAATAAATCAGGATCTGATGATGGTGAAAGAGGTTCGTCAGAAGTCCATCCACCATTCAATGAATGGAAACTGATCCAGGAAAGGAGCAACCTAAAATTAAAGAGAAATTTCCTGGCAGCAGCTACAATTAACTCATGGAACAGAAGTTGCCTCCAGAAGTTAGTTAGTTAGTTTTGATTTTTATGCCGCCCAACAAAGTTGTGGCTGCTCCAGAGATTGGACAGCCGTTTGTCTGAAGATGGTATAGGTTCTCCTGCTTGAGTAGGGGGCTAGACAGGGGTGGGCTACTGCCCGGATGGGGGGGACACACAGTGGGGTAGCGAAAATGGAGCTCCACCCCAGAGCACCCAATTTGCACTGAAAGAGGTTGAAAGAAAATGCATTCATGTCTCCCCTGGTCCTTCTTTCCATCAAACTAGCCAGGCCCAGTTCCTGCAACCGTTCTTCGTATGTTTCAGCCTCCAGTCCCCTAATCATCTTTGTGGCTCTTCTCTTCACTTTTTTTAGAGTCTCAACATCCTTTTTGCATCATGGTGACCAAACCTGAATGCAGGATTCCATGTGTGGCCTTAGCAAGGCCTTGTAAAGTGGAATTAACCCACGTGATTCTATCCCTCTGTTGATGCAGCCTAGAACTGTGGTGGCTTTTTGGGCAGCTGATGCACACAAATGGCTCCTATTTAAATGGTTGTCCACCAGGACTCCAAGATCCCTCTCACAGTTACTACTGTTGAGCAAAGTACCACCTATATTGTACCTGTGTGTTTTGTTTTTCTTGCCTAAATGTAGAACCTCACACTTCTTTCACCTTTGCCTTTCATTTGGTTGGATAGCTCCCAGTATTCCAGATCCTTCTGTATCTTCAGCCTGTCTTCTGGAGAGTTGGCTGTTCCTGCCAGTTTAGTGTCATCTGGAAATTTGACGAGTTCTCCATTTATCCCCCCATCCAAGTCATTGATGAAGATGTTGAAGAGTCCTGGGCCTAAAACAGAGCCTTGGGGTCCTCCACTGCTTACATCCCTCCATGTGTAGATGGAGTTCCATTGAGCACTGCACATTGAGCGCAGTCGGTTAGCTAGTTTTGAATCCATCTGGTGTTGTTGCTGCCTAACCCACGTTTTTCTACTTTATCTAGTAATAGGTTATGGTCTACTTTATCAAATGCCTTACTAAAGTCCAAGTAAGTTAAATTGACATCATTCCTCTGGTCCACTAATTTTGTCACTTTGTCAAAGAATGTAATAAGATTAGTCTGCATGATCTGTTTTTGACAAACCCATGTTGTCTTTTGGTTATTGCTTTGTTTGCTTCTAGGTGTTTGTTGATTCGTTCCAGAGCTTGTCTTCTGAGGTGGTAGCTATTCTGGCCAGCTTAGTATCATCTGAAAATTTGCTAAGTTCCCTTTCTATTTCTTCACCTAAATCATTGATGAAGGTATTGAAGAGTATTGGGTCTAAGATGAAACCTTCTGGTACCCCACTGCTTACATCCCTCCATGTAGATGTGGACCCATTGAAGACGACTCATTGCATATGGTTTGTCAGCCACTTATGAATCCAGCTGGTGGTGGTATCCCACATTTTTCTAACTTACCAAGAAATAAGAAAGGTGGAGAAAGATTCACCCACAGGCTCTGCTTGGTTTCTTCACCTCTGGGTTGTTGTTTTTTCTGTAGCAGTTCGGGGACTCCTGCCAAGGTTTGAGCGAAGGCCTCTCCTGCTCGGATGGAGGCTGGAGCTCTTCCATGGAGTTAATTTAATTTAATTTCCCCTCTCTTTCCGTTTCCCAGAATAGCTTCCCTCTTGAAACCCGAGCAGCCTTCAATTTGGAAATATCCTTCTGGATATTATTCAAATGAGGATCAAGGTGGGAAGGTGGAGGGCTGGGGGGATTGGGGAAGGGGGCCTGGGAGAGTGCTGGACTTGGAAGTAGGACGTTGTAGATAGGTGCCTTCAACAGCTTTTTAAAATGCTGGGTTTTTACAACTGCTTGTAGGCTGTTAACTAGTCTTGGTGTCATCAGCATAAAGTTTTGGCAAAGTGAGCGGCTATAAAGGAAAGGAAGGAAGAGAAAGAAGGAAGGAAGGGAAAGAAAGAAAGAAAGAAAGAGTTAAGGAGTGTGCAGAGTGATCTCTGAGTTTCCAAAGACACACAGACGAAATGTGGAGTTTGATAGCCCAGAGCTGATAGCCCAGACATATGAGTAATGGTTCCCCTGATCCTCTTTGTTGCTCTTCTCTGCACTTTCTCTAGAATCTCAACATCCTTTTTGCATCGTGGCGACCAAAACTGGATGCCGGATTCCAAGGTCTCTGCTTGTCTCCCCTAACCAGCCTCCCAGATGGTTGTGTGAAGCAAACTGTTTGCTCACTCCATCAAACGAGCCACACTTGCTTGTAAAATCGGTATTTTTGCCATGTCCGAATCTGCTCGGGTGTCCAGGGTACTTTGTGCGCCTGGTGAACTGTGGCGTTAAGAGGGTTAGGCAAGAACGCGGGTGTTTTATTGTAAACGACCATCTTCGGTTGGGTGGTTTAAAAAAGGAAAGAAATGGAAGTAAACAAACAAACATACCGCTCAGCCACTCACCCAGGTCCAAATTCTTCAGATGTTGCAGGAGGAAATGACTGTCCATGTAAGGGCCAGCTTGAAAGCCAGACACGGAAAGGCATTACGCCCTCCTTGGGGTCAACCACCCTCCTTCCTTTTCACCCGGTCCCTTCCTGGAGTTATGAATCTAACATGAAGTTAGGTTCATAACATGAATAATAGACTCTGGTGGGACTGGTGGAATAAAAGTAACCTGGTTCTAAAAGTTAATAAAAGAAAGGAGATCATCATGGATATTAGAAAGAGCTGGCATGGTCCTAGTCCCCTTGGTATCAAGGATGCAGCTGCAGAGGTGGTCGAGGGTATGACGTATCTGGGGGTGCAGATAACTAACACTGTAAATAGAATTTTTTTTATTGGCCAAGTGTGAATAGGACACACAAGGAATTTGTCTTTGGTGCAGATGCTCTCAGCGGACATAAAAGAAAAAGAGACATTGGTCAAGAATCATGTGGTACAACACTTAATGATGGTCATAGGGGTCAAATAAGCAACGAGGAAACAATCAATATTAATAAAAATCTTAGGATACAAGCAACAAGTGACAGTCCTACAGTCCTAAGTGGGAGGAAAAGGATGATAGGAAGGATGAGAAAAAACTAGGAGAAATAGAAGTGCAGATTTAGTCAAAAGTCTGACAGTGTTGAGGGGATTATTTGTTTAGCAGAGTGATGGCGTTTGGGGGAAAAACTGTCCTTGTGCCTAGTTGTCTTGGTGTGCAGGGCTCTGCAGCGACGTTTTGAGGGTGGGAGTTGAAACAGTTTGTGTCCAGGATGTGAGGGGTCAGTCAATATTTTCCCCGCCCTCTTTTGGACTCGTGCAGTCTACAGGTCCTCAATGGAAGGCAGGTGGGCAGCCATTGTTTTGTTCTGCAGTTCTGATTCTCTTCTGAAGTCCGTGTGGGTCTTGTTGGGTTGCAGCACCAAACCAGACAGTGAAACAGCACCTGCATTTTGCATCGGATGAGGAGAGCACCTCTTTCTCCTTCTGTCCTGGCCACAGAGGCACAATGGAGAGACTTTTAACATCCCAGTGCAGTTTTTTGGCAACCAAGCCTCAGGTAGAAAGTCCCTACAGTGAGTGGTGAGGACAGTGGAGGAGATTATAGGACACTTGCCTCCCATTGTTTAGGATGTTACTTATAAACGCTCTGCATTTATAGATCAAAGCATCGTTAGAGATCACACACACACATTTGATGCTCTGTTTCTGCCACTCCCCTCTGGCCTCAAAAGTATTTCTAGAAGGACAGATTTGTTCCCTAGGCCGTCCGTTTGGCAAACTCACAAGATTTGTTTTTCTCACCAAGTGCTTGTGTACATATACTTGGAATCCTGCATTCAGTTTTGGTCTCCACAATGCAAAAAGGATGTTGAGACTCTAGAAAAAGTGCAGAGAAGAGCCACAAAGAGGATCAGGGGACTGAAGGCTAAAACATACGAAGAACGGTTGCAGGAACTGGGCATGGCTAGTTTAATGACAAGAAGGACCAGGGGAGACATGAGAGCAGCAATATCTCAGGGGTTGCCCCAAAGAAGAGGGAGTCAAGCTATTCTCCAAAGCACCTGAGGGTAGAACAAGAAGCAATGGGTGGAAACTAAACAAAGAGAGAAGTAACTTAGATCTAAGGAGAAATTTCCTGACAGTTAAGCTTAGGCAGGAAACCCTGCACTACTTCAGACAGTTGGTTATCCAACCTCTTCTTTAAAACTTCCAGTGTTGGAGCATTCACAACTTCTGGTGGCAAGCAGTTCCATTGATCAATTATTCTAATTGTCAGGAAATTTTTCCTTAGTTCTAAGTTGCTTCTCTCCTTGTTCAGATTCCACCCATTGCTTCTTGTTCCGTTCTCAGGTGCTTTGGAGAATAGCTTGACTCCCTCTTCTTTGTGGCAGCCCTGAGAGATTGGAAGGCTGTTCTCATGTCTCCCCTGGTCCTTCTTTTCATTAAACCAGCCAGGCCCAGTTCTTGTGACCATTCATCGTATGTTTTAGCCTCCAGTCCCCCAATCCTCTTCGTTGCTCTTCTCTGCACTCTTTCTAGAGTCTCAACATCATTTTTGCATTGCGGTGACCAAAACTGAATGCAGGATTCCAAGTGTGGCCTCACCAAGGCCTTGTAAAGCGATAGTAACCCTTCACGTGATCTTGATTCTCTCCCTCTGTTCATGCAGCCTAGAACTGTGGTGGCTTTTTGGGCAGCTGCTGCACACGGCTGGCTCCTATTTAAACGGTTGTCCACTCGGACTCCAAGGTCCCTCTCAAGGTACCACCTATATCCTGTACCTGTGCATTTTGGTTTTCTTGCCTAAATGATGTAGAGCCTGACTTTTCTTCAATCTTTAACAACCCCCCCCCCCCCCCCCAGCAATTCCTACTTCCCATCCCTGCACAGATCATCTCCAGAAAGCAGCACAGGGCCAATTCCCCTCTCCGTCCTCCACCTTCCTTTCCTGCACCCGGTGACTCCCAATTCTTCGGCCACCTCGGCCTCCTCCCCAGTGCTGACCTTTCTCTGGGGCTGGCCGGGTCCCCTCCCACGCAGGCTGCCGCTTGGCCCAAACCTCAGCCACTTAAGGTGCCTCAACGTCCCTCTCTGCTGGGAGCGAAGCGATGGGACTCCTATATTTATCTGCCAGGAAAGGACAGAAGTGCCCATTAGAGATAATGACTCGGGGGAAGAGGGTCCCCCTTCCACGTGGACCGGAGGGGCGGTGGGGCCGTGCTCGGGCGGGGGTCAGCGGTTCCCAATCCAAATATTGTGGCTCGTGAATTTGCGCCCACCCGTCATTTCCAAACCGCAGGAGGAGTCCTGCCGGCTAATAGAGGTTGTGGCTTTCAAACGGGGGCCAAATCGTGCCATTCCTGCAAGTGGCCGGGGGAAAGGTGTGAATTCATTCCAGATGCCGTTTTCTTAAAGAAACACAATTGGCTTTTCACAGCCGCAGTTGGAAAAACACTCCGGGCTGGAGACAACAAGGGAGCTGGAGGGTGAGGCACACGTTCAATGCATAATCGACTTAAAGGGGTCTATTAAAACAAAAATGAAAGCATCTATTGACAACCAGGCTGATAATCCAAAAAGGAAAAAAAATGCCTATGATTACAGATTGACAGAGGTGGAAGGGACCTTGCAGGTCATCTAGTCCAGCCCACTGCCGAAGCAGGAGACCCTGCACCACTTCTGACAAATAGCAGCCCAATTTCTTCTTGAAAGCCTCCAGGCACAGCAATCCTCGAATACAGATCATCTGTCTGGAACCCACACTGCATTTCGGACATCAACACTCTAGAAAATGTCCAGAGATACTTTACGAGAAGAGCCATCCACTCCGCCACTCACAACAGAATCCCCTACACAACTAGACTCACAATCCTAGGTTTAGAAAGCTTAGAACTACGTCACCTTAAACAAAGCCCATAAAATCATCAGCTACAACGTCCTTCCTGTCGATGACTACTTCAGCTTCAACCACAACAACACATGAGCACACAACAGATACAAACTCAAAGTAAACCGCTCCAAACTTGACTGCAGGAAATACGACTTTAGCAACCAAGTAGTTGATGCATGGAACTCACTACCAGACTCTGTAGTATCCTCACCTAACCCCCAAAACATGACCCTTAGACCCTCCACTGTTGACCTCTCCCGATTCCTAAGCGGTCAGTAAGTGCTGTGCCTAAGAGCGCCAGCGTGCCTTCCGTCCCCTGTCCTAATGTTTCTCCCTTACTAATATCATGTATATGAACATTGTTATATCTTTGTATACCACCAATAGGTACTTGACAAAATAAATAAATAAATCATAAAATAAATAAATCAGGATTTGATGCTGAGAGAAGGAGAGAAGCAACTTAGAACTAAGGAGAAATTTCCCAACAGTTGGAACAATTAATCAGTGGAACAGCTTGCCACCAGAGGTAAATTTTAAAGCAGATGTTGGCTAACCATTTGTCTAAAGTAGTGTAGGTTTCCTGCCTAAGCAGGGGGTTGGACTAGAAGACCTCTCTGCGCTCTTTCTAGAGTCCCAACATCCTTTTTACATTGTGGTGTCTTATAAAAACAAATACAACGGCTGGAAGGACGGTGTGGAGTCAGCAACCTCCATTCTTTGCTTGCTGGCTTTGTCTCAATGTCCCACAGCCAGAAAATTTAAAAATGGGTCCTTCCTTCATTGGCATTAAATCACCGCCCCGTTGGCCCAGGCCTTTCCATTCCATTTTTCCAATGCCGTCAGCATCTTCTCGCACTTCCTTGGCGCTTGGCCTCCTCCCTGAGGACCAGTCTCTTGCAGAGCCTCACCGCTGATTGAGGAGGGCTCACATATCAAAGCTGGGAGCCTTTGGAAGGGGGACAGACCCGGGCCTGATAGTAGAACTTCGCTGACACGGACTTTTTCAGCAGGGCGGTGGACTCAGCTGCCGCCGGTCTCTCTCCAAGCCTCATGGAAGCCAGATAAATACAGGGTGATCATCGGAGAAGCTCCTTGGCAAAGTCTGTGCCGTGTCCCCAGGTTGCCAAGGGCGGACGGAGCTCTGACACCGCAGCTCTGGCAGGAGGCAGCTAGGAAGGGCTGGGGGCTTGGGAAAGGAGCAGGCCCAGCCAGAGGAGGAGGGTTGGGAGGGTAGGAGGGGTCTCGGAGCTTCTGTGATGCTCCCTTTCGTGGTTTGTCTACAAAGATGCCAAAGCCCACTGCAACAACATAGCCAAGAAGGCTCCAAGAGTTGTAAACCTAATCCTACGTAGCTTCTGCTCTGGCAATCTCTCACTACTTACCAGAGCTTACACAACTTTTGCCAGACCCATCCTCGAATACAGCTCATCTGTTTGGAACCCATATCGCATCTCAGACATTAACACCCTTGAAAATGTCCAAAGATCCTTCACCAGAAGAGCCCTTCACTCCTCCACTCGAAATAGAATCCCCCACGAGACTAGACTTTCAACCCTGGGTCTAGAAAGCTTAGAACTAAGACGCCTTAAACAAGATCTAAGCATTGCCCACAAGATCATATGCTGCAACGTCCTGCCTGTCGGCAACTACTTCAGCTTCAACCGCAACAACACAAGAGCACACAACAGATTTAAACTTAGTATTAACCGCTCCAAACTTGACTGTAAAAAATATGAGTTCAGTAACCTAGTTGTCAAAGCGTGAAACTCATTACCGGACTCCATAGTGTCATCTCCAAACCCCCAACACTTTACCCTTGAATTATCTACAGTTGACCTATCCAGATTCCTAAGAGGTCAGTAAGGGGCGAGTACAAGTGCCCTAGAGTGCCTTCCATCCCCTGTCCTATTGCTCTCCTATATCTCCTATTCCTTTCTTCTATTCCTATATCTCTTCTTCTATTCTTTCATTGATATGTTCTATTCCTATATCTTCTTTTCTATTCTTTCATAGATATATTTTACTATGTGTATGTATATATATACCCACTAAAACCCTCATTGTGTATTGGATAAAATAAATAAATAATAAATAAATAAATAAATAAAAGGCAGCTGGACGTGTCTTGTTTTTGAAAACATTTGGAGACCCCATTTGGAATCATACTGTGTCCAGTTCTGGAGACCTCACCTACAAAAAGAGATGGATCAAATTGAACGGGTCCAAAGACGGGCTACAAGAACGGTGGAAGGTCTGAAGCATCAAACTGATCAGGAAAGACTTCGGGAACAGTGTAAAATTGACGCTGTCGATTCTTGTCATAAGATTTGTCAGTACAGTAACAATGATCGAGCTAGCGTGATCAGTGGTCTTTTTTTGCTGTGCAAACCACACAATCACATGGTCAGGGGACCAGCTTTCTGAAGTGTGAGAGGGGAAAAAATGCAGGCCTGAAATGTACTGTAGCAGAGCGAATGTTCAGTCAGAATGGTCTCCAACAGTCCAACTCACCTACGAACATTTTTAGATAAAAATTGGGGGCTCGCCTTGAAGGGACATAAACGGTACCAGTACACGGTACAGGTTCCGCCAGAAACCTGACGACACCAAAGGGTTCCCCTGAAGAAAAAAGGTTGATAACACTGTTCTATGTTCATAGCATGCAGAATGTGGCTGCAAGAGCTATCGTGGGCTTCCCTAGGTATATGGCCATGTCTCATCAACACTCCACGGCCTGCACTGGTGGTCGTTTAGTTTCCGGTCACAATTCAAAGTGTTGGTTATGACCTATAAAGCCCTACATGGCATCAGACCAGAATACCTCTGAGACCGCCTTCTGCCATACGAATCCCAGCGGCCGATTAGGTCCCACAGAGCTGGCCTTCTCTGGGTCCCGTTGACTAAACAATGCCGTCTGGTGGGACCCAGGGGAAGAGCCTTCTCTGTGGCGGCCCCGGCCCTCTGGAATCAACTCCGGCCGGAAATCAGGACTGCCCCCACCCTCCTTGCTTTTTGTAAGCTCCAGAAAACCCACTTATGTTGCCAGGCAAGGGAAAATTAATAAACCCCTCAGCTATTATGATTTATGTATGGTTTATGTGGGTTGTATGATTGTTTTTTATTATAAGGGTTTTAAATACTGTTTTTAATATTGGATTTGTACTCTCTATATTACATCAGTATCTGGACTTTAACTCCCAGAAGTCTTTAACTGGACTTTAACTGGACTTTAACTCCCAGAAGTCTCCAGCCATCATTCGCTGGCTGGGGAATTCTAAGAATTGAAGTCCAAATATCTTCAAGTTGCCAAGGTTGGGAAACACTGTATTACATGTTGTGAGCCGTTCCGAGTCTACGGAGAGAGGGGTGGCATACAAATGTAATTAATAATAATAATAATAATAATAATAATAATAATAATAATAATAATAACAACAACAATAACAATAATAACAACAACAACAACAACAACCCCAAAACCTTTAACCTTAGACTATCTACAATTGACCTCTCCCCCTTTCTAAGAGGTCTGTACGGGGCGTGCATAAGCGCACCATTGTGCCTACCATCCCTGTCCTATTGTCTTCTTTTGTTACTTTTTATCATTACTTATCTAATGTTTAATTTGTACAAATTACCAACCTATAATTGTTTGACAAAATAAATAAATAAATAACAACAACAACATACAGGGGCTCCTTCGTTCCCCATCACCTAAAATGCAAGACTCTCTCTCTCTCTCTTTATGTGAGAGAGACAGACAGACAGACAGACAGACAGACAAGAGGAGAGATCCTCTTCTTCTCCCATTGTTTTCAAGGTCCTATATTTAGCAGGCAATTGACTCCGTGCAACATGACTTCACCCTCTAGTTTTTTTATCGGGTCTTTTTCCAGGCTGACTCCAAACCACAACATGCTTGGATGCTTCCCTCCCCGCTGGGAGCTGTAGCCACAGAGGCCCACAAGACCTGAAGGTATCTCCCAAGGCCACACTTGGAAGGGGATCCGGGTGGAACCAGGGCGCCTCCCCGCCTCCTCTCTCGAATCCATCACAGACGCCCTGCAGGACTGGGGCCAAGTTGTCATCTCACATTAAATTCTGGCTAAGACTTCAATCCCTGGCTGGCTGGGATGATTCAGCCCAGGAAGAACGGCTGCAGGAGCTGGAGAGAAGGACCAGGGGAGACACCAGAGCAGCCCTCCAATATCTCAGGGGTTGTCACAAAGAAGAAGGAAACAAACTTTGTGAGACCACACGTAGACTTCTGCATTCAGTTTTGGTCACCACACTGCAAAAGAGACATTTATGCTCTGGAGAAAGTACAGAAAGTCCAGACCCATCCTCGAATACAGCTCATCTGTCTGGAACCCATATCGCATATCGCACCTTCAAGAGGAGATTGGACTTCCATTTGGCTGGGGTGCTGTAGGGTTTCCTGCTCAGGCAGGGGGTTGGACTCGATGACCTAACGGTCCCTTTCAACTCTATTAATAAATAAATAAATAAATCTCAGACATTAACATCCTTGAAAATGTCCAGAGATACTTCACCAGAAGAGCCCTTCACTCCTCCACTTGAAACAGAATTCCCTACGAGACTAGACTTACAATCCTGGGCCTAGAAAGCTTAGAACTACGATGCCTTAAACAAGATCTTAGTATTGCCCACAAGACCATATGTTGCAAGTTCCTGCCTGATAACAACTATTTCAGCTTCAACCACAACAAAACAAGAGCACGCAACAGATTTAAACTTAATATTAACCGCTCCAAACTTGACTGTAAAAAATACGACTTCAGTAACCGAGTTGTCGAATTGTGGAACTCATTACTGGACTCCATAGTGTCATCCCCAAACCCCCAACGTTTTACCCTTAGATTATCCACGATTGACCTATCCAGATTCCTAAGAGGTCAGTAAGGGGCGAGTACAAATGCATTAGAGTGCCTTCCGTCCCCTGTACTATTGTCTCTCCTATATTTCTTTATATATCTTTTCTTCTTTTCCTATATCTTTTCTTCTATTCTTTCATTGATATATTTTATTCCTATTTCTTCTCTTCTCTTCTTTCTTAGATATATTTCTCTATGAGTATATCCTCTATAACCTTCATTATGTATTTTACTATGTGTGAACCCACTAAAACCCTCATTGTCTAATGGACAAAATCAATCAATCAATAAGTAAAATAAAGAAGAGAGCAACCAGAATGATGAAGGAACTAGAAACATAGGAGGAAAGGTTGCAGGAACTGGGCATGGTCAGTCTAGCAAAGGGGAGGTCCAGGGGGGACATGATAGCAGTCTTCCAATACTCGAGGGGCTGCCCCAGAGAGGAGGAAGGGGGTCAGGCTGTTTTCCAAAGCACCAGAGGGCCAGAGGAGGAACAACAGATGGAAGCTGACCAAGGAGAGATTCCACCTGGCAATAAGGAGGAACTTTCTGATGGTGAGGGCCATCAACCAGTGGAACAGAAGTTGCCTGTGGAGGTTGTGAGCGCTCCAACATTTGAAACTTTCAAGAAAAGACTGGACTGCTATTGGACTAGTGTGATGTAGGGTCTCCTGCACCAGCAGGGGGTTGGACTAGATGACCTGCAAGGTCCCTTCCAACTCTAGTAATGAATGAATGAATGAATGAATAAGATAGATGGATGGATGGGTGGGTGGGTGGGTGGGTGGATGGATGGATGGATGGATGGATGGATGGATAGATAGATAGATAGATAGATAGAGACAGACAGACAGACAGACAGACAGACAGACAGACAGACAGACAGACAGACAGACAGTAGATGGTATGGCAGAGAAAGACCTCATGGTCGATCTAGTCTGCCCTTATACTATTTCCTGTATTTTATCTTAGGATGGATCCATGTTTATCCCAGGCATGATTAAATTCAGTTACTGTGGATTGACCAACCACGTCTGCTGGAAGTTTGTTCCAAGCATCTACTACTCTTTCAGTTAAATAATATTTTCTCACATTGCTTCTGATCTTTCCCCCAACTCACCTCGGATTGTGCCCCCTTGTCCTTGGGTTCACTTTCCTATTAAAAACACTTCCCTCCTGAACCTTATTTAACTCTTTTAACATATTTAAATGTTTCAATCGTGTCCCCCCTTTTCCTTCTGTCCTCCAGACTATACAGACTGAATGTAAACCTGCTTGGGATAAACATAGATCCATCCTAAGATCAAATACAGGAAAGAGTATAAGGGCAGATGAGATGGACCAGGAGGTCTTTTTCTGCCGTCAATCTTCTGTTTCTATGTTTCCCCCTGTGGTCACGTGCTCAAACTTCAGATGACTCCTTAACGGATGCAACCAGCGAGGTCATAAAATGGGACAACTGTCTCGCTTAGCAGCAGAAAGTTTGACCTCTGCTGTGGTCATGAGCCGTGGACTAATTTTTAATGCACCATTCCAGGGACCAACAGGAGCGGCTGACCTGGGAAAAAAACCCGTTTTGAATTAGGGAGACTTTGCTATGCAGCAAAATAATTCCGCCTCGGTTGTCTCCTATTCTGAGCCACAATTCTGCAGTTTGCAGAGTTTTCCCCATCTCCGGCCTCCAAAATTGTTGTCATTCACATTTTTTTAAAAATACAACTTATATTAAAAGCTGGGCATTGGAGAGATACAATTTTCTGTGGTCTAAAAACAGATCCTCCAACTCCAACATTAGAAGTCAGTTACCTTTCAAGAACAACCAGCTGCCCCTGCCATGAGTCAGTCTCCCCAGGGAGCCGCAAAATCGACATTTCATTGTCCTTTTCAGGTTATGTTCGGATATAGTTTTCAGCTGGATTGCTGCTGAATGAGAAGGCAAGAGCAACAGCCTGCCTGTATTGAACCGGGAGAGAGACAGTGCAACGAATGGGCCACGAGAACCAATAAAACTTGCAACAGGAGTTAAACATAATGAAGAGAAAATGGAGAAGATGAACCAGCGGAAGAGAAGATTGTAGCTCAGGGATGGACCAACTTTGGAGTCCTTGGTGGTTCCTCAGCTTGGTTGTTCTCTGGCAGACATTCATTCATTCATTCATTCATTCATTCATTCATTCATTCATTCATTCATTCACTTATTTGTTTGTTTGTTTGTTTGTTTGATTGATTGATTGATTTCTAGGCTGCCCTTCTCCAAACACTCAGGGCATCTTACAACATAAATTATTCATTCTTTCATTCATTTATTCATTTATTTATTTATTAGATTTGTATGCCACCCCCTCCGGAGATTCAGAGCAGCTCACAACAGCAATACAAAATACAAATCCAATGATTAAAAAAGCAAAACAGTTAAAAACCCTTGATTAAATAATACATAAAATATTAAATAATACATAAAAACGCATTAGAAATCGAAAATTTTAATGACATCTCATTACCTCACTAGATAATAACATCATTGCTAGAAGGGAGTGGGGTTTGCAGGAAGGAGGAGGAGGAATAAATTAAAAAAAAACCACCTGTCATTTCACTCTTCTTCAGAGTCTACCTTTGTCTTCCAACTGCTTCCCAGGTGTTCTTGCTCGAAGGCAGCCTGGGGACTTCTCGATCAATCACAGTAGGGCACCTTGGAGGTCCTCTAGCCCAACCCACTGCTTAAGCAGGAGACCTCATATACCATTTCAGACAAATGGCTGTCTGGCGTCCTTCTAAGAACCTCCAGTGAGGAGACACCACAACTTCTGGAGGCAACTTCTGTTCCAATGTCAGGAAGCTTCTCCTTAATTCCAGCTTTCTTCTCTCTTTGGTTAGTTTCCACCCATTGTTTGGTGCTTATTTCTCTCTGAACTGGGTTGTTTATATACTGCTAAAATAAATAAAGGGAACCCTCAAAGAACCCATCCTCGATCTGAATGAATGACATATTCTCATGGAATCCTTTGTTCTGCACAAAGTTGAATGTGCACAACAGCCTGTGGAATTGATGGTCAATCGGTGTTGCTTCCTAAGTGGACAGTTGGATTTCACAGAAGTTGGATTTACTTGGAGTTCTATTGTCTTGTTTAAGTGTTCCCTTTATTTTTTTGAGCAGTGTATATAGAATAAATGAACTGGATGGGACGATGGAGCCTTAAAGCCAACATGGGTTTGTCAAAAACAGATCATGCCAGACTAATCTTATTCCATTCTTTGACAAAGTGGCAAAATGAGTGAACCAGAGGGATGCTGCCAATATGGTTTACTTGGACTTCAGTAAGGCTTTTGACAAAGTAGACCATAGCCTGCTACTAAGCAAAGGAGAAAAATGTGGGATGGACAGCATCAGCACCAGATGGATTCAAAGCTGCCTAACTGACCGCACTTGATGTGTAGTCCTCACTGGGACTTCATCTACAGGGTGGGAAGTATGCAGTGGAGGACCCCCAAGGCTCTGTTTTAGGCCCAGGACTCTTCAACATCTTCATCAGGATGCTTGGCTGCATAGCTAGAGGTATAACAAGCAGGAAGAGGGAGATTGTGATCCCCTTATATAGAGCGCTGGTGAGACCCCATTTGGAATACTGTGTTCAGTTCTGGAGACCTCACCTACGAAAAGATATTGACAAAACGGGTCCAAAGACGGGCTACAAGAATGGTGGAAGGTCTTAAGCATAAAACGTATCAGGAAAGACTTCATGGACTCCATCTGTATAGTCTGGAGGACAGAAGGGAAAGGGGGGACATGATCGAAACATTTAAATATGTTAAAGGGTTAAATAAGGTTCAGGAGGGAAGTGTTTTTTAATAGGAAAGTGAACACAAGAACAAGGGGACACAATCTGAAGTTAGTTGGGGGAAAGATCAAAGGCAACATGAGAAAGTATTATTTTACTGAAAGAGTAGAAGATCCTTGGAACAAACTTCCAGCAGACGTGGTAGCTAAATCCACAGTATCTGAATGTAAACATGCCTGGGATAAACATAGATCCATCCAAAGATAAAATACAGAAAATAGTATAAGGGCAGACTAGATGGACCATGAGGTCTTTTTCTGCCATCAGACTTCTATGTTTCTATGTTTCTATCAATGACTTGGACGAGGAGATGTACATAACAGGTTGGGTTTGGCAATATATGAACAAAAAAACAATGTTTAAATGAATTATAACACTGTAGCTTTAAGAGTTAGTTTTGCAGTTAGCCATAAGAGGGCGCCAGAGGTATCTCCCTCCCTCCCACCCTCTCTCTAAAACTGCGCCCCAAAATGGGTGCCCCTCCGTCTCCGCGCATGATTTGGCTACCTGCACAGCTGCAGTAGCAGAATTGCGCTGGACTCCGCTAGCACTCAGAATCACGAGGGCGAGCACCCATCACCGTTCCACCTTAGCAGCCCAGCTCTGCATTTACGGGGCCAAAAAGACTCTGAGGTTTGGGGAAAAATGGCCCCAGTGGATGGAGAACAGGAAAAAGAAAGGTGATAGTTAATAATGGGATGGAATGTGTAAATATATAAATTGAAACGTATAAGCACATGGGATAAAAGAAATAACAATAAGTGCAATTTGAATGTGTACATAGAAAATGCAAACATATAACAATGCAGAATTACTCAAAGTATTATTGGGTTTTTTTTAAAAAAAATTGAAAATCAATACAATTTAATAAAGAAAAATAAAGTTCACACTGCATGTTAAAAGAAAAAGGGGGAATCCTACGCCATTGCATCGAAAATGATGAAAAAATGAATATTAAATGTTTTAAAGTATCAGACCGATAGAAAAAATCCAAGCTCTTTTGATCTTTGCTTCTACTTGTAGCAAATCAAACCACCAAAAAAAAAGGGATGAACTGAACAGGCTGAATTTGCAGGACATGTTACACCCTTAAAACTAATCAAGGTTAACCCGAAGGAATCCAGGTTTGCTTGTCCTCGGTGTCCGTCTGCTGGGATTTTCATCTTGTTAAAATGGTGGTGGTTGTGATTGTGGCCCTCGGATTCTGACAATTCGCTTGTTTTCTGCTTTGCTTCCCACAAGGTGGCGATCATGTGCCATTCTTGTGTGATGTACGCATGAGGTCTGTGTGCACTCAGCACACATGGATGCACGTTGGACTCCCCCCCAAAAAACTTTGTTTTATTTATTTATTTATTTATTGGATTTGTATGCCGCCCCTCTCTTGTTTGTTTGTTTGTTTTTCTTTCTTTCTTTCTTTCTTTCTTTCTTTCTCTCTCTCTCTCCTTTTCTCTTTTTCTCTCTTCTCTCCCTCCCTTTCTTTTTCTTTCTTTCCTTTCTCTACCTCTTTATTGTCTCCTTTTCTTTTGCCTCCTTCCTTCCGCCTCTCTTTTTCTTCCTTTCCTCTTTCCTCTTTTATTTATTTTCCTTTTTCTTTACTTTCTTCTCTTCTCTTCTCTTCTCTTCTTTCTTTCCTCTTTCTTTTCTCACTTCTCTTCCCTCCCTCCCTCTTTCTTCCTTCTTTTTCTTTTTTCTTTCCTTTCTTTCTCTCTTCCTCCCCCTTCCTTTCTTCTTTCTTTCCCTCTTTTCTCTCCTCCCTTTCTTTCTTCCTCTCCTTTCTTTCTCTCTCCCTCTTTCGTTGTTTTATCTTTTTCTCTTTCCTCCTTCCTTCCCCCTTCTCTTTCGTACTTTCCTCTTTTCTTTCTTTTCTCCTCTTTCTTCTTTCTTCTTCTTTCTTTCTTCCTTTCTTTCTCCCCCCCTCTGACTTTCTTTCTTTTCTCGGGAGGGGGAGAAAATAAAAAAAAAGAAAGGAATTTCTGGGGACCCCCGTACTGGTTTCTGTGGGGTGTCTGGAGAGGGGCAAAGCAGCCAGCAACCCCCAACCGGCTGGAGAATTGGGGCTTCCCGAGATGTGTGGGTCCTGGAACCTTGCAATAAATGTGTTGTAAAAGAGCTGTTTGTGTCCACTTCTGGGCAAAGGGGGTCTTGTTTGGGGAATTCGGCCTGGGCAGCCAGGCCTGGCAGTGGCCGTTGGCATAGCCCTGGACAAATAGGACAGTGGGGGGAGGGGGCAGGTTGCTTGGAGCATTTGAGAGGATGCGAAGGAACACGAGTCCTGCCAGCCAGAGGGGACATGCCCCCCCCCAAGGCCGAATCGAGGGCCAGAATCTCCCCCATGTGCTCAGAGCCTCCGGCTGCCCCTCAAGCCGGGTGCAAACAGAGTCCAGCCTGATGGGAAACAAAGGAGGCAACTGTGATGGTCAGTTCTGTGATGGTCAGACATTAAGGACTGCCTGTATACCATTGCTTAGCTTTGTATATGCATGCAATCAATCAGGATAGCGTTGGAAGGGACCCTGGAGGTCTTCTAGTCCAGCCCCCTGGTTAGGCAGGAAACTCTACACCACTTCAGACAGATGGTGATCCAACATATTCTTAAAAACTGCCAGTGTTGGAGCATTCACAGTTTCTGGTGGCAAGCAGTTCTACTGGTTGATTGTCCTGTCAGGAAATTCCTCCTTAGTTCTAAGTTGCTTCTCTCCTTGTTTAGTTTCCACCCACTGCTTCTTGTTCTACCTTCAGGTGCTTTGGAGAATAGCCTGACTTCTTTGGGGCAACCCCCGAGATACTGGAAGGCTGCTATCCGGTCTCCCCTGGTCCTTCCTTCCTTCCTTCCTTCCTTCCTTCCTTCCTTCCTTCCTTCCTTCTTTCCTTTTTTCCTTCCTTCCTTCTCTCTCCCCCCCCTCTCCCTTTCTTTCTTTTCTTTTTGTTTGGAGAATAGCTTGACTCCTTCTTCTTTGTGGCCACCCCCGAGATCTGGCAGGCTGCTATCCTGTCTCCCCTGGTCCTTCCTTCCTTCCTTCCTTCCTTCCTTCCTTCCTTCCTTCCTTCCTTCCTTCCTTCTTCTTTCCTTTTTTCCTTCTTTCCTTTTTTCCTTCCTTCCTTTCTCTCCCCCCCTCTCCCTTCTTTCTTTTTCTTTTTGTTTGGAGAATAGCTTGACTCCTTCTTCTTTGTGGCCACCCCCGAGATACTGGCAGGCTGCTATCCTGTCTCCCCTGGTCCTTCTTTTACCCAGGCCCAGTTCCTGCAACCCTTCTTCATATGTTTTAGCCTCCAGTCCCCTGATCCTCTTTGTGGCTCTTCTCTGCCCTCTTCTAGAGTCCCAACATCCTTTTTGCATCGTGGCCACCAAAACTGGATGCCGGATTCCAAGTGTGGCCTCACCAAGGCCTTGTAAAGTGGCATTAACCCTTCACGTGATCTTTGAATCATTGAGTTTGTACTGTTTTGTTGTTGTTGTTGTTGTTGTTGTTGTTGTTGTTGTGAGATGCTCCGAGTCTCCGGAGAAGGGCGGCATACAAATCTAATAAATAACTAAATAATAATAAATAAATTCTGTGCCCCCTTCTTATTTCTCTTAGACTTTGGCTGGTTTTGAGTCCACCGGTCTTCTAAGTTATCCAAGTCTGGAGAAGCCTGAGTGGTTCCATCTTTGGAGACTGTCCCACTTGGTGAGAGGACGTCTCTCTTTCACCCTCAGCCAGCAGCCTCCCCCTCCCGTTTTGACAACACCATTATGGAGCCTCCATGGTGCAGTGGTTAGAGGGCAGCACTGCAAGCAACTTCTGCTGATCACCAGTTGCCAGCAGTTTTGCAGATCGAATCTCAGTAGGCTCAAGGTTGACTCAGCTCCCGTCCTTCTCAGGTGGGTCAAAGGAGGAGACCCAGATTGTTGGGGGCAAGAAGCTGAGTCTGTCAACCACTTAGAGAGGGCTGGAAAGTTCTGTGAAGTGGTATATAAGTCTAAATGCTATTGCTATGCTATTTTCCAAAGCACCCGAAGGCCAGAGAAGAATAATGGCTGGAAGCTGACCCAGGAGAGATTCAACCTGGGAATAAGGAGGAACTTCCTGATGGTGAGAACAGTCAATCCATGGAACAGAAGTTATGGGAACTTCATCCCTGGAGGCTTTCAAGAAGGGACTGGACTGCCCTCTGTTAGAACTGGTGTAGGGTCTCCAGCTTGAGTGGAAGGTTGGACTAGATGACCTCCAAGGCCCCTTCCAACTCTAATAAATGTTTCCTTCCGGCATGTCTCCTGACTGCTTGGTGGGACCCCCAAAATGACCCAGATGCCTTCCTGAATGGCTGAATCCCCTCTCTGGTGGGTGGGGGGAGAGGCTGCCCTCCGCCAGGGGTTGTTCTGCCCCTGGGCCTGGCTGAAGAGGGAAGGGGGGAGGGAAGCAGACCTCCACGGGGCCCCTTTTCTCTCGCCCCCAAGTTCGCGGGGACTGGAGGTGGGCCAAGCCCTGGGGGCTTCCCGGCCTTGAGAAGGAAGAAAAGCTGAGAAGGCGAAAGAGAGAGAAGGGGGGATGGGAATGAAAAGCTCTTCAAGGACTTGGATGGGTGAAGATGGCACGCGAGGAAAGAACGTGGCGGCCTTTTTGTCCAGCCGCATTCATCCTCCGGCCGCCTTTGCCGGACTGCCAAGCTGAAGGGACCGTCGAGGGGAGCCTCTTAACCGACACCCCTGGAAGCCGGGGGCCTACAGCTCACCCCCCAGCCTTCCCTGGCCCCCACTCAGGTGTCCTTGAGCTCTAGCTCTGGCTGCGGGAGGGGGGGGGCTCTCTTTGGGATGCTGGGGGGGAGGAAGAGGTTCATCACTGCCAGGGGATAAAGTTTGGGGGGCAGCTCCAGCTTCGGATTCCTAACAACAGAGTGGGAAGGGACCTTGGAGGTCTTCTAGTCCAACCCCCTGCTTAGGCAGGAGACCCTACACTACTTCAGACAGAGGGTTATCCAACATCTTCTTAAAAACTTCCAGTGTTAGAGCATTCACAACTTCTGGTGGCAAGCTGTTCCATGGATTAATTGTTGTAACTTCCAGGAAATTCCTATTTAGTTCTAAGTTGCTTCTCTCCTTGTTCAATTTCTACCCATTGTTTCTTGTTCTACCCTTGGGTGAATAGCTTGACTCCCTCTTCTTTGGGGCAACCCCTGAGATATTGGAAGGCTGCTATCATGTCTCCCTGGTCCTACCAGCCAGGCCCAATTCCTGCAACCGTTCTTCATATGTTTTAGCCTCCAGTCCCCTGATCCTCTTTGTGGCTCTTCTCTGCCCTCTGTCTAGAGTCTCAACATCCTTTATGCATTGTGGCAACCAAAACTGAATGCGGTATTCCAAGTGTGGCTTTATAAAGTGGTATTAACCCTTCACGTGATCTTGATTCTCTCCCTCTGTTGATGCAGCCTAGGACTGTGTTGGCTTTTTGGCAGCTGCTGCACACGGCTGGCTCCTGTTTAAATGGTTGTCCACTCGGACTCCAAGGTCCCTCTTGCAGTTACTACGGTTGAGCAATGTACCTGTGCATTTTTTTTCTTGCCTAAATGTAGAACCTGACTTTTTCCACCCTTGAATTTCATTTTATTAGATAGCGCCCAATGTTCAGGTTTCTCAAGGATCCTTCCGTATTTTGCACTTATCTTCTGCAGAATGGGATGCTTCAGCCATTTTCTTTCTTTCTTTCTTTCTTTCTTTCTTTCTTTCTTTCTTTCTTTCTTTCTTTCATTCTTTCTTTCTTTCCAATAGCTCATTTTCTGGGAAGCACTTAATAAGTCATGAGCCATTTTCTACCCTTCGTGTTTTCCACGAATCCTTCTAAAACTCTGGTCTCCTTGCAAAAAGCCACAGAAACCCACCCGGTCCACCTTCTCCTCTGGACCGACTCCTCTCCCCCCCCCCCAGGGGAAGGAAAAGCCCGGCTGATCCTTTGGCAGCTGATTCACCACTTTCCCGGGCTTTTCATTTGCCAGATGTTTTAATCTGAATTTGATGAATGAGATTGTGGCACGGCTGCTCTGAGCTGCCTTGTTGGCCCATCAGTTGCCCAGGTGAACGCTTGACTGTTTCAAGGCAAGACAGACATCAGTGGAATCTCTACCCTCCACCCTCGCCTTTTTCCCTTTCTTTTTGACTTTTCTCTTTCTTACACTTTTCTTTTCCTTCATTTTCCTTCCTTCCTTCCTCTCTTTCTCCGCCTTTTTCTTTCTTTCTTTCTTTCTTTCTCTCTCCCTCCCTCCTTCTTTCCTTCTTTCCTTCCTTCCTCCCTCCCTCCCTCCCTTCCTTTATTGTATTTACATGCTGCTCACTCCAGAATGGACTTTGAGCGGCTATTACTGACTTTAGCAAGCGTGTAGGTGACCAAGTATATTTTGGAGGAAATGAATATGTAAGTCATCCAGGCCAACCGCCCTCCCCCTCCCAAGGAGGAGACCCCACCTACACCATATCTGACTGATGGCAGTTCAGTCTCTATTGAAAGTTTCCAGGGATGAAGCTCCCACAACGTCCATAGACAATTTTCTCTTCTAGGGTTGATGGTTCTCACTGTCAGAAAAAACTTTCTCCTTATTTCTAGGTTGAGTCTCTCCTTGTGGAGTTTCCTTTTCTGACCTTCAGCTGTTTTGGAGAATAGCTTGACCCCTTCCCCCTCTCTGTGGCAGCCCCTCAAATATTGCAACACTGCTTTCATGTCTCCCCTGGTCCTTCTCTTTGCTACACTACTTTGCCTAGTTCGTGCAGCTGTCAGAAAATTTATCCCTAGTTCTAAGTTGCTTCTCTCCTTGTTTAGTTTCCACCCATTGTTTCTTGTTCTGCCCTCAGATGCCTTGGAGAATAGCTTGACTCCCTCTTCTTTGGGGCAACCCCTGAGATATTGAAAGACTGCTTCTGTGTCTCCCCTGGTCCTTGTTTTCATAAAACTAAACATACCCAGTTCCTGCAACCGTTCTTCATATGTTTTAGCCTCCACTACAGTCCACTTATCCTCTTTCTCGCTCTTCTCTGCCCTCTTTCTAGAGTCTCAACGTCCTTTTTGCATCGTGGTGACCAAAACGGAATGCAAATATTCCAAGTGTGGCCTCATCAGGGCCTTATAAAGTGGTATTAACCCTTCGTGTGATCTTGACTCTCTCCCTCTGTTGATGCAGCCTAGGACTGTGTTGGCTTTTTTGGCAGCTGCTGCACACGGCTGGCTCCTATTTAAACGGTTGTCCACTCGGACTCCAAGGTCCCTATCACAGGTGCTACTGTTGAGCAAGGTACCACCTATATTGTACCTGTGCATTTTATTTTTATTGCCTAAATGTAGAACCTCACTTTTTTCACCCTTAAATTTCATTTTGTTAGACAGCACCCATTGTTCAACTTTCTCAAGATCCTTCTGTATTTTGCGCTTGTCTTCTGGAGTGTTGGCTGTTCCTGCCAGTTTGGTGTCATCTGCAAATTTGATGAGTCCCCCCTCTATCCCCTCGTCCAAGTCATAGATGAAGATGTTGAAGAGTCCGGGGCCTAGAACAGAGCCTTGGGGTCCTCCACTGCCCACCTCCCTCCATGGAGATGCAATGAAGCACCACCTGAGCACCACAGGTTGAGTGTGGTTGGTCAGCCAGTTTTGAATCCATCTGGTGGTGTTGCTGTCACAAATGCAAAGATCCAGTTAAGAATTCTTAACTCTGGCAAGAAAAGTCATTAAAAGGTTGGGGAAAACTCACCTGACAATTTTTATTTTTCCAGTAATTTCTGGCTCAATTAGAGTCGTAACTCAAGGATTTCTTCAGTCTGCAGCTGAGACTTATTTTTCCTGCAGAAGAAAAAGGCTGATTAGCAGAGAGAAGACATCCACATAGGCCGTGCGTAATTGAGCTGGAACAATCGGCAGCCCTCGCACCCGCCTCTCCCAGTACCAAGGATTATCCTGGCAGCCTGCTATTAAGCTCCAGACCACGGGCTTCCCCCCCCCTCCTCTGCAGCCATAATTCCCGGCCACCACATTCCTGCCTCCCCATCCCCGGTTTGCTCTCCTTCCCTGCTGCTCTGCCCCGGGTTACAAACAGCCCCAGCAGACGGTCAGTTCTTGCCCCTGCTGTTCCAACGCCTGGTTTATCCCCCTTGCCGGCCATCTGGGCTACCGGGCGGGCACATTCCTGGCCCCTTCAGATGCAGACGGAATTTTCTGGGTCGAAAGAAAAAATGCCCAGCCATGTACTGGTTTCCAACCTTGGACCATAATCCCCAGCTTGGATGCAGGTGACTTTCCCTCTGTCTACGGTCCATGGCTCACCTGGGGGGAAAAGTCCCCACCAACTGTTTGTTTGTTTGTTTGTTTGCCTGCCTGTCTATCTATTTATTTATTTATTTAGTCCAATGCACAATGCACATTGAAGAGAATAGACAAGTAGTAATATATATAAAGAAAAGGATAGAAGAAAAGATATAAAAATAAGGGAGAAGATATATGAAAGGAAGAAAAGATATATGAGATAAAGGAGAGAGAATTGGACAGGGGACGGAAGGCACACTGGTGCACTTATGTATGCCCCTTTCTGACCTCTTAGGAATCTGGAGAGGCCAACCGTGGATAGTCTAAGTGATTTACAGAGTCAGCATATATGTCCCCCACAATCTGGGTCCCCCTTTGACCCCCCTGGGAAGTACAGAAGGCTGAGTCAACCTGGAGCCAGTGGTGAGATTTGAACTGCTGAACTACAGCTAGCAGTCAGCAGAAGCGGCTTGCAGTGCTGCACTCTGACCACTGAGTCACCGAGGCTGATGGCCTGGGAATTAGAGCGCACTGCAACCAGAGGGAAGCCTTGGGCCAGACACCCGGCCATCCCTCCCTCCCTCCCTCCCTCCCTTCAGGAGTCCAGTTGCCGTCTGCAGGCCAAGCCAAGTGGAGTCCCAACCGCCTCCCCCCCCTCATCCGGCTAATCCCGCTTGCCTGCCCGCGAAGCAAAGATAATGAAATTTTCTCAGCAGGCCGGTGGCCTCGGACGGAGACGGCAAGGATGGGGAACTCCAACCTCAGCAAATACCTTCTCCGAAGTCAGAGAGACCAGGAATCGCAGCCACTTTCGCAGGCTGAGTTGCTCGCTCTTAATGAAAGCCCTTGACGCACTCGGCTCAGCCGTCACCTCCAGCGAAGGTGCGTTGGCCAAGGCCTGCTGCTCTAATCCTCTTAGGAAGACGCTTGGAGGGACATTTCGGTGACCCGCTGCCCCGTCCTGGGTTCTTTACTCTCCATGCTGTGGTTTCCTTGTTCTGAGCTGGAGGTTTGCAGAGGGGGTGGAGGAAGGCCTCCCCCTCAAGGATGGGGGGCATAAGAACATAAGAACCTCAGAAGAGCTCTGCTGAATGGGGCCAAAGCCCAGCGAGTCCAGCATTCTGTGTCCCTCAGTGGCCCATCAATTGTCCATGGGGATCTTGAGCAGAAAGAGAAGGCAAAACCCTCCTTTCCCTGGACCCCCAACAAATGGGACCCAAGGGAACCCTGCCTGCGTCCACCAACATAGAGGCGGCACTTGGACATCCGTTTCAATCACCACCTATGATACACTCGGCATCCCTGAATCTGTCTCATCCTGCCTTGAAGCTCTCCAGTCTGACAGCTGTCACGACCTCTTCTGGAAGGGAATTCCATCAACCAAGGACCCTCTGGGTGGAGAAGAAATATCTCCCTAGATTTGTCCTCACTTTCTCACCTGTGAGCTTTAGGGAGGGGCCCCTCGTCCTAGTATTGTGGGACAGAGAAAAGGATTTTTCTCCGTCCACCTTTTCCATCCCATGCATGATTTTATTCCCTTCGATCAAGTCCCCCCTTCAACGCCGTCTTTCAAGGCTGAAGAGACCGAGGCCTTGCAACCTGGTTTCATTAAGGGAGGGGCTCCATTTCCTTGATCCTTCTTGTGGCCCTTTTTTGCAGCTTTTCTAGTGCAGTGACCAGAACTGTACACAGGACTCCAAGTGGGGTCTCACCATCGATCTGTACAGAGGCAAAACAACACTTGCCGACTTATTTTCGATTCCCTTCCTAGTGATGCCAAGCATGGAATTTGCTTTTTTTTACTGCTGCTGCACACTGGGTTGACATCTTCATTGAGCTGTCCACCAAAACCCCAAGATCCCTTTCGGCATGAATGCAGAGACCAGGCTGGGAAGGGATGGACAGATGCCCTGAGTGGACAATGGCATTGCTGGTGGAGCCATGAAGACCTGGCTTTCCCAGAAGGCCTGGGGGGCAGTGAATGTTAACACCAATCCTGGAAAACAGCTCATCTGTCTGGAACCCACACCACATTTCAGACATCAACACTCTAGAAAACGTCCAGAGATACTTCACCAGAAGAGCCCTCCCCTCCTCCACTCACAACAGAATCCCCTACGCAACTAGACTCACAATCCTAGGTTTAGAAAGGTTACAACTACGTTGCCTTAAACACACCCTAAGCATAGTTCATAAAATCATCTGCTACAACGTTCTTCCTGTCAACAACTACTTCAGCTTCAACCACAACAACACATGAACACACAACAGATTCAAACTCAAAGTAAACCGCTCCAAACTCAACTGCAGGAAATACGACTTCAGTAACTGAGTAGGTGATACATGGAACTCACTACCCCCAAAACTTTACCCTTAGATTATCCATTAAGGTTGACCCCTCCCGATTCCTAAGAGGTCAGAAAGGGCCGTACATAAGTGCACCAGCCTGCCTTCCGTCCCCTGTCCTAAGGTTTCTTTTTTACTAGTATCACGTATATAAACATTTCTTTATTTTTAGAGTTGAAAGGGACCTTGCAGGTCATCTAATCCAACCCCCTGCCCAAGCAGGAAACCCTACGCCCCCCCAGCCAGATGGCAGCCTAATCTCCACTTGAATGTGTCAAGTCACAACCTCTGCTGGCAGGCAGTTCCACTGGTTGATCACTGTCACCCTCAGAAAGTTCCTCCTTATTTCCAGGTTGAATCTCTCCTTGGTCAGTTTCCATCCGTTGCTCCTGGTCTGGGCCTCTGGTGCTCTGGAAAATACTGTGACCCCTTCCTCTCCATGGAAACCCCTCAAGTACCTGGATACCGGTATCATGTCCCCTCTAGCCCTCCTCTTTGCCAGACTGTCCATTCCCAGTTCCCGCAACCTCTCTTCCTATGTCTTGGTTTCCAGTCCTTGTATCATTTTAGTTGCTCCTTGCTGTACTTTCTCTAGAGCTTCAACGTCCTTTTTGCAGTGGGCTGACCAAAATTGAATGAAGTATATCACATTGTTCTATCTTTGCATACTACCAATACATACCTTGAGGCAGGCAGGGGTCCCTTGAGTATCATTTGTTGGGGGTCCAAGATCCCTGTGGACAATTGGGGGGGGGTCACTGTGGGACACAGAATGCTGGACTCGTTGGGCTTTGGCCTGATTCAGCAGGGCTCTTCTTAGGTTCTTATCTTCCTTCCTTCCTTCCTTCCTTCCTTCCTTCCTTCCTTCCTTCCTTCCTTCCTTCCTTCCTTCCTTCTCTCCCTTATTGAAACAGATGTCCAAGTGCCACCTCTGTGTTGGTGGAGGCAGGCAGGGTTCCCTCCTTGGGTCCCATTTCCTGGGGGTCCAGGGAAAGGGAGGGTCTTGCCTTCTCTTTCTGCTCAAGACCCCCATGGACAATTGGGGGGCCACTGTGGGACACAGAATGCTGGACTCGATGGGCTTTGGCCCCATTCAGCAGGGCTCTTCTTAGGTCCTTATGTTCTTATTCCTAACAAAACTAAACAAACAAATAAATAAATAAGCAAACCAACAAACATCCGTGTGTCTACCCAGCTACTCCATTTTGCAAGCAGAGGGGCTGTGTTCAAATTCTGGTAGCCTTTGCCGGCTAGCCAGTGTCAGGAGCTGCCCTCGCCTCCTTCTCCCAGAAGCCTCATCCGGTCGGGGTCTCCGTGGGGAGCTGACATTCAATTAACTAGCTGACTTCTGCTCGTGACCCCCTGCAAACCAACCGGGGTCTGTTTACAAACACAGCCTGGCCCTCCATACGGGAGGCCAAGGGAGGTCAGGCGCCCGCTGGGGGCAGTTTGTTCAAGGCTAAACAGAGCTCGGTTGGAGGGAAGAGCAACATATTGCTTCCGGAGGGAGGGGGGGAAGGAACGGGGAGGGGGCTTTAATGAGGGGCTTGCAATTGGGGTGTGTGTGGAAGTGGGGGGGACAGACCCCTCTGCGTATTCAGCCTGAACAAAACCGGGAGGGCAGCCTCAGCTCGCCTGCCCATTGCTTGTCTCAGGATGAGAGGTTCCCTGGGGCAGCCGAGAAGGGAAACCTCTGAATCTGCAAAGCATTTCTTTGACACAAGATGCAATTCTTTTAAAAAAAATTATTATTAAAACACACATAACAAACTGCAAAAAAAGAAAACAATTAACAAATATGTGATGAATCTTCTAGTATATACACTTAAATACCCTAAATTATTACATCAATATTAACCTACTCTGCTGTTCACTATATCTATGTCTATCTCTATCTCTATCCTGTATCTGTCTGTCTGTCTGTCTGTCTGTCTGTCTGTCTGTCTGTCTGTCTGTCTGTCTGTATCTCTATATCTCTATCTCATCTACATCTACATCTATCTATCTATATCTCCAGAACTGAACACAGTATTATTCCAAATGGGGTCTCACCTGTGCTCTATACAGCAGGATCACAATCTCCCTCTTCCTGCTTGTGATACCTCTAGCTATGCAGCCAAGCATCCTACTTGCTTTCCCTACTGCCTGACTGCACTGTTGAACCACTTGGAGACTGTCGGAAATCACTACCCCTAAATCCTTCTCTTCTGAAGTTTTTGCTAACACAGAACTGCCAATACAATACTCAGATTGAGGATTCCTTTTCCCCAAGTGCATTATTTTACATTTGGAAACATTAAACTGCAGTTTCCATTGCTTTGACCATTTATCTAGTAAAGCTAAATCATTTACCATATTACAGATGCCTCCAGGAATATCAACCCTATTGCACACTTTAGAGTCATCAGCAAATAGGCAAACCTTCCCTACCAATCCTTCCCCTATGTCACTCACAAACATATTAAAAAGAATAGGACCCAGAATAGACCCTTGTGGCACACCGCTTGTAACCTGTCTCTGCTCAGAATACTCGCCATTAACAATAACTCTCTGATGTCTACGCTTCAGCCAGCTTGAAATCCACTGAACTATCCAGAGATTAAGTCCAATCTTCACTAATTTATCTATCAGCTCTTTATGTGGAACCGTATCAAAGGCTTTGCTGAAGTCCAGGTAGGCAATATCCACGGCACCACCTTCATCCAACACCTTTGTGACATAGTCAAAGAACTCAATGAGATTAGTCTGACATGATTTGCCTTCAGTAAAGCCATGCTGATTTGGGTCCAATAAGTTATTGTTTTTTAGGTGCTGATTTATCCTCTTTTTGAGTAGAGTCTCCATCATTTTAACTACAACTGATGTCAAGCTAACTGGCCTGTAGTTACCAGCTTCTTCTCTACTGCCCTTCTTGTGGATAGGCACAACACTGGCCATTCTCCAATCCTCAGGAACATTTTCTTTCTTTCTTTCTTTCTTTCTTTCTTTCTTTCTTTCTTTCTTTCTTTCTTTCTTTCCTTCTTTCTTTCTCTCTCTCTCTCTCTTTCTTTCATGACCTCTCTTGCCACAGCTTTTAAGCAAATTCGGTTTCTGAGTTGATTTCACTTGTTGAAGGGTCACATGACCCCGGGAGACTCTGCGACTGTCATAAATGTGAACTAGTTGCCCAGTGTCTGAATTTTGATCATGTGACCCTGCAGGATGCTGCAACAGTCATAAGCAGTGACGGGCGACCAAAACTTTTACTACCACACTGTGGCCGTGGCTAAAGGAGGGTGTCCTGCATTTTCTTTCAGCATCTTGAAAGCAGGGTCCTTTGGGAGGGAGTGGCATATAAATACAATACTGAAATAAATATTTCAGTGCAAATGGGGGGCTCTGAGGTGAGCTCCATTTTCGCTACCCCACTGCGTTCCCCCCCCAATCCGGTCAGCAGCCCAGCCCTGGTCGTAAGTGTGAAAAACAGCCATAAGTTGCTTTTTCAGTCATAACAGAGCCCCTAGGGAGTTGGGCAGCAGAGAAACCCAATGAATGAATGAATGAATGAATGAATGAATGAATGAATGAATGAATGAATGAATGAATGAGTAAATAGGTAAATAGGTGGATGGGTGGGTGGGTAGGTAGGTGCATAGATGATAGATAGAGAAATAGATAGATAGACAGACAGACAGATTGATAGATAAGAGAGAGATGATTAGATAGATACTGTATATGATAGATGATGGATGGATGGATGGATGGATATAGAGAGAGATGGACGGACGGACGGACGGACAGATAGAGAGAGATGATTAGATAGATATAGGATAGATGATGGATGGATGGATGGATGGACTTTGCATACTGACTAAACAAATGGTTGCAGGTTGAGAGCAGCCTTTAAATTAATTTTCCATCTCCTTCCGTCCCATCTTCCTCTAACCGCAACAGAGGGCAGGATGCAAAGCCCTCTCCTTCCCCTCCTTCTAACCCATAGAGCCCTTTACCCCCAAAGACCCCCCTCTCCCCTTTTCTAGCCCCCCCCCATCGCCTGGAGAGCATCTGCGCCGCCGCTGGGGGTGCCCCAAGCCCAGGTGGGCCATGCAGCCCCCCCATCGCCCCTCCCGCTCCACCCGGTGCCCACGGGGGGCGAGGAGGCCCAATTAAAGGAGGGTGGCGGACGAGGGGAAGCCACGCCGCGCGCCGCCCTTCAACCGCAAAGGCTGCCCCCGCCGCCCAGGCTCTGGGATTACCCAGCTGTTCCTGGCGGCGGAGCGCACCGGCCCCAGACGCGCAGAAAAGACCTAGACAACCCCCCCTCCCCTGCAAAAGGCTGCTCCCCGCCCGCCCCAAACTTCCCTCCCCGCCACCTCGCTGGCTGGCGGCTGCAGCCCCGCCACCACCATATGCCGGCAATTAAGCGTCCCCAGCCTCCGCAGCGCACCGGAGCAGCCTCGGCATCCCCCGGGGGGATTTGGGCAGCGGGTGGGGCTGATCCAATTGACGCCACCAGCCGGCCCGGAGGAGGAGGGGGGTCCTCCCGCCCTCTGCCCCCCCCCGCCTCCCAGAGCCATCCGGTTCCATTCCAGCTGTGGCCCCCGTCCGCCCCGCTGACTTGATCCCCCCAATTTAAAAAGCCAGCATGAAATCTTGGAAAGGCCGGAGAGATGGGAGTGGCAGGAGGAGGAGGAGGAAGAAGGAGGAGGAGGAGGAGGAAGAGGAAGAGAAGGAAGAATCAGAGGAAGAGGAGAAGGAAGAAGGAGGAGGAAGAAGAAGAGGTAGAAGAATCAGAGGAAGAGGAGAAGGAAGAAGGAGGAAGAGGAGGAGGACTGTGGGGTCCATGGTGCTCTCTGATATTGGTGGTTGCCTTGTAGATATTTCATGACCCAACTAGGAAACATCATCAGTGTTAACCCCCGTTTCAACTCCCACCCTCAAGACGTCGCTACAGAGCCCTGCACACCAAGACAACTACACACAAGGCAGATTTTTCCCCAACGCCATCACTCTGCTAAACAAATAATCCCCTCAGGACTCTCAAATTATTTCCTAAGTTTGCACTTCTATTTCTTCTAGTTTTTTCCCATCATTCCCATCCCCCATCTCCTCCCACTTATAGCTGAATGACTGTAACTTGTTGCTTGTATCCTTAAGATTTTTTATTAATATTAATTGTTTCCTGATTGCTTATTTGACTTCTATGACAATCATTAAGTGTTGTGCCTCATGGTTCTTGACAAATGTCTCTTTTCTTTTATGTACGTTGAGAGCATCTGCACCAAAGACAAATTCCTTGTGTGTTCAATCACACTTGGCCAATAAATTCTATTCTGTCCTATCCTATGCTATGCTATCCTATCCTCTCCTACTATTCTATTCTATTCTATTCTATTCTGCTGTCTGGAATATCAATGATGCTGTTTGTTAAATGTATTTTTCCTTCTTTCCTTCCTTCCTTCCTTCCTACCACTTCCTTTCCTTCATTCTGTTCTCTCTCCTTTTTGCCCTTCCTTCTTTCTTTCTTCCTTTCATTCCCATCTTCCTCCCTGCCATTTCTCTTCCTCCTTTCCTTCCTTCCTTTCATTCTCATCTTCCTCCCTCCCACCACCTCCCTCCCTCCCTCCCTTTTAAACTGTTAAATGATCTTCTCCAATTCTTCCTCTTCTATTCTGCCTGGTGTAATCCAATTATCCATACTTTCTTCATTTCAATCACAGTTCAATCTGCCGTGTGCAAAGAGTTTATTGGCTTCCATGTAGAAATCCCACAAAGTTTATCCAGTCTCCCCTCAATTTTTGGTGGAATTGTTTGTGCAAGGCTTTTCCTTGCCAGCATTTGGGTATTTTTTAAAAGATAATTGTCATTGCATATTGTTGCATTATTGTATGATGCATTTGAGGATCCCTTTGAAGCCAAGGTCAAGGACAAGACGAAGAAGAGGAGGAAAATTGGGATCCCTGGCACCTGATGGTTCTACGGAAAGACTACAGCAATGGTCCCCTCCTAAAGTGGGTGATTGACACCTCCTGCTTCTTTAGACTCAAGGAAATTGATAGCATGTCATTTTAGCATGATAGTGTGATAGCAAATAATGGCTGCCCACCTGCCTTCCATTGAGGACCTGTAGACTGCATGAGTCAAAAAGAGGGCAGTGAAAATATTGACTGACCCCTCGCATCCTGGACACAAAATGTTTCAACTCCGACCCTCAAAACGTCGCTACAGAGCCCTGCACACCAAGACAACTAGACACAAGGACAGGGTTTTTTGCCCAACGCCATCACTCTGCTAAACAAATAATTCCCTCAACACAGTCAAACTATTTACTAAGTCTGCACTACTATTACTTCTAGTTTTTTCCCATCATTCCTATCACCCATCTCCTCCCACATATGACTGTAACCTGTTACTTGTATCCTTAAGATTTTTATTAATATTGACTTTTTCCTCATTGCTTATTTGACCCCCTGTGACAATCAATTCAATTCAATTCAATTTATTGGATTTATATGCCGCCCCTCTCCGAAAACTCGGGGCGGCTAACAACAGTCATGAACAATATACATGAACAATATACAGTAAAAATCCAATACTAAAAACTAACTTAAAACCCCTTAATGTATACAGTAGTCCCTCGCTATACCGCGCTTCACCTACTGCGGCTTCACTTCATTGCGGGTTTCTGAGGAAGTCGATCGGCAGGTTTTTCAAAAAAAAATAAATCTAAAATTGTAAATACTGTATTTAAATACTGTATCTAAAATAAATACTGTGTGTGAAGGGTTTATAAACACTTAAAACAATGAAAACTTACCAAACAATTACAATATAAATACTTAAATAAGTACTATCAGTCGATAAATTCCCCATCGCGGATTTCACATATCGCGGCCAGGTCTGGAACGTAACACCAGCGATAGGTGAGGGACTACTGTAAAACCAGCATACGTACAAACATACCATACGTACAGTTGTATCAGCCTAGGGGGAGAAGAAGTCTTAATTCCCCCATGCCTGGCGGCAGAGGTGGGTTTTGAGTAGCTTACGAAAGGCAAGGAGGGTAGGGGCAGTTCTAATCTCTGGGGGGAGTTGGTTCCAGAGGGCCGGGGCCGCCACAGAGAAGGCTCTTCTCCTGGGTCCCGCCAAGTGGCATTGTTTCGTTGACGGGACCCGGAGAAGACCCACTCTGTGGGACCTAACTGGCCGCTGGGATTCGTTCATTGTTGTACCTCCTGATTCTTGACAAATGTATATTTCATTTCATGTGCACTGAGAGCATCTTCACCAAAGACAATTTCCTTCTATGTCCAATCACACTTGGCCAATAAAGAATTCTGTTCTATTCTATTCTATTTCAATGATACATGACATAAAGTGAAAAAGCAAAAATGCACAGCCTATAACTCCCTAATATGTCGATTTGTTTATTATTATTATTATTTATTAGATTTGTATGCCTTGCAAATATTTCATGACCCAATGATGCAACATCAGAATGGAGTAAGGTTTATATACAATGTGATATCGCTCCCTTGTTGCACGATAAAGTTCGCTAGTTAGGTCATGAAACATTTGCAAGAAAACCGCCAATTTCAGAGAGCTCCTCCTCCCCCTCCTCTTCCTCCCTCCTTCCATCTTTCAGAGACAGCAAAGCCTCACAACAACATTCTCCAAATTTTACAAGCTAAGGCCTCACTCAAGCCACTTTTCCCCTCTGGGACATACCTGGTGCGGGGGCAGAAAGTTCATTTGGTAAAATATTGCACCATTTCAAATAATAACGAAGACTTAGAAAATAAGTTGGGTAAACTTTAGTGCACTATTTTAAGCCTAATCCTCGGTGTGTGCATATTCTTTCTCTTATTGTATGTTCACTCTTGGAGCAATTATGTTTGTGCATAATTACAGTTTTCCTCTTGTTTGATTAATGGGCTGCACGAAACCACTTTTTAATAACCAGGGCGCTTTCATAATGAATCTGTTTGCTTTGTTATTTCATTTTTTGACCATACGGGTTGTTTCTTTGTGCAACACTTACAAATGGAGTGTATTTTTTAAAAAAATGTTTTAATAAATGTTACTCTTAGGTGAAGGATATGATTGCACGATTGTAGTTAGAATGAATGTGAATGCCTGGTTTTTATATCTTTGGGGTTTTAATATTAGTTTTAGGTTTGGGTCTGTCTTGCTATAATTTGTACTGTATTTTATTCTTATTTTTGTAAACCGCCCTGAATCTGCAGAGAAGGGCATAGAAATCCAACCAACCAACCAACCAACTAACAAAAAATTATGCTAGATGAATATGATAATATAGAGAAAATCAGGACCTATGCAAATTCATTATAGAATCCCCGCTATTATGTCGCTATTAATAAGCATCAAAACATGGTTGACAACTTTTAAATGTAACCAGAGACATAAATCATAGAAGCTTTATAAATATTTCAAGTAGGAGATAATCTTATGATGCTCGCTCACCACAGTATACTTAAGCATATTATAAAATATATTAATATTTATATACTTTGTTAAATACAGTAGTTAAATCTTATCATGACATATATTGTAATGCACTATAGATGTCTGTCATGTATTGTCTGTTCGTTTGTTTTTCTTATTTTGTGCTTACTATCAATTGTAATTTATGTAACCTTTTTAAAATGTATATAATTAATAAAGATTATAAATCAATAAATCAATAGCTAGATATGTAGATAGATATAAACAAAACAAATACACAAAAAACGTGCCCAAATTATGCTTGGCTGGTGTGTATGTTTGCTAGATTGAGTTTTTGGGGTTTTATAATGGGTCCATTAGGGTTATAATGGGGTTTTAATCTACTGTTGATGTTTGACTCCTTTTTTTAATTATTGTACAATTTTATTCTTTTTTATTGTTGTAAGTCGACCTGAGTCCTACGGGATTGAGCAGCGTAGAAGTTGAATTAATTTAATTTAATTAATATATAAATGTGTGTATTTGTGTGTGACATACGCACACAGGGCAGGAGAATCAAATTAAGCATTTTCTGAACTTTTGACATGCGGAGCCCAAAGGATTCCGCCACCAGCTGAAGGCAGCGCTGGGTGTGCAGGCCCTTCTGACAACCCCGCCAGCAAAAGGGAGCCACCGCCAGCCCCAGGCCAGGACTCGTGCACTGGCAAGCCTGCAGGTTGGAGGCTGGTGGGGTTGCTACTGCAGAGCCACAATATTGGCAGCGATGGGCCACAAGGGCCCCTACCTGACCTGTGGACTTAAACTCCCAGGATTCTTGGACCAGCAAGGAATTCCTTCCGTTCTTCTTTCCTTCCTGCTCTCCCTCCATTCCCATTTCCTCCCTCCCTCTCTCCATCCCTCCCTCTTTCTTTCCCCTTTTCTTTCCCTTTTTCTTTTCTTTTTCTTTTCCTCCCTCCCTCCCTTCTTCCTTCCTTCCTTCCCTTTTTCTTTCTTTCTTTTCTCTTCTTTTTGTTTTTCTTTTCCTTCTTTCTTTCCTCCCTCCCTCCCCATCCCCTTCCTTCCTTCCTTCCTTCCTTCCTTCCTTCCCTTTTAAATTTTCAAACTGTCTTCTCCATATTCCTGGCTGAGGAATTCTGAGAGCTGCACTCAACTGGTCTTCAGCCATTGTCCAGCCCTGCACTATGGACCCCTCCACCCCTGAAGAGGCCAGGGGCTTTTTTCCAAGCCAATGGCAGTGATGCCAGAACCCCCTTCCCTGGGGATGGGAGCAGATGCCAGAACCCCATTCCCTGGGGATGGGAGCAGGGGGGGGGGCTCCAGTGGTCTCCCTCGACAAGACCTTCAGCAACACACCAGCCCTGCTAGGCAGGCCTCTTAGCCCCGCCAAAGAAATGGGCGTTAAGGAAGACCCCCACCCCCCACCTTGCCCAAACACTGGCACTCTGCATCACCCATGCGGGGGCTTTGGCTTCCCCTCTGCAGAACAGAAGCTGGGGACCCCTCCCTCCACACACACCGGACCCCTATGGCCCATCCAAGGGCTGGCAAAATAGGTGTGCCCCCCCCTGCTTTTCTCTCTCTTTTTTTCTCTCTCTTTCTCTTTTTGTCTCCCTTTCTCTCTCTCTTTATATCTCTTTCTCTCCCTCCCTCTCTCTTTCACTTTCTTTCTCTCTCTCTCTCTCTCCCCTTCTTTCTTTCTCTTTCTCTCTTTCTCTCCCTCCCTCTCTTTCTCTTCCTCTTTTTATCTCTCTTTCTCTCTTTTTTCTCTTTCTCTTTTTATCTCCCTTTCTCTCTTTTTTCTCTCTTTCTCCCCCTCTTTCTTTGTCTCTTTCTATCTCTTTCTCTCCCTCTCTCTTTCTCTTTTTATCTCTCTCTCTCTTTCTATCCCTTTCTCTCCCCCTCCCTCTCTTTCTATCCCTTTCTCTCTCTCTCTGTTTCTCCCCCCCTCTCTCTGAAGTGGGGAGGGCCGGGTTGGCACCAACGGAGCTCGAGACGGCTCCTCCGCCCACCCTCGCCTCCCGTGCCCACCTCCCCTCCCCGTCAACGCTTTGACAGGCTGGCACCGAGGCGGGCGGGCGGGCGGCGGGCGCAGCAACCTGGGCGCCTCCTCTCGCCCGCCTTCCTCCTCCTCCTCCTCCTCCTCCTCGCCTCCCGCGCCGTCGAGGGCCGCCGCCGCCGCCGCTTGCAAAGCAGCCTGGACGGAGCGCGGCCGGGCGAAGGGAGGGGGCTGGATCCGCTCCGATGGTAAGTGGGGGGCCCGCCCGACGAGGAAGAGGAGGATTCGGGGAGGGGGTGTCTTTTTTTCATGCCCTCCCCTGGCACCTTCGCCCACCTCGAACCCCGGCGCTGCCTCGGTCGCATTTGACTTTACTGGTGATTGGAAGGGACCTTGGAGGCCATCTAGTCCAACCCCCTTTGCTCTTAGGGCGGGGCGGGGCGGGGGGGGGGGCGGAGGGCCCCTGGCCCCCAAGCTCCCCCCGTCTGGCCGCGGGTCAGCCCGGCGCGGCGGCTGCAGGGAGGTCGGCTTAGCGGCCGGATCGCGCCCACCGTCCCGCCTGCCCTACGCGGCTGCCCCCCCCCCACTCTTCCATTGACGCTCATGCGCGCCACCCCCCCCCCCCCGCTTCTCTCTCTCTCTCTCGCCCGGCCAGAGCAGCGCCGGAGCCTGCCAGGAGCCCCCGACGGCCCTGGAGGGGGTCCCGGCCCTCCCCCGCCTCCCCTGGAGCCCCCCGACGGCCGAGGCCGCCCCGGAGACGTGGCTGGAGGCGCTCTGGGCCGCCGCCGCTCGCCCCGAAGATGCGGCCGCCGCGGCCAACGCAGGTAAGGCTCGGCTGGCGTCCAACAGGCGAGGGAGGCGGCGCGGGTGCGTTGGATGGCCGCGCAGGGGCGCTTCTGCCCGGGGAGGAAGCAGGCGGGAGGCTCATGGATGGGAAGGGGGGAGCGAGAGGGAGAGAGAGCAAGAGCGAGAGAAAGGGAGAAAGAAGGAGGGAGGGAGGGAGAAAAAAAGAGAAAGGGAGAGCGAAAAGGAGGGAGAGAAAGAAAGAAGGAGAGAGAAAATAGAAGGGAGAGAAAGAGAGGAGGGGAGAGAGGGGAAGAGAGAAAGAAAGGAAGAGAGTGGGAGAAAGAAAGAGAGGGAGGGAGAGAAAAAGAGAAGGGAGGGAGAGAGAGGGAAGAGAGAAGAGAGAGGAGGGGAGAGAGAAAGGAAGAGAGGGAGGGAGAGAGAGAGAGAGAGTGAAAGGGAGAGAGGGAGGAGAGAAAAAGGGAGAGTGAGAGACAGAGATAAGGAGAAGAGGAGAGAGAGGACAGAAGAGAGAAGGAGGGTGAGACAATTGGGGAAGAAGAGAAAGAGGGAGGGAGGGAAGGAGATAAATGGGGGAAAGAGAAAAGGAGCTAACTGCTCCCCCCCAATCTGGGCAGGAGAAGCTTCAGGAGGCCCCTGGCCATACAATGGGATCAGAGACCCCTTCAGCGGGTGGGGGGGGGGAGTCCCGAGGAATCCCTGGCAGGTTCAGCCCTGGGGAATGCTGGGAGTTGAAGTCCAGGCACTGCTGTCCTAGACTTACATCTGCAATGGAGGCCAGAAATTCCTGTTGTTCAGCAGGACAATGGTTACAGTGGGTTTTGCCCCCCTCTTACCCCCCCCATCCTTGCCACCGCTTTTAAGTGGAACCCTGCCATTTGTTAAGCGAACCCGGCTTCCCCCACTGACTTTGCTGGGGATGAGCAGGGGGAACCCAGGGACAATGTGACAGTCATATATTATTATTATTATTATTATTATTAATTTTTATTTTTATTTTTATCATTTATTATTTATTAGATTTGTATGCCGCCCCTCTCCGTAGACTCGGCTGTTAATGAATAAGTGTGAACTATTTTTCCCCTACATCAAGCCCCATGGATTTGCAGGGAGGCCAGTGGAGGAGGGGTCCCAGGAGGGTCAGGGTGCAGAAGCCAAGCCTCAAGGAAATGGGCCCCTCAAGCTGAGAAGGGAGGAGGCCAAGAGGAGGAACAAGGGGTGTCGGTGTGTGTGTGCAAATGCCCCCAAGGCTGCCCCCCCTGCAGGAAATGGGGGCCTGAGGGGGGTGAAGGCAGATAGCACACCCAGGAAGCTTCTTGCAAGACCTGTCAATTAAAAAGAGAGAAGGATTTAGGCAGATGGGGAGGAAATGAATGAGTGGTGAAAAAAAGGAAGGAAGGAAGGAAGGATGCAGGGAAGCAAGAAGGCTGGGAAGAGAAAGAAAGAAAGAGAGAAAGAAAGAAAGAGAAGGAAATAAATAAATAAAAGGAAGTAATGAAGAAAGGAAGGAAAGAGGGATACAGCAGAGTAAGAAGGATAGGAGGAGGACGAAAAAGAAGGAAGAGAAAAAGGAAAAGGAAAGAATAATGAGGAAATAAAGAAAGAGAAAGAAAGAAGAAAGAAAAAGAAAGAAAATAATGAAGAAAAAGAAAGAAAGAATAAAGAGAAAAAAGAAAGAAGGAAAGAGAGGGAAAGAAAGAAAGAAAAAGGAAGGAAGGAAAGAAGGAAGGAAAGAGGGAAAGAGAGGGAAAGAAAGAAGGAAGGAAGGAAAGAGAGGGAAAGAAAGAAAGAAAAAGGAAGGAAGGAAAGAGGGAAAGAGAGGGAAAGAAAGAAGAAAGGAAGGAAGGAAAGAGAGGGAAAGAAAGAAAGAAAAAGGAAGGAAGGAAGTTGCTGTGCAGCAGGGGAAGACCTCCCCTAAGGCAAGGGAGGGAGGCCCCCTCCCCAGAGATTTGGAAGAGGGCCCAGTGCCCCCATCTGAGCGGGGGTGGGTGGGTGTTGGCATGGCAAGGGCAACACCTTCATGACCATGTGTGCGTACGTGTGTGTGTGGTGGTTCCTTCTGGCCATTGTTCTGCCCCTCCGTTGAATGCCGGGAGCCTTGATGACTCAGATGGGCTCCTGTAGCTCTTCTGTAAGACGATTCCACCAGCCTCTGGGAGGAGGAGGCGCAAAAGCCACACCTGGCCTGGGGGGGTGTCAGGAGTTGAAATGGGGGGGAGGTGCTTGGAAGGGTGGGATTGCAGCAGGTCCCTGTCTGTTGTGGCCCCTGCAATGCAGGTGCTTGAGTTGAGACCACAATGGCCTCCAGGAGATCGAGCTTCCCCAAAGTGCTTGATTGAAGTTGATTTGAAGTTAACAAGAAGTTTTAAACAAATCAACAAACGTTAGTGAGAATAAGAGAGACACTCACTTCTGGACTGTCTACAGCAGGGCTTCCCAACCTTGGCCCCTTGGAGATATTTGGACTTCAACTCCCAGAATTCCCCAGCCAGCATTCTCTCTCTCTCTTTCTCTCTGTGTGTGTCTGTTTCTCTCTCACTCTCTCTCATTCTGTCTCTCTGTCTATCTCTCTTTCTTTGTCTCTCTTTCATTCTCGCTCTGTGCCTATCTTTCTGTCTGTCTTTGTCTCTCTGCCTCTTTCTGTTTGTCTTTCTGTATCTCTGACTCTCTCTCTCTCTCTCTCTCTCTGCCTCTCTCTCTCACTCACTTTCACAATTCCTCTCTTAGTTTCGCACATTTTTTTGACCTCAGCCCCTTGGAGAAGTTGGGCTTTAATTCCCAGAATCCCCCCCCGGCACAGGGGAGGGCCTTGACACAGGAAGGGAGGGGGCCGGAGACCCTGCACCCCCTTTTCCCTGGCTCAGCCCCCGCCCCATGGCAATGTGAAGCCAGCTGGGGACGTCTGACCTCTTCCATATCTTCCCTTGTCAGATCAGTTCTACTTCCCGGGCAACATCCTTCAAGATGGCGCCCCCTCTGGAGACCAGCTGTCAACCCAACTCTTCAGAAACCAACAGGTAACCAGCAACGTCCCCATCCGGACTACTGCAGTGCGTTCCCACGTGGGGCTGCCCTTGAAGACTGCCTGGAAGCTTCAATCGGTTCAAGAGATAGTTCTGTGCGAGCCTAGATTTGTGCCCAATGTCACCTCTCTCGAAGCAGCTGCATGGGGCTGTCCATGGGCTTCTGGGCCTCGTTCGGAAACCTCAACTCCCAGAATCCCCCTGCCACCCATGAACGATAGAGTTGGAAAAGATCAGAAGGGTCATCTAAGTCAGGAGTCTCCAAGCCTTCTGGCCTTTTCCAACTCTATCTTTCATGGCTGGTTCAGGAATTCTGGGAGCTGAAGTCCACAAATATTAAAGTTGCTGGAAGGGTCATCTAAGTCAGGCGTCTCCTACCTTGGCAACTTTAAGATTTGTGGACCTCAACTCCCAGAAGTCATCAGCCAGCCATGAAAGATAGAGTTGGAAGAGGCCAGAAGGGTCATCTAAATCAGGAGTCTCCAACCCTTCTGGCCTCTTCCTACTCTATCATTCATGGCTGGTTGAGGAATTCTGGGAGGTCACAAGTCTTAAAGTGGCCACGGTTGGAGACCCCTGATCTAGTCTAGTATTTCTTAACCTGAACAACTTTAAAGGTGGTTGGACTTCAAGTCCCAGAATTCCCCAGCCATTTAATTTAGAAAATTAAATTAAATTATTAAAAAAATAAATTATTTTTTAAATTAAATTTTAAATTAAATAGAATTTTAAACAGAACACTAGGGGACTCCTGGTAGATTGAAGCCCACCCATCTCAAAGTCACCTAGGTTGGGAGAGACGCTGCTCTACACTGTCAGAGGCAGGAGAAGACGTTCTTGAAGATCAAATACCGAACCCTTCACAAGTCACAGGCAGGGGGTCAGCTGAGAAGAGGGACCCTGGAGGTCCTGTAGTCCAACCCCCAAGGCAGGAGTCCTCATGCAATCCTGGAGAAAGAGTTGTCCACTCTTGTCTTGATGAAGCTCCACAACTCCACAAGGGCAACTTCTGTCCCACGGATTCATTGTTCTCACTGTCAGGAAGTTTCCTCCTTAGTTCCAGGTGGAGCCCAACCTCCATTCCCCATCTCTCTTCTTTGGCAGCTGCGGGACATCTTGGACCAGAAGGAAGTGGAGCTGGCTCGGCTACAGGAGGAGAACCAACACCTTAGATGCTTCCTCAACTCGTCTCTGGTCAAGCGGCTGGAGGAGAAGACCAAGGTATCTGTCCTCTAATGTGTGAGCAACCAGACTTAACTCCAGACTTCTTGGTGCAAAGACACCTCCCAACAGCTCCATTTAACTGATGTCTGGATAGTCCTGTGGGGCGCCTGGGGGGTTCCCCAAAGAATAAAAATGGCAATTGAAGAAAGAGTTTTTCACCGTGCTCCAAAAGTCTGCCTCCTGGGTTTCCCTTCTCTCTCTCTCTCTTTTTCTTTCCTTCTTTCTTTTTCTTTCTTTTTTCTTTTTCTTTCTTTCTCTCTTTCTTTCTTTCCTTCCTTCATTCCCTCCTTCCCTTTCTTTTCTTCCTCCCTTCCCCTACTCTACCCTCCCCTCCCTCTCTCCTTCCCTCCTTTCTTTCTCTCTCTTTCCCTTTCTTTCTTTCTCTCTCTCCTTCCTTCCTTCTTTCTTTCTTTCTTTCTTTCTTTCTTTCTTTCTTTCTTTCTTTCTTTCTTTCTTTCTTTCTTTCTTGTATTTATATGCCACCCAACTCCCGAAGGACACTGAGTGACTAGCAGACAAAAAACATGAAAAGCATCTTAAACTGAGCATTGTACCAACCTGAACATAATAGGCATCAGAACATGAAGCGTTAAAAACACTTTAAAACCCCTTCATAAACCATCATTTGAACACACAGTTCTTACTACAGCAGAGTCACAAAGACAAAACAGAAATGGAAGAGAGTAGATGAGAGAGAGAGAGAATTGCACTTCTGGCTCCCTCTTGTGGCCGTCCGTAACACTAGCTCTTAAAGCAATAGTGTTCTAATACATGTAAGCATACATTGTTGGTTTTATTTTATATGTTGTCAAACCCAACTAGTTATGTATATAGTACTAACAGAGTTTTAGTCCCACCTTAGGCACAAAAGACAGGTGGCTTATTTGTAAAAAATAATAAAGACAGGATATAAATAAGTCAATCCACCCCTTAAATTTTTAAAAATCTGAATCCAATAGTCTGCTGCTGCCTGGCTCACCCACCTCCTCCTCTTTCTTTTTCTCCTTCCGGAACAGAAGCTGCTTCTCCTTCAGGGCGTCGATGGGGCCTCCAAGGTCGGCAAAAGACACCGGAAGATCGAGAGCCGCGTGGCCCTGGAGGGGCGCCACCACCCGCTAAAGGCCCGGCGGAACCTCTTGGGCGCTTTCTCTGCCTGCGAAGAGCAGCCGGCGCCTCCCGTGGACTCCTGGGTCCTGCAGACCTTGGGGCTCAAGGATGTGGACACGGTGGACGAGGAGTCAGCTAACTACAGTGCCTCGACCCTGGACCCTTTTCCTCCTTTGGGGTCTTCCCCTTGGGGTCCCTTTGGGGCCTCCGACACCAGGGAGGGTCAGCCTGGTGGGAGCGTCTGCCTGCCCTCCCCGATGGACAGCACTGCCAGCCCCTTCCCCTCGCCCTGCTCCCTGCCTTGCCTCTCCGACTGCCCCTCGCCGGCCAAGATGGAGGTGGCCTTCACCACGTCTCTGAGCCCCCACTGCAACGTGAAGACCCACACCTTCCGCCAGGGACAGGCCTTCGTGCGCCGGGATGAAGACGGAGGGTGGAAGCTGACCTGGGTGCCCACCCAGTCCGAATGAGCCCTTCCCCCACCAGCCCAGATGGCCACTGGACCCCCATTTGTCCACCGTGTTGTAAGGTTCTTCTGCTTTAGCTGGTGGGGTTGGACTAGAAGACCTCCAAGGTCCCTTACATGCGATGGTTGGAACCACCCAACCCTGTTCTACTGCCAGTGAAGGATGTGTTTACAGAGTTGTTTCCTTCTAATAGCTCACCCAGCCCATGTTGCACTGCATCGAGAACAGAAGGATTGTTAACTGTCATGATTGTCATGATTAGGTTGTCAACATTCATACACAGCCATAGGAAGGTTGGCCTACACCAGGGGTAGGCACAGTTGGCTCTTCTAATGACATGTCTAATTCAACACCCAGAATCCCTGAGCTAGCTTGATTGGGTCAAGAATTTGGGAGTTGAAGTCCACATGTCATAGAAGAGCCAACTTCACCTACCCCTGGCCTACACAATATGCTAGGGATGAAGAGTGGGCTATGAGCGGAGAGTACCTCCAGATGTGACGAAGAGAAGCTGCTGAGATGATGCCTCCTAAATTCCTTGGGTCTTCTGCTCTGTAAAGAACCCCAAGTAAAGATGGTTATTACCAGTTGAGTTCTAGAAGAAGGAACTTCCTTGGAGGACTGGTCAACTGCCCTAGAAGGCATCTCTTGGATGGAGCGCACCAGTGATTGTCCATCTTGTAGGGACTTGGAGACATCTTCACTTTCTCAACACCAACCTTCCAAAACTCCACTATTCTAACTAAAGAGATGCCAGCTCTCTGGTACCGCTGCTATTGTTGGGTTTGTACCAGAACATGGGAGAGATGCCCACCCACAAATGTCTGAAGAAGACCTCTGCAAAGGTTCAAAGACTTGCCTGTTAGCTCTGATGAAGGACACCTTCTTGTGAAGCATCTCGTGGTGGCTCTCAAGAGGCCAGCTGTGCTGCTTCTGCCTTTTTAAATATATATTTTTTGCTGTGCCCTAAGTGGAGTGCATTCTCTGAGTCCCATCTGCCAAATATTTTGGAAAAGTTAGGAAAAAACATAGCTGATGGACTAAGATCAAGAAGGGGAGAATTCAGAAGATCTAAAACAGAGGTCCCCAAACTTGGCAACTTTAAGACTGGTGGACTTCAACTCCCAGAATTATCCAGCCATCCCTGTCCATTCCTTTTTCTCTTACCACCTCAAGTGGAGAGATTGCAGAGGAAGGGATAAGAGAGCAAGCAAGGCTGGCTGGAGAATTCTGAGAGTTGAAGTCCACAGGTCTTAAAGTTACCCTAACCCAGGGGTCTTCAAACTTGGCAACTTTTAAGACTGGTGGACTTCAACTCCCAGAATTCTCCAGCTGGCATAGCTGACTCTCTTGTAATCCATTCCTCTGCGATCTCTCCGCTTTAGGTGGTAAGAGGAAAGGAAACGGAAACAGCTGCCAGGAGAATTCTGGGAGTTGAAGTCCACAAGTCTTAAAAGTTGCCAAGTTTGAGGACCTCTGATGTAGAACTTTGGAAATGTTAGGAGAGATGTAGTTGATGGGATGTCAGGACGGAGATAATTCAGATCTAGAACTTTGGAAATATTAGAGATGTAGATGATGGTCTGAGATCAATATGGGGAGAATTCAGAAGATGTAGAACTTCGAAGCTCTCTGGAGACCAGGTTTTTGGAGATTTTTCCCCAGTGTGACCTACTTGGTGCTCTTTTTACACTCCATCGAGTTGATGCAACTAGATTTGTCAATCTCTTCCTAGATGTTTTCTAGGCTTCAAATGGTTTTATTCGAAAGAAACTGGGAGGTGGCAGTCGGTGATGGACCCATGGTTTATTACAGCCATTATTATGACCCTCAAAATAATTAGCCCTTTGGATCTCGGCCTGATGTTTGTCTGAAATTAAGATCACAGACAGAGAGAGAGAAATAAGAGGGATGTTTCCAGTAGCTCTTCAAGCAATAAAGCAAAATATTAACCTCCCAGGTCCGATAATCATTTTCTGGACTTGTTTCAAAAACCGTGGAGGGCAGAAGCACCCACCAATGGGAACAGGAGGGTTTAGGGGCGCATGGACAGATGTACGGTGTTGTGCCTTGCTCTCTTTCGCTGTCTCTTGGGGATTTCTTGGTTTTCACCTTGCTTCAAACTGGGCTTTTCTGGGCTAACGGCCTCAAAAGGAAGGAGGGCTTGGGGGGGGGTCCACACTGGCTAATTCCCAGGTGGATAAACAAGCGCTTTCGACTTTGGAATTGGAAGCCGTCCTGGGTCCTGGGGTGCCTATTAATTAATGGCTATTAAATTAGTGCAGTCTGAGCCCAGCTAACGGACTCGTGGAATGATCAAAGTGGTGTCATCAAGATTCCTTTTTGCTGGCAGAGCCTGAAGTTCTCCAGGTATAAGACTTTCAGGCTTTGTGTTGTACACAACTCACACACACACATGCACAAATGGGGGGGGGGAGAGAAGGGGTGTGCATAAGTGCCCCTTTGTGCCTACCGTTCCTGTCCTAATGTCTTTTTTATCTTTTCTATCTCTACTTTATACTTATATTATGTTAAACATACTACAATACTATACTATATTTGTATGACAAATAAAATAAATAAATAAAATAAAAGAGAAAGAGAGAGAAAGAGAAAGAGGGAAAGAAAGAGAGAGAGAAAGAAAGAGATTAACAGAAAGAGAGAGGGAGAGAAAGAGAGAGAAAGGGAGAGAAAGAAAGAGAAAGAAAAAAGCAAAAGGGAGAAAGTGAGAGAAAGAGGGAGTGTGAGAGAAAGAGAAAGAGAGAGAAAAGGGAGAGAAAGAAAGAGGGAGAGAAAGAGAAAAAGGGGAGAAAGTGAGAGAGAAAAGTAGAGAAAGAGAAAGGGAGATAGAGTGAGAGAAAGAAAGGCGAGAGAAAGAGAGAAAGAAAAAGGGAGAGAGAGAAAGAGAAAGAAAGGGAGAGAAATGGAGAGAGGGAGAGAGAAAGAAAGAGAAAAAGAAAGAAACAAAGAGAAAGAAAGAGAGAGAAAGAGAGAGATAGACAGAGAGAGAAAAACAAAGAGGGAGAGAAAGGGAGAGAGAGAGAGAGAGAAAGAGAGAGACCAACAAATACAAAGGGAGAATTCCTGACAGGGAGAACAAGGCATCAGCGGAACAGCTTCCCTTCAGCAGTTGTGGGGTGGAGGAGACTGGGCCAAGTGTCTGACATGGTATTGGCATCTCCTGCTTGAGAAGGGGGGTGGGCTAGAAGGCCTCCAAGGTCCCTTCCAACTCCCCTATTCTCTTATTCAAGCCGAATGAATTCAGGAACAATTCACCGATGGAACAACGTGCCTTCAGAGGTTGTGAGTGCTCCACCCCTGGAGGCCGCAATGGCGAAACCTTTTGGGGTTCGCATGCAATGTGTGTGTGTGTGTATGTGTGTGTGTGTGTGTGTGTCCCCCGCATGCACACAGGACTTTCTGAAGCCTGGTAGGGGTAAAAAAAACTGAATAGGCAAACCATAGGTTTGCAAAAACTCACTTCTTCTTTGTCCATTGTGCTGTTTTTTAACACTCTGGGGCTCCAGGAATCTCCCCTGAACCCTCCCGAGTGCAAAAACAGATGGAACGGAACTGTCAGAACTGAGGAACCTTCTTGGATAAGAAGCAAAATGCCTTCCAAGAAAAACCAGAAAGCCCACTTGCCTCTTGAAAACAACACCCTTGGAACAGTCGGGACCTGGATGAGGGAGAAGCTCCGTAGACATTAATATTACTGTATTTATAAACATTATTATTTTATTAGTTTTTAATAACATGAGGCATTAAATATTAATAAGTGTTTGTATTATACAGATATCTAGAATATTTGTAGATTTAGATTTAGAAACATAGAAGATTGACGGCAGAAAAAGACACCTGGTCCATCTCGTCTGCCCTTATACTATTTCCTGTATTTTATCCTAGGATGGATCTAAGTTTATCCCAGGCATGTTTACATTCAGTTCCTGTGGATTTACCAACCACGTCTGCTGGGAATTTGTTCCAAGGATCTACTACTCTTTCAGTCAAATAATATTTTCTCACGTTGCTTCTGATCTTTCCCCCAACTCACCTCAGATTGTGTCCCCTTGTCCTTGGGTTCACTTTCCTATTAAAAACACTTCCCTCCTGAACCTTATTTAACCCTTTAACATATTTAAATGTTTCGATCATGTCCCCACTTTCCCTTCTGTCCTCCAGACTCTACAGATGGAGTTCATGAAGTCTTTCCTGATACGTTTGATGCCACCATTCTTGTAGCCCGTCTTTGGACCTCTTCAATTTTGTCAATATCTTTTTGTAGGTGAGGTCTCCAGAACTGGACCCAGTATTATTCCAAATGGGGTTTCACCAGCGCTCTATACAGCTGGATCACAACCTCCCTCTTCCTGCCTGTGATACCTCTAGCTATGCAGCCAAGCATCCTACTTGTTTTTTAATTGGATTTGTATGCCGCCCCTCTCCAAGGACTCGGAGCGGCTCACAGCATGTACAAAAAACAGAAGAAGAGTAATAACAATCCAATTAATAGTACATTAAAAAACAACCTTGCTGGTTGGGGAATTCTGGCAGCTGAAGTCCACAGGTCTTAAAGTGGCCAAGGATGGAGACTTTGGTTCAAGGCTTCCAAGTCACCTTAGAACTTTTTAATTCCCACCCGAGACCCCCTTGGAATTGGCCTACTCTTATTGAAGTTGGGCTTTTGCTGGAGGAGGAAGACTCAAGAAGGTCAGCCTGCAGAAGTCTGACCAAATACCCACTGCAAGGGACATACTCATAGACATAGATTACTAGAGTTGAAAGGGACCTTGTAGGTCATTTAGTCCAACCCCCTGCTCAAGCAGGAGTCCCTACACCATTTTGGACAAATGGCCATCCAATCTCCCCTTGAAAGTCCCAAATGTTGGAGCGCTCACAACACTGGTTGACCGCTCTCACCATCAGAAAGTTCCTCCTTATTTCCAGGTTGAATCTCTCCTCAATCAATTTCCATCCATTATTCCTTGTCTGGCCTTGGAAAACAGCTTGATCCCCTCCTCTCTGTGTCAGGCCCTCAAATATTGAAATACTGTTATCACGTCTCCCCTGGTCCTTATTGTATATATTTGTTTTGTCAAGTATGTATTAGTGGTATACAAAGCTATAACAATATTTATATACAGGACACTAGTAAAAGAGAAACCTTAGGACAGGGGAGGGAAGGCAGGCTGGTGCACTTATGCACGGCCCTCACTGACCTCTTAGGAATCGGGAGAGGTCAACTATGAAGAGTCTAAGGGTCAAGTTTTGGGGGTTAGGTGATGATACTACAAAGTCAGGTAGTGAGTTTCATGCATCAACTACTCGGTTAATAAAGTTGAATTTCCTGCAGTCGTGTTTGGAGCAGTTTACTTTAAGTTTGTATCTCTTGTGTGCTCATGTGTTGTTGTGGTTGAAGCTGAAGTGGTCATTGAAAGGAAGGACATTGTGGCAGATGATTTTATGGGCTATGCTGAGATCATGTTGAAGGTGACATAGTTCCAAGCTTTCTAAACCTAGGATTGTAAGTCTAGTTGCGTAGGGGATTCTGTTGTGAGTGGAGGAGTGAGGGCTCTTCTTGTAAAGTATCTCTGGACATTTTCTAGAGTGTTGATGTCCGAAATACAATGTGGTTTCCAGACAGATGAGCAGTATTCAAGGATTGGTCTGGCAAAGGTTTTGTATGCTCTGGTTAGTAGTGTGAGATTACCGGAGCAGAAGCTACGTAGGATCAGGTTAACAGCTCTTGCAGCCTTTTTGGCGATGCTGTTGCAGGGGGCTTTGGTCCTTAGGTCACTTGATAGGAGTCTTCCAAGGTCTTTGATGGAGTGAGGGTCACCTGCAAGGTCTTGTCTGTTCAGCTTGTACTTGGTGTTCCAATTCCTTTTTCCATTGTGTAGGACAGAGAAGTTTTTGGTCGAGATGGGGAGTTGCCAGATGTGTGACCATTCAGACACAAAGTCAAGGTCTTTTGGGAGAGTAGCTGTGTTATCGGTGGTCTCTTCACCACACTGACCAAGCTCAGTTCCTGCAATATGAGATGTATGATTGCTTTTTATATTAAGGGTTTTTAAATTGCTTTAATCAATTGGATTTGTACTGTTTTATTGTTGTGAGCCGCTCCGAGTCTTCGGAGAGGGGCGGCATACAATCTAATAAATAAATAAAATAAATAAGTAAACCTCTCTTTGTAAGTTTTAGTTTCCAATCCCCTGATCATCCTGGTTGCTCTCCTCTACACTTTCTCTAGAGTTTCAATGTCCGTTTTGTAGTGTGGTGACCCAAACTGGATGCAATACTCTTCGGTGTAGTCCAACTAAGGCTTTAGAGAGTGGTATTAGTACCTCCCTTGATCCACATTGTATTTGTCTGTTAATGCAACTCAGGATTGTATTGGCCTTTTTGGCTGCTGCTGCACATTGCTGGCTCGTATTCAGTTGCTTGTCCACCAAGTTTCAAGTTTCACGTTTTATTGGGTTTATATGCCCCCCTCTCCAAAAACTTGGGGTGGCTAACAACAATCATAAACAATATACAATAATAATCCAATACTAAAAGCGAATTAAAACCCCTTAATATATAAAACCAAACATACATACAAACATACCATGCATACAATTGTAACGGCCTAGGGGGAGAAGAAGTCTTAATTTTCCCATGCCTGGCGGCAGAGGTGGGTTTGAAGTAGCTTACGAAAGGCAAGGAGGGTGGGGGCAATTCTAATCTCTGGGGGGAGTTGGTACAAGAAGGCCGGGGCCACCACAGAGAAGGCTCTTCCCCTGGGTCCCGCCAAGCAGCATTGTTTAGTTGACGGGACCCAGAGAAGACCCACTCTGCGGGACCTAACTGGCCGCTGGGATTCGTGCGGAAGAAGGCGGTCCCTGAGGTAATCTGGTCCGGTGCCATGAAGGGCTTTATAGGTCATAACCAACACTTTGAATTGTGACTGGAAACTGATCAGCAACCAATGCAGACTGTGGAGTGTTGGTGTGACATGGGCATATTTGGGGAAGCCCATGATTGCTCTCGCAGCTGCATTCTGCACGATCTGGAGTTTCTGAACACTTTTCAAAGGCAGCCCCATGTAGAGAGCATTACAGTAGTCGAGCCTCGAGGTTATGAGGGCATGAGTGACTGAGCAGTGACAGATAGGGCCACAACTGATGCACCAGGCGAACCTGGGCAAACGCCCCCCTCGCCACAGCTGAAAGATGGTTCTCTAATGTGAGTTGTGGATCGAGGAGGACGCCCAAGTTGCGGACCCTCTCTGAGGGGTCAATGATTCTCCCCCCAGGGTAATGGACGGACAGATGGGATTGTCCTTGGGAGGCAAAACCCACAGCCACTCCATCTTATCAGGGTTGAGTTTGAGTCTGTTGACACCCATCCAGGCCCCAACAGCCTCCAGGCACCGGCACATCACTTCCACTGCTTTGTTGACTCCAAATCCCTCTCGCAGTTGCTGCTGTTGAGTGTGATTTTGCCCAGTTTATCTGTATATTTTGGGTTTTTCCTTCCCTAAGTGGAGGACTAAGCGTGGAGGGTGAAAGCGGGAGATGAAAGCCCGGAGGAAGGAAGAGAGTTTGGGCAGGTCGGTTGTGCTTGGCTTCTCCGAGGGCCCGTTTTGTGTTATTGATTAACTCCCGATGGGTTGATGAATAATGGTGGCCCAGGTGGCATCAGAGGGAGATGTTCCTTTGCTAGGAATGCAGATGGAGGTGGGACCCACCCAGGACACCGGCTGCCTTGACCTCTGCAGCTCAGGTTTGATCTCCCATCCAAGCTTCTCCTCCTAAGACGTGGAACCTTCCTCTCCCTTCTTGGAAAACCCGAGATTTCGGAATCATTGACAGAATGGAAGCCAAGGGCCCCCAGACCGGGAATCGAACACAACACGCTTGTGGCTAAGCAAGCTGGTCATTTAGGCAGTTGTGCTTTTTTTAAAAAAAATAGTTTATTGAATATAAACATTAAAAGCATTGAGAGGAAAACAAACAGATAGACCAGTGATGGCGAAGCTTTTTTCCCTTGGGTGTCGAAAGAGTGTGCCCACACCCATAATTCAATGCCCGGAGAGGGTGAAAACAGCTTCCTTTGCCCCCCCCCTACAGCCACTCCGTCTTGTCGGTTGGGCATCTCAGTGGTGAAGCAGCTTCAGGGGGCAGCTTTCGCCTCCAACTCTCCAAAGTTTGCCTCTGGCCAAGGTGCTGACACCAAAAACTCTCACAAAAGAGAAGCACAGTATTTGTTGTTCAGGGTTGAAATGAGGGGCCCTTAGTTGGCACTCTCTCAGCCTGGTGGCTTTCTGGCAACACTTTCATGACCCAACTAGGGAACATCATCCATGCTAGAAAGGAGGTCTTTTTCTGCCATCAATCTTCTGTATTTCTATGTTGAAGAAGAAGAAGGAGAAGGAGAAGGGGAAGAAGAGGAAGAAGAGGAAGAAGAAGAAGAAGAGGAGGAGGAAGAGGAAGAAGAAGAAGAAGAGGAAGAAGAAGAAGAAGAGGAAGAAGAAGAAGAAGAAGAAGAGGAAGAAGAAGAAGAAGAGGAGGAAGAAGAAGAAGAAGAAGAGGAAGAAGAAGAAGAAGAGGAAGAAGAGGAAGAAGAAGAAGAAGAAGAAGAAGAGGAAGAAGAAGAAGAAGAGTTTGTATCTGTTGTGTGCTCATGTGTTGTGGTGGTTGAAGCTGAAGTAGTCGTTGAGAGGAAGGAGGTTGTAGCAGATGATTTTGTGGGCTCTGCTTAGGTCCTGTTGAAGGTGACGTAATTCTAAGCTTTCTAAACCCAGGATTGTGAGTCTAGTTGTGTAGGGTATTCTGTTGTGTGTGTGTGTGTGTGTATGTGTGTGTAGCGAGGAGGGAGTGTGGCTTCTCTTAGCAACTGGCAAAGCGGTGTGTGGAACACGGGAAGGGGAGTCAACCCAGGTTAACCTGGCCGGATTAAAAATTCCCCCGGCTTCTTCGGGCGATCTTAATGGGGCGTGACAGACATTTCTCTTCCTTGATGGACATCTGGGGTCTTTCAAGGCAGCTCTTCTCCCAAGACAGGGGTCGCCCACTCCCCCACCAGCCCCCTCCTCTTTCAGGACTCCAATTCCTGTGAACAGCCAGTGGCAGCAGCTCCCTGACCTTATAAATGTTTTCAGTGGGGAGAGAAATAACTTTTTTTTAAAAATGCAATTAGAATTATCCACTCCTAAAGTAGTTATATTTCTTAATATCAAACAAAACATTTTTTCCTATCATTATTCATTTTAAAGTTATCGCAAAAACATCATAACAAGGGAAAAAAACAGCTTTAAAGGCATAAAAACAGTGATGCGTGAAGCATGAAAATATAAATATGGCAATCCGCAAGTTTGAATATTATTATATTGTAAATTTATAAAACAAAATAAGGAAGGAAGGAGAGAGCAAATATCTCTCCAATTGTTATTTTATTTTGTTTTGGTAATTCTAATTTTTTTTTGTTTTTCTTCTGTTATGTATTTTCTTTTCCCTTTTTTTCTCTTTAAAAATAAAATATTTTTTTTAAAAAGAATTATCCATTCACGGAAGTTTTTAGAAGCGGTAAGATAAACTAGGAGAGAAGGAGAGAAAGGAGAGAGAGTAGAAGGGGAGGTAGAGAAGGAGGAAGAAGGAGGAGATGGTAGTAGGAAAGAGGAGAGAAGAAGAGAGAGGAGGAAGAAGAGAGTCGAAGTGGAGGTAGAGAAGGAGGAAGGAGGAGGAGATGGTAGTAGGAAAGAGGAGAGAAGAAGAGACAGTGAGTGAGTGAGAAAGAAAGAAAGAAGAGAGTAGAAGAGGAGATGGAGAAGGAAGGAGGAGATGGGAGTAGGAAGGGGAGAAAAGAAGAGACAGGAGGAAGGAGAGAAAGGAGAGAGAGTAGAAAGGGATGTAGAGAAGGAAGAAGGAAGGAGGAGATGATCATAGGAAGGGGAGAGAAGAAGAGACAGTAGGAAGGAAAGAAAGAAGAGAGTCGAAGAGGAGGTAGAGAAGGAGGAAGGAGAAGAGATGGTAGTAGGCAGAGGAGAGAAGCAGAGAGAGGAGGAAGAAGAGAGTAGAAGGGGAGGTAGAGAAGGAGGAAGAAGGAGGAGATGATAGTAGGAAAGAGGAGAGAAGGTGTAAGGAAGATAGCCACCTGAGATAGAAAGAGGGGAGTGGAGAGTGAGGAGACCGATTAAATAATAAAAATAAAATTGGTTATTGTATTACTGTTCTTTAAGTGATAATATATGCATATTAAGGTATATGTGATGTTATGTATGTATTTGATGTGGAGAAAAATAAAAAATTACAAAAAAAGAGGATTAAATAGTATATTTTGGATGTTCAGTAATAGTAAATAGATAGGGAAACTGTATCTCACTGAGGCCTTTGAGGTGAGGAGAGACCACCTCAATCCTAACCCTAACCCTTGATGTGAGTGACCTCAAGTTGGCCACGCCCACCACATCATCACATGACCACCAAACCACCACACCCAAGTCACATGCCCACAAAGCCACACCCATCCAGTCACATGGCTGGCAAGCCACTCTCACCCAGTCACATGGCCATCAATCCATGCCCACAAAATAAGCCACACCCACAGAGTGGTAATTTTTTTAAAAAATGGGACCCACCCCTGCCTTGGATGTGGGAATGTTGGCTGAGAAGGCTCCAAGGGAGACAGGAGAAACCTTGTAGAGGGAAGAGGGAGCCTGACCTCTGCCCTCCCCCCAATTCGGAGTTCTAAAATGGGAG